>NC_069127.1:25453618-25766952 GCF_026914265.1 Mya arenaria | reverse complement strand
AGTATCAGCTTTCTTACCAGTCATCGTTGATGATGAATATCATGAGGCGGGGGAGAGGGATGATGATGATGATGATGATGATGATGATGATGATGATGATGATGATGATGATGATGATGATGATGAGGAGGAGGAGGAGGAGGAGGAGGAGGAGGAGCAGAAGGAAGAGGAGGAGGAGGACGACGACGACGACGATGATGATCATGGTGATCATATTGCTACTGTTGCTGCTACTACTACTGCTGCTGCTGCTGTTGCTGATGTCGGTAGTGGTGGTGCTGCTGGTAGTGGTGGCTGTGTAGGTGTTGATCGATGCTCATGATGATGATGATGATGATGATGGTGGTGGTGGTGCTGCTGCTGCTGCTTCTGCTGCTTCTGCCATGCAGCTGCTGCTGCTGCAAGTTTAGCTTTAATCGTAGTGTGATAAATTACATTTTTCAACAGGTGATGCATCTAGCCTATTTTGATCCGCATGTGAAATGTAAATTTGGCTTTATATAAATTGTATATCAGCCCAAAGATCTAAATTATATTGCATTCAGACGATTCTTTTTCAAATACCAATACTAATAATTCCAATATGTTTACTGATAATTTTGATATATAGAGGAGTACTGAATATTAATGATATTGGTTCAAATGAATGCAACGAATATATAATAGAGTTAAGTTAAGCCTAAATTCCATCTTCCGGTGAACATTGCCCCCATCCTTTATAATGTTAGTTATTAAATGCATTTATCAATACGCTGAGTCATAAAGCGGGTTTATTTATGTTTAACAAATGTTAACATTTTTAATATCTTTCGCACACATTGTTATACTGTTCAGAGTCTGGCTATATTGAAATATTTATTAGTTTAAACAATAATTTATGCTTTGAAATATTCCCTGACATGAACTCATTTATTACGAACCAGTTTGTGAACAGTGTAAGGATAAAACACACACTTTGAAGTAATGAAAAGATATGGGACTTAGTTTATAAAAAGGTAATGCTTTAGTTTTGAGGTATATAAGATTAATGTTATAAACTGTGAATACTTATTTTTCTTCTGAGAATTTTTAAGGTAAAGCTTCAAATCTAAATGCTTAAAGTGCACATCAAGGAGTGAGGTTTAAAATGTGATATCTGGTTCTGTATTTAATGCCAGTTAGAATAATTTCGCTTTAAACCCCTTAAAGCTGCACTCTCAAAGATTGACAGTTTTGACATATTTTTTTTTTAATTATGTCTTAGAATCAGCTGATTCTGGCAGCAATGCCTTCAATTCATTCATATAAGATAAATCACAATAAAACAGATCTAAATTGTGAAAATAAGGCCGAAAATTTCAATTTTCTTAAAGCGTAAGTAACTCTCTAAGTCATAAAACATCAATTTTCGACCGTAGAAAAGAACTAATCTTTAGTCAGCCTTCTCAAATCAAGGGTTTCCAGACCGATGATTTACGCAATAAAATGTCTCGTTCCAAGTCATTTTTTTCAGATTTTTTTTGTCAAAACGGTCAATCTGTGAGACTGCAGCTTTAATGTGCTTCAACTCAATATGCACCATTGAAACTTGTACCTGCGATATTTATTTTTTGTTGACATTCTCGATTGTATGCGTGCCCACTGCACGTGAATGTTAAGGTTACAAGTTATCATGGCAATCGTAACTACTCGGCCATTTCCATGCCAATCGTAACTACTCGGCCATCTCCGGCTAGCTCGGGATGTTCCGTCAGATAGCGGTGTTTAGTTTAAGTTTCCCGTTAACAGAAACTTAAATGCAGGGAGGGGGGGGGGGACCCTAAAGCATTTTGAATTAAACGCCCATAAGATTGTCTGAAAACGATACGTGGGGTGGGAGTGAGAGGGGTATCCCCTTCCTTAGGATTTTTTTAAAATTTACATTGCTGAAAGAACCTTTTTTAAGTATTCTGAACTCTAACATTTGTTGAAATTATAACAAAATGTAACCTGTTAAACGTTACGTGTATATAATCGCCGTAACTTTCAATTATTGTTTCTTTTTTCCAAGTTTTGAACTCTGGGCATTTCGGTGGAGCCAAAATTGATTTGTACGTTCGGGTGTTATGGAGTATACCTAGGTATACTCTTGATATGTTTATGTACTGGTGCCGGGCTTATATTGTAAAGTGACTGGCAGTTGTTTAGGCACAGTGTGCCTGGTACATAGGGTTTAAGCTTAGCCCGTATCAAAGTGCCCCTTTCTCCCTAAATACCCTGTCTCTCTTCTGCAACACCCTGTCCTTTTCAAAACCTGGCTACCCTAGTATATATTGCTTGCGTTAGGCCAACCACCGCCATTTTTAAGACATACCTTTACATTTAATCAAATTAGTATAATTATTATAATGTGTGTTGTTTCAGGAGGACCAGACAATGGATGAAAATACCCGGATGATGATACATATGGCGTCCATGCTCATGCAGAATCAGAGCGCCATCAAGGAAACACAGTCGCAGTTGCACGAGAAACCCGCTGACGTCACAGGGAAAAAGCCCGCCACCGATCAGATAGCAGACGACAGTTTGAAGACGCCATTGTCAGGAGCTAGTGGCCACACCGCCTTTGGAATGGATCCTAAACTTATGGCGGAGTTTGCCCGACAAATTGTTATGAACGCCGGCCATAAAAAGACTCCAGACAAGCCGACGACGATTGCGCAGATTATACAATCGCAGAAAGCACAAATGTCCACGCCGTTGACCAATGTAAGCAATAACAATAACAGTGCCAATATCGACAATAATAACATTTACAACAGCACCAGTGAGGGTAAAATCTTTGTATACAACCAACTACCGGAAGTAGGAGAAGGCGGTCTCTCCTCCGTCAGCACGGCAGCCGACATCAAGCCTGATATGGCGACACTTGCCTCTCTAACCAACGGGCACATGCAGACGACACCAACGAGCAGGCGACAACCTACAATTGGACCAATCAGAAACAAGTACGGACGAGTTCTACGCCCAGGGATAGACAACTTCGGTCGGTTTGAGGCTGTGGCGAACCACGGCCTCATCATGCACGCGATGGAGCTGCTCCGACAGAAGGACAAAAAGAAACGCGGGCCGAAGGAAAAGGACACGTTTGCGGTGTTCATGTACTGTCTGCCAGACAAGAACTCGAAACTGCCCAAGTTCTCCTCCCTCGACCCAATCGAACGTGCCCTGGTCGATCAGCACCAACAAGAGGGATACGGTAGGTTGCCACTGAATTATCATATACATGTATAACGTTTATTTTTGCATCCAATAAGCTAAATTGGCCGTCCGTTGTGAGAAATGGCGTCGTGTTAAGTAGGAATGAAGTGTTACTGTTTCGAAGCAATTCGAGGGATTTTCCACCAGTAATTGGGTCCTTATTGAGAGGCCAATAATTCTTACCTCTGGTGGGGCTCGAACCGATGACCTCTTGGGTAAGATGCGGACCACTCTCATCCTCAACTTTATCATTTGGTCAATGGCACTGGTGTGTTTCAGGGAAGTCATTTCAACGTTCGTCATTTAAATACATTTATAGTACCGTCGTATACATACCATACCTTCATATGCATTCAAAGAGTACCTTTTCATGCATACAAAGTGTACCTCCACATGCATACACAGAGTACCTCAATATGCATACAAAGAGTACCTCCACATGCATACAAAGAGTACCTCCATATGCATACAAAGAGTACCTTTTCATGCATACAAAGTGTACCTCCAAATGCATACACAGAGTAACTCCATATTTATACAAAGAGTACCTCCACATGCATACAAAGAGTACCCCACATGCATACAAAGAGTACCTTAACATGCATACTAAAAGTACATCCACATTCATACAAAGTGTACCTCCACATGCTTACAAAGAGTACCTCCACATGCATACAAAGAGGACCTCCATATGCATACAAAGAGTACCTCCACATTCATACAAAGAGTACCTCCACATGCATACAAAAAGTACATCCACATGCATACAAAGAGTACCTCTTCGTGCATACAAAGAGTACCTCCACATGCATTCAAAGAGTACCTCTCCGTGCATACAAAGAGTACCTCTTCGTGCATACAAAGAGGACCCCACATGCATACAAAGAGTACCTCCATATGCATATAAAGAGTACCTTTTCATGCATACAAAGTGTACCTCCACATGTATACACAGAGTACCTCCATATGCATACAAAGAGTACCTTTTCCGCATACAAAGTGCACCTCCATATGCATACAAAGAGAAGCTTTTCATGCATATAAAGTTTACCTCCACATGCATACACAGAGTACCTCCATATTGATACAAAGAGTACATCCACATGCATACAAAGAGTACCTCTTCGTGCATACAAAGAGTACCTCCACATGCATACAAAGAGTACCTTAATATTCATACAAAGAGTACCTCCACATGCATACAAAAAGTACATCCACATGCTTACAAAAAGTATCTCTTCGTGCATACAAAGAGTACCTCTTCGTGCATAAATTACAAAGAGTACCTCCACATGCATACAAAGAGGACCTCAGCGTGCATACAAAGAGGACCTCAACATGCATACAAAGAGTACCTCCACATGCATACAAAGAGTACCTCCACATGCATACAAAGAGGACCTCCATATGCATACAAAGAGTACCTCCACATTCATACAAAGAGTACCTCCACATGCTTACAAAAATTATCTCTTCGTGCATACAAAGAGTAACTCTTCGTGCATACAAAGAGTACCTCAACATGCATACAAAGAGTACCTCCAAATGCATACAAAGAGTACCTCCACATGCATACAAAGAGTACCTCTTCGTGCATACAAAGAGTACCTCCATATTCATACAAAGAGTACCTCCACATGCATACAAAGAGTACCTCCATATTCATACAAAGAGTACCTCCACATGAATACAAAGAGTACCTCTACATGCATAAAAAGAGAACATATTTCTAAAAGCATTAAAAACATAAATAATGCCTTTTAAAAAAAACATCCATTGCGTATTAAAAACAATAACATATTCAAGGATATTCACCGCTGGGGTATTTTTTCACTTTTAAAATTACATGTTTACCACAGAGAAGTTCCGTTTGGCAGTGTTTTGCATTAAAATCAACCAAATGCATGGATCTAATTGCATATTTTTTGACAAATATTTTCAATAACTTTAAAAAATGCAACATTTAAGACAATCTACCACCAAGACTTGTGTCATTTTGATTTGTTTATAACATTTTTCACGGAAGGAAATTTGACAACGCGCAATCTAGTATAATTACGTTGCACAGACAAATTAAACCAATATTTTATTTAGCTCCATCTGTCTATATTAGCGATACTAAAATCCATGTTTGGTAGACGTCAGAAAGATTTTTGAGAGGTTTATTTATTAATGCTCGCCCGTTGTCGCTTGTAGTGACAAACTTAATTTCATCAAATAAATTCTGAATAATTCTGACAGAACAATATAATTCCTTAGAAAACGCTGGGAGAAAAATCACCGTGTATTGATCTTTTCCAGTCAAATATTCATGGGATATTGGAAAACAACATTAGTTTCTGGTAATAAATGAATTTTCAAATCATAACTTGAAATAAATGCCATCTCAAAATGTTATTACAAGTAATCAAAATAGGAATTATACTTGACGCCGGGCGCGTGATCAATGAAAAAAACTATTTATCAAAGGAAGAGAACTTAGACTCAGAAAATCAATCAAATGTGATTTTATAAGGCTATTGATTATAAATAAGAGAGATGTGAAAATGTATAGATAATGAATCAGCTTGGAATAATTCTATGTTATATTTAGTATAATAATTCACGCCATTTCCTTAGTCTGAGATAAAGAAAAAAGCCCTTATTTTTTCGTGAGATTAATTAGAAGTTAGGAAAACATTGTCAGAATAAGGTTAAATACAGTTGCTGTGTTTAAGCGATTGTTTTATTGGAGAAAACTATTAAACCTTCATTGAAAGGCAATCGATCCTTGAGTTGCCCATCCTATATAATGATGATGTATATAATCGTGAGTCTTGTCGACTTTTTTATGCCGACTTAGCGACATATATCACCACGTTATTTTTAGATATGTCGACTAGTTGTGTCGGCGTGCTTTATGTCGACTTGGCAACATATAAAACCAAGTTGTTGTTTTTTGAATATGTCGACTTATTGTGTCGGCTTGTATTATTTCGACTTGGTTAGATGTAACACCACTTTATTTTGTTTTTAAATATGCCGACTAGTTTTGTCGACTTGTTTTATGTCGACTTGACGAGATAAAACGTTACAAAACAATCTTGACTATTTCACTTTTGAATTAATCTGATATGTTGGCATATGTTGTGTCGACAATCAGGTTACACACATTAGAATCATGACGACATTGCATGTTCAAGCTGTAAAGCCTACGATGAACAGTGCCGTAGCCAGACTTAAAAAAACACCGAGGCAGAACGGTCTATGGGAGTCCGGGGCATGCCCCCCCCCCCGGATTATTTTTTTTTTGCAAGAAGCGATTTGCTGCATTCTGGAATATCTTTTGGTCGATGGTTTGTGTACGTTGAGGCAAATGAAGTTAGTCGAAAAGAGTTATTTTAGAGCTATGGAAATTGTTATATGCCAAAAAAAACACCGAGGCAGCTGCCTCGGTATGCCTCAGTGTAGCTACGGCACTGATGAATGAGTTGTCATATCTACGAAAAAGTGAACAAGTTGACATTGGCAACCTGTCTTGTTATAACTCGTCAAGTCGAACGAACAACACGTCGACAACACTTCGTAATCAGAATAACCTAATAAGTGGATAAGTCGATCTAACGTTGGCAACATGTCACGTTATAACCCGTCATGTCGAACAAAAGTCGACAGGACTATGTAATCGGTATATCCATTAGACGCTTCCATATATTCTTTAATGCAATGCTTTGTATGCTGAAGTCCTGGGAATGCATGTATTAAGTCAGAAGTTGAAATGCTACTGGACAAGGTGACTCTTTAAGATCTTTAAATTGTACTATTCATTAGAATGACGACAGGTATACCATGCGCTAAGAAAATATCCGTTCCGTTTAAGTCTATATTATTTTTCTACGGAAAAAGAATTAATTACTCACTTAAAAAACAACAACATCGAACTATGATAAAGAATGTCGACCTAGGCAAAAACTGGGTGTAATATTCTAGAAAAACGTGACAAATTAATTAAAAAAATAACAGAGATTCGGAGCAAATGTATTTAACGCATGTCAATCAAATTACAGGCGCTATCAAAGGAGAGGTTAGAGAAACGCTAGGATGAGTATACAGTCGAACCTCGTTGACTCGAACTCCAAGGGACCGGCAAAAATACCTCGAGCCTCGAAAAGTTCGAGCCAAGCGGGAATGCTTTCCCTCAGGTTAAAGAAATCGGTCCTTAACATCCAGTTAGAGCTAACAAGGCATTCGGGCCAGCGGGGTTCGACTGTAATACACATGGTTTGAAAACAACAACAACAACAACAACAACAACAACGACGACGACACTGGATACTTCGATTTGGTCTCAAAACCATGTTGTAAAGAGGAGTATGACAATAAATGATAGATTTTCCATCTCTTTTAACAGGGTATCCATCCCTTGACTACATCAACGGAATCCCCCGGAAGACGCAGCTGTGCCTCTCCTTCGATGAGGCGGCCTATCGCGCGTACATGGTGACGTTGTACCCGCGCCTGGGCGGCCGCCGCTACGACATGTACCGCATAGACAAGACCCGGCGCCTCATCCGCGTGGAGGCCAGGTCGCCACGGCAATTGAAGGACATGAAGTACCAAGGCAGCCTGATTATTATACCATATGTACGTAATTACAGCGTCAACGTCAGGCTTACGTAAATGGTTGCAACATTGTACGTAACGTTAGTGCGTTTTGTTAAAACAATACGAGATATGGTTAAAAGGTATGTTACCTGTGTCAGAACTTCAAAGCTTTACATCATCTACACAAATAAGTTTTCAATATCTGGAGCATGTCTGCAAAGTTCCATCAAACGCGGATGCTAACAACAGTGATTAAAAACAGTAGATTTTCTTGTCAACTTATAAGTATTCTTTTGTCGACAAACAGGTGAAGTACATAAAGCGCCCACTTTTTGACGGGTTTTTTCAGGACCTCGATTACGTTTTTGTTACAACAAAAAATAATGTTTTGAAAATATAAATAAACAAATAATATATGAAAATCTAGAGGCCAGGTAAATCAATGACTTGTACACTGTCATGCATATGTTGCAGTCCTTTGCTAATTCTGAAATACCAACATGTTACACGAATCTTGAAAAAAAAAATATATTTTCGAAAATATTTAATTGCTTGAACAGCGCCATATAAAGCTCAATTTAGATATCTGTTTTTTCGATCACCACCGCATTTATAACCAAGTACAGAATTAAAATTATAATACACATCTGAGAGTTCATGCAGAGTGGTTATTTCCTGAACAAAGTTAATTAAGCAGAAAACGTTTATAATTAGTGTGCGATAAAAGATTATTATAAAACCATACTTTCACGTCGTAGTCAAGTAATGAAAATCTCGTTCAGTTTTAATCATGAGAAAATGCACGTAATGTGACCGGTGTACAGCGTTTAGTGTCTGTGGACGGCGTCTAGTGTCTACGGACGGCGTCTGTGTCTGCGGACGCTGTATAGTGTCTGAAGACAGCGTCTATTGTCTGCGGACGGCGTCTGTGTCTGCGGACGCTGTTTAGTGTCTGAAGACGGCGTCTATTGTCTGCGGACGGCGTCTGTGCCTGCGGACGCTGTTTAGTGTCTGAAGACGGCGTCTATTGTCTGCGGACGGCGTCTGTGTCTGCGGACGCTGTCTAGTTTCTGCGGACGGCGTCTAGTGTCTGCGGACGATTTATAGCGTCTGCCGGCGGCGTCTATTGCCATTAGACGGTGTCTATATATGCCCACTGGTTTGCTTACATTTTTCAAAGAGCACACCAGCGACAGAAATACATTTGTTGTTAGAATAAGATGCAAATATGTTTATATCTGCATAAAAATCCGCTATTTCTGTTTAAATCTAGGATGAAGCAGACGACAGGCCAGCGCCCGTGATCCATCGCAATTTTGATGATGTGTACTCAGGCAACGGGGTCGGCACGTGCTCGTCGCTAGGCAATCCTCTAAACCTAATACAGAACTTCAACATCCCCCTTCCAAGCCTGCCCGAGGGGACGGAGGTCATAAACCATAAACCGGAAGTGAGGCGTCCCACCATCGCATCTCAGACTATGACGTCATCTCTGAAATCTGACGTCAGTTTGCAGGTTGTACGTGCGATGTATGTCCCTTAAAAGTCGGATTTAGAATTCAACATTTTGACCGTAGCCCCCAGGATAGCCAACTGCATCTACAATATCCTTAAATATATAGTATTTTGTTATTCATATAACTTGTGTCATTTCACATTTTAAAAACTTGAAAAGAAGAAAGTCCTTGCGGACCAAACATGTTTAAAGATCAAGCTGTCCTAAAGGATATACTTGTTTTTATAAACTAAACCTCAAGATTCAATTTAATTATGATGCTTTTTTTGTCTTTACATATATTTATACATGCATGTGTTTTACAGACGAAGGCTTCTATGAACGGTGATGGCTCTCACTCCGACATGGACGTCGACAAGACAACGGCAGCAACCAGCCCAGGGCAACTCATTGGTAAGGTTGAGCATTCACATCTTGAGCATGCAGACAAAATCTACGCCGTAGAAACTATCGTAACTACTCGGCTTATATTGATAGATAATAGCCGAGCAAGTTCCGATTGACCGTAGACAGTCGTGCGGGTTTGTTCCCGTACTGGTTAAATAGCTATTAATTCCGTTCAAGAAGCACCACTAGATGCACTGAACATAGAACGATATTTTAAAAATAAAAATAAACATGGTGCAAGAAAATCAAACGCCATTTTTTTTTTCTACTCCTGATTATTTAACGTGTATCCCTTGTATTATAATAGATTTGTTTTGAATTTACTAATTACTAAGAAATGCATACAAAATATAGAATCACAGCGCACACAGCGTTGCATATCGTTCTTCCGTAAAGTTAAAATTTTGGTCAAGGATGGTGTCGTTAAAATACAAGCGAATCTAAAATGTTTCACACGTTTTGAAGCAGAATATAGCATAGTCTTTAAGGCTAAGACATATTTTCATATATTTTCTGTCGAAAAAGTTATTTAGGAATTAACGTCTCTTTCTTGTTTGTTTACATCGGTTTTGACCCGTGGTGATCCATGTGAGAACCCCGTCGAAGTCACGTGATTCCTCACCCTGAACATGAACCATTTTTATTCCACAGAGAGCACCAAACTCCTGAAGAGGGCGTTTGAGTCTAGATCCTCCTTGAAATCCGTCAAGAAAATCCAGGTGAAGGCAGAATCCATTTTCACTGACCTGCTTAACGCCTACCGTGAGGATGAAACCTTGGAGACCCATCGCCTCGTGGTTTGTATCCAAGACGAGTGTGGACTTCCGGTCTCCGACACTTCCAACAGTTCTGTACTTGTCGCCTTCTGGGATGAAGCTTTCAAGAAACATTTTACCGGGAACCACCACCTAGTCCCAACCCTGGATCCGAGCGCGGGGGAGGATCTGTTCCAAATATTTGGGCGTGTTTTGGTCCACGGGCTGATTCAGGAGAGTTATCTCCCTCTGTGCTTTTCGCCTGCTTGCCTTTCATTCATTCTAGCTAACACTTGCAGTGACCAGCTGAGTCTCAGTTCATTCTACCAGGCCATGTCGAAAACGGAACGCGAGGTCCTTCTAGCAGCCCTAGCTGAGGCGAAGCTCGGCTTGGAGAATTTTTCACCAAGAATCGACAGAAGCATAAAAACGGTGCTGGGTAGCTACGGATGCAAGCAGCTTCCTCAAACATACGACCTTGACAGCAGTATCCCTAACATAGCAAAGAGCTTTCTCTTGCACCGCCCCTACTGGGCGCTTTGCCAAATTCAGGAAGTATTCTGTCAGTCCGAAATCGACATTTCCGGCATTACAGAAGATGACATCATTCAGGTATATAAAGTCTTGTCGCCGGATGTCCCATCTCTACTTCTACGACTTAAATACATTTTCTCGGAAGCAGACGATGAGCGGGAATCTGAAGAAAAGGTCAAGGACATCTTTGAAGAGTATTTGCATAAACTTTCAGAAACGGAGGTACAAAAGCTGTTACAGCACTGGTGCGGATATGACTGTTTGTGCGTTGAGCTTCTGTCTGTTCGATTTCAGGGGGAAGAACCCAGAAAGAGTATGTTTGATGCTAAATTGTCTACCATGTACTTGCCATCGTCAGTAACTTCCGGTCAAGAGTTGTCCCAGTTTCTGGACGCACAAATGTCGTCTGTTTACACGTCAGAATCAGGAAGTAACTGGGAATACACGCTTTAGCCGGGAAAATAACGATGACACCGTTTAAGTACATACTATTTTAAATATTGCTGGCGATTGATTAATTCAATGCTTAAAAAACAAGAATATGCATAAACACGAATTTAAACACGAATTTTGATGCAGTTTGGAATTGCCACATTTTTTATCCGGATGAAATAGTGGTCTATGTTACTGATTTAATAATAATTATTTAAGTAAACAAGACAAATATTGAATTATGATGCAGTTTCGAATTGCCATATTTTTATCCTATTTTTATCGCGATGAAATAGTGGCCTTTGTAACTGGTTTAATAATAATTATTTAAGTAAGCAAGACAAATGTTGAATTATGATGCAGTTTCGAATGGCCACATTTCTATCCTATTTTTATCGCGATGAAATAGTGGTCGTTGTAACTGGTTTAATAATAATTTAATAATAAGACAAAAATGTTGAATTATGTGTGAGTTGCCATATTGATACTGTGTCTAGTCATTTTTTAGTTTGTGACATTACATTGGTGTATTTTAATCTGTAAACAACTGCAGGAAATACATTCCATATACTAGTATTCATTTATTTACAAACAAAGATAATGCTGTTTACCAAACATGGCTGACTTTGTTTTCCAATCTTGAAATAATACAGGAACATTTGGGAAAGTACAATTTATTAAAAAACTTTTATATATTTTCATTAACAACAATACAGTGACCATTCACCGGTAGTCAGGCAAAACTTAACATACATACGTTGTACATAGTACAGAAAATTATCAATGATGTTGGAAATTATTGAATGAGCCACGTCCAGCGAATTTGGTTCTTTTGGGCAAACTTTTAATTTCTGATAATTTAACCTAAAACCAAATAATAATACCAGATGAAACATTTAAGATATAAAAATTGGGTACTTTAATGCATTTTATTTATCATTTTTAGGAGTCAACTTAGTCGATTGGAGTATTGTGTTTTGATTCAATTAATGTTAACTTATTTATTGCAATTTCCTGACTTTTATCCTTAACTTCCTGGAGTGTGAAATTTCGATTTAGTAAGCAGAAGGATGACTTCTAAATAGCAAAGCAATTAACTTAAATAATGAAGATACTATATATTTATAAATGCATTTGCAGATGACAGTATTTTGACGTCACTAAAATGATCTATTTTTGACAGCTGCGGTTTATGTAATTTAGTGTTTGAAGTTATATTTTGTCTAGTTGTATTGAAGTGTATCGTGGTAAATCAGTAGTCAGGCATTTTTAATTAAAATCAGGTAGATCAGCTGGTTTGAACAGAAGTTCGGCCCGTAGACAAAACATAATTTTGAGCACCAAACCTTTCAGTGTTTGTTCATATGAGTATTATCAATTTAAAAAGGTTGCCCAGCACATGCTAGGTGTTACCATGTTTAAATTGGTAAATTCATATTAAAAAAAAAACACTGACCTTTACTTATCATGGCTGTCTCAAGGAATAACAGCCAGGTTTTTCAAACATATATGTATAAAAATCCTGCAACGTCCGTGCTTGAGAACGCTTGGGCTCATTTCATTTTGCAATTTACAAAACTTTTTAAAGAACAGAATTACAACTAAGAATTATACATGTATACCAAATGTGAAATCTAAAAAGATCCAAGTGTTTCCAATTATGATGTAACTTGGCCTTGTTGTTCATATTTCACAATTAACGAAAACAACATTTGTGATGTAGGTTCTCATTAAGAATGCTTATACACACATGCACTGTAAATAATCATTAATTCCTGATTTGGAGCTAATCTCTGAGACTATCTTGGAATGATAATATTATTTTGTGATATATGTATATAACTTGTAGTCCCACATCATGACCAAAGATTTTTACAATGTGTGTAAATCATGTGCCATTCTTATAACAATATGTTCGATATATATTTTCTGCAATATACAATGTGAATACTTGTATGCAAAAATAAACAATGTAAATGCATCCCTCTTGTTTGGTGTTTATATTTTGATTATTTTTTTCAAAACATCTATATTTTAATGCAACTAAAGTAGGATACATACAAAAACGAAAACAACATTCTTGTATTGAACAAAACAAAAATAATAACAAACAAAATGAAAGCATCAAAGCAGATACCAATGCTGGTCTGTTTTTTTTTTTTTAAATCAATCAAGAGACATAGTTGGGAATGTTCTATCATGGTTATACCTCAATTCTTTACCTAACTTTTGTAATGTCCTAATCCTAAATTTCATTACATGCTTTCCAGTGGTTTAAAGATATTGATCAGCAAAATAAAAAGGATATTTCACTGTTTGAAAAATGAAAATATCATTTTGATATTTTTTGAAAATTTAGCCTGTTTTGCTAACCAAATTATACATGCAAGCATGCACAGGACTGAGACAAAATATCAATTATGTCGGATCCAAAATGACAATGAGTGTGCGTACATTTATTTCATTATTTATATAATCAGTTAAATGTCTTTTAATACCACTTTTAGCAGGGGTGTGATTTGTCCGTTGATCTTATAGCCCCAGGGACCCCCCCCCCAAAAAAAGAGAAAAAGATTCTTCTTTTTTTTTCAGCTGATTTAAAAAGTTTCTAGAGAGCTTTTGGTTGTTAGAGTTGATATTCCAGTTTGCTTCAAATTTAAAGTCAGAAGAACCCTCAAAAGAGCTTCTAAAAAGCCAGTTTTTCTTCTACGGCAGTGTGCTTTTGATCCCAAAAGTGCCCCCGAGAACCCAATGGTTTCTGCTCTGAGTCGCCAGGTCAATCTCATCCCTGTTTAGGCATATATATTAAAATGAATTAAAAAAAATTTTGTTTTAGTTTAAAATCGTATATATTCCACCTTGAACTACCAAAAGGGAACATAACTTCGCCCCTCATAAAAAATCACTTTTGGTGCTCACTCGGAGTATTATATTGCGATCATACACTGAATCAAACAATAACCCTCTAAATCCATGTTTATAACTATGTAATATAGTTAATACTACGGTATACTTTGTATTGATTTTGGATTGCTTTACTATTGATACGTTTAATAAATATTGGTTAAACCAAAGGATATATTTCAAAAACTATTTTTGACACAGTTATGGAACTTGCCACACATGTGCATATTGCAATAAAGTAAATGAGATCAAAGGTCCATGCTAATACATGCATCTTTTACACTTTTCTAGTCGTGACTAACAAGTGTTTCCATGACAGCAACCATGATAACACCAAGGCTATGACAATGGCTTGACTTATTTTCCCTCAAAACAGTAAAAAAGAAGAACAATAGCAGACAAGCAAAAAAGGAGATTTGCCTCTGCCGGCAGTGCAATAAAAAATCAACAAGAAAAAATACAAAATATTTGTGGGGTCATGATTACCAACAGTTTCAAGTCTGAGTTCAGACTCAAGTGACAAAACTGCAAATCTTCACTTCCTTGAATTTTTCCCTCAAGTTGAGTTATGATGATGAAATTTGATGAATTTTATTACTATTTCAAATTGCTCAATTATTTACCTTTATTATCGTAAAACGAATGGAAAAAAGTTTTTGAATACAAAAGAAGTACTTTTCTGAGTCTAGACTTGAGACTGTAATCATAGCTCCTGGCCAAACTTCCTATCTGGCCTTAAAATTGGCAACAATTTTAAGCACGATTAAATCATTAACAATATATTAAAGCGGCAGAAACAAAAATAAACAAAAAATACATGTGAAACAATGGGGTTAAACATATTACATGTCACTTGTGCATTCATTTAACATTATTGGATCTTAAAGCAGGCAAGCAACACAGTGGGCATACTCTAAACAGTAAAGATGGTATGCCATACATGCCATATCCCCCGGCGGGGGGAAAAATCCCCCAGAATTTCTACCCATCCCCTGGTCCCCCGCCAGGGCAGGGGATCCATATCCCCTGGAATTAAAAAAAATAATAATCAAAACTTGCTTAAGGTTGACAGTGGAAAGCATCAATAATATTATGAGTCTGAAATTCCATGAAGGACCATGATGACTAAATCCAAAAATTATTGTAATTTGAATGTATTTCAGTATTTATTCTTATATTATGAATGCAGATATTGCGCAAATTTTCGTCGCGTAAAAATCCCCTGGTGTAATAGCAAAATCCCCTGGAATTCAGACCAAAATCCCCTGGGAAGCCTCTCAGAAATATGGCATGTATGGTATGCTCAAACTGATCATTAAAACATAGTCTTTTGTTCCTAGTTTGCTTATTAATATAACAGACTAACTCAAAAGTGGATGCTTTAGCAATACAATGTGCAATAATATGGTTATCTTAACCCTTTGCATGCTGGGTAAATTGTCGTCTGCTCAAAAATGTTGTCTGGTTTATTCTTAATTTCTTTCAATTTACGTAAAACTTTGGGGATATATTGACTGAGTGGCAAACAGCTTGGAACCTGACCAGGCGCCGAGTTACTCGGTGTCTGGTCTGGTTCCAAGCTGTTTGCAAAGCCTTTAAAATCGCCATCAGCAGCCTAAGGGTTAACGGTTGGAAATAAAGAATTGATATTGGCCTATACTCCTTTAGTGTTTTCAAGATACTGCCAACAAACATTTTGAGAAGCAAAAAAGCTTTTGATTCAATTCTAATGATTTTATATGAAACTAATTTTATTTAATGACCCTGACCTTGACCTTTGATGTACTAGTAATAACAAGATGATATAATCACCACCTCTCCTTTAAACTAGAGTATATTCAAGCTACAGCCAACAAAGACAATAATAAAAAGCAAACTTATTATACCTTATTTAGAATAAAAAATGTATGCATTGAATCAGTACTATGTGAAAAATAAATAATCAGTACTATGTGAAAAATAAATTTGAATTATTTTTTTTGGTAAAACAAAAACTCTTAATAATTTCATGAGAAATGTATTTTTATTTCAATACCATGGACCTAGACCTTTGGCCCATCAGTGATTATGATGTAATGATGTAATGACATGTTCCTAACTCCAGTAGTTGAGTCATTTTTTGATAATTATGGACAGGCTGAACATTAGTCACAATGGTAATACATCTCTTCCAATTGTTTTAATGAACTAATTTTAATTTAATGGCATACGCACTACATGACTATGTAAGATCGTAATAAAAAAGATACTGTTGCAGTGGTCAAAATTAACACAAGCCCACAAGCCCTGCACTGGTAAAATATCTTCTTGGCTTGCTCAAAATTCTGAATTTTATAAAGGAGGGCTGGTTTAAAATTTTATTGCCAAGCAATAATATAAGAATTCAGACTTTGTCATCCAAAAGTCTAATTCCGATGACTGCTGTTGTCCCCATTAACCATAAGCAGGATTAATCAGGATTGAGAGCTTTGAACTTATGACTATTGTAAAGATGTTTTTTTGCTTGGACATTTGCATTCAAAACATTGAAATGAATATAATACATTAGAAACAATTTCAAAAGAAGTCTAAGCCCCTTTACCTTGCTTTGGGCATGAAGCCTTCATACTCATACAGTCACTCGGGTAATTTTCAAAGTTGAACCCCTGAACAGTACAAGGTACTTTATTCCAATAATTTACAAAGCCATATTTGACAATCTTCAGTACCGGTACATGTATTTATTGTACATTTTCATCCCCCATGTCTTCAACTTCATCTTCTCCACCTATTTCTTCAGCACCACCTTCCACACTGTTATTTTCAGCATTTTCTACCTCATGGTTTCCATGAATGTTATCATTCTCACCCTCATTTTCATCTTCAACCTCCTCGTCTTCACCTTCCAATTCCTCATGGGGATCGACCAAATCTTCATATGGATCCCCCAAATCCTGATGCAGATCAACATAATGTGGATCCAAGAAAGCTTCCTGTGGATCCATAAAATCTAGTTCATCATCACTATCAAGTTCCTCAATTCCATAAAGTTCCTCCTGAGCTTCCATATAATCCTCCATATAATCCTCATCCTCGTTTTCCCCATCCGACTCATCATCTAAGTTATCCTCAAACACAATTCCGTCCGGCCAGAACTGCGCGTGGGGGTTGGGGGCGTACTTCAGTCGAATATCTTCTGATGGTAGAGCCCTCATGTGGTAACGTGGACACTCCACTCTCATCTCTGCACCTACAACATTCATGGTTATTATTGGCTTACAAATATCATATGACACATTTTAACGAAGTATTTGTTTACAATTTAGCACATCATCAACAACATCACAACATCAGTCACATCAAAGAGGTAATATAATGGTCATTTTACTGCAGTTATTTCTAACCTATTCCTGACAGTCTTATTCTGCAAAATTAATCTCAATGCCAATTAACTATATTAAAGTATCGGTTTGTTTTTAGGTAAGAGGCCTGTTTCTACAGTTCATTAAGAATGTACTGAAGTAATAACCAGTGTAGATTGTCTGATTTGCATGGTTAATTTTTTCATATTTTATCAATTTTGACCAATTTGGCAAAGCTTAAAGGGACTGTACACAAAATTGGCAACCAAAAAAAGTTTTTTCTGGAACGAATCTCAGGACAATTATTTGATAGAATGTGTTAAGCTTTGATATCATACTTGTACCAAAATGTAAAAAAAAAATTGTGTCGGAGACCGGGTTCGAACCTGTGTCGCCAAAATTGCAGCCCAGTGTTGTATCCACTGTACTACGAAGGCTCACTCCAAACGAGTGGTATATTTAAGCTATATACCTAACTTACTAATATCACGTGACAACATCGACTAGCCAATCACGCATAAGGAATGAATTCTACTAGGTAGACATACCCAGTAATCTTTTTTAATGGAAAAATACGAAATAACTGCTAAACTTAAATACATGTAAACTGTGGTACTTCAGTTAGTTAGTTTCAATGCATTGTACACATTAATACCAAGTTTAAGTCAGTTTTCAACAAATTTCTTTTTTTCTTGCAATTTGATCATCTGGTGCACAGTTGCTTTAAATATTGCAATGCCATTTCATTATTGACGTACATAAGAAAAAATTCACCATGATTTAAATTTGTGTCCAAAGTGATTCTTGTAAAATCTGGAATATTAAACAGTGCTCGGCCTTACAAGCAGGATTGGGCACCCCACTGCCTTTTTTTCTACACCTTGCTGTGCCCTTTGACAGTCAAATTTCAAAAATAAGTATAAAATTATTAGTGTAAAGATAACAGCTAAGGTCTTCATAACAGACTGTTTGTATTGAAATTAGTGACAACACATACTCAATAAGAACTGAACAGTGGCCCTTGCAAGTGCCCATTCAATGCACATCAAAAGTGCCCTTTCTGACCAAGCACCCTGCCCTTTTCAAATCCTGGCTAGAGCACTGAAAAACCATTGTGAATTTAAAACAATATACAGCATCCTACATAGTGTCCAGCATAATTAGTATGTACCTGTATGTAGGTTTGTAAACATGAAATATCCCTCCATTGAGCCTGTGTCCGTCTGGAATGTGGTACAGCTGATCCATGCAAACTTAGAGCCCGGCTTCATTACAGGGTTCTGGCCTGAAAGTAATACCATTGCACTGATAATGTAGAAAAGTGAACATGAAGTGTTCCGCCCTTGACACGGTGCCAGTCCCAAATGTTGTACAGCTTATTCACCAAACAAACCAGCTTCATCAAAAATGGCTGCAAAGTGGTTTAAATACAACACACAACACATGCAGAAGATGTCTGATGGATATACTTTTAAATGGCATTTTAACTGTGGTCTTACAGCATACTTACATCATAAACTTTCATGAGGACATTATTGAACTCCTCTGTAGTTCCCGTTGGGAAGGTAGATTCTAGCACACCGGATAGGCATTTCCGGTGAATTCAGCCGTGCTGGAAAACTCCATCTGGCATCCCCCCATGCCAGATGAGTCACGTGCTGTGACGTAATACTTTCATTTTCTTTTATTAAACACTAAATGTAACCATAGTTATGAGATTTCAATAGATGAGTTCGATTAATATTAACTTTACAAAAATATTCCTTAAAAACAAAACAAAATAACCCTTAAAAGACATGATATCGAAGGAACTTATTGACGTATGCGGTGAATACAAATTACTGCGCGTCATGACGTCAGTAAACATCATCGCACACGCTTTTTGGTGAAATGTACAAAAACGTGCTTTCTTATGTATTTTCTTCAAAAAAAATGTAATTAAAGGTATGCTAGAAAAAAAAAAATATTATGTGTGTCCGTTCCGGATAGAAAAATCCGACCCTCGGGCACGCTGTGTACCCTGTAACTCGGCAAGCCTCGTTACCTGGCAACGCAGGTGCCCTCGGGTCGGATTTTTTTTATCCGGAACGGGAACACATGACAGATATTATTATTCTTAGATTACTATAATAACAGTCTTTACAAAACAAATAATTACTGACGCATAGCAGATGCAGGGAGATCACAAGAGATGATATATTGATATATTTCTTAAGCTATCCATTATGTTTATTCAAAACGCAGTTCCACATGTTAACCTCTCACCAACAACTCCTTCCCCTGTGACCCGTTCCACCTTGCCGTTGCCATCGGTGACGGTCCAGTGTCGGGTTGTCAGTCTGCACGACTGGCTGTGAGGGGCCTCACTCGGCATCTCCATACTGCAAAAGGGGGTGAAGGTAATAGAGGACATAGTAGTAGTACACATAATAAACCGTCTACGCCAGATTTTACTAAATAAACTATATAATAAACTATACCATAATACAAAATGTTGCATGAATGCTTCATTTTTTATGCTCAGAAATGTTATCTAATAATAACCACTACAATAACAAACTGTTTCCAACATCTAAAATATTGCTTTAAACTTACTTACAAAAATACTGTTTTCTTCATTTTAAGCTTGTCTTAGTTTCTAAGAAAAAGAGTGTGCCGAAACTTTCATTCTACCTTGGCCATACCTCAAAAGCCATTAGATACAATGTTCACATGTGTAGCAAGGCCAATAACTCTATTCAAACTACCGTTAGCTAACCAGCCGACAAACATGTAATTAACAGACTTTATAAAACACTCCAGTAAGGTCTTACATGATCCTGTAGGCAAAGAAGTTGACGGGTGGGGCCGCCCTGGACATGGAGGGTACGTACATAGTGGTCGGCTTTACTGTGATGTGGTGACTTGTTGCTAAGCAGCTTGGCTCGTGGTAAAACCTGCAGTATAAATTCGGATATTCATCAAGTAGTTGACAAGAGGGGTTATAGAGGGGCTGCTCTGGACCTGAAGGGGACATAAATCATGGTCAGCTTAATGGTGGTGTAATAACTTGTTGCCAGACACCTGGGTTCGTGATAAAACCTGCAGCATACACAGGTTACAGCCCATTGCATCTTGAACCTTTTCCCCTCTTTTCTCAATCTATTTCTCTTTACTTACTGTTTACTGATACACCATAGCCATAATAGGCCAAAATGCAACCCAGGCCATAACAAATGCTGGAAATTTCACAAAAATCTGCCTGATCTTTAGTTCAGTTACAATAATAGCTTGTGTGACTTAGGGCATGCTCAGTATCAGAATGATTCTACATGGCAAGCATATTTCTTTATGTTTTTATAGCAGTCTAAAATCAGGAAAATATAAGACGATAAAAAATCACAGAACAAGAATTCTGCGAATCAGATGTTTCGCCTGTCAGCTGCCTCCATAATCTTTCTAGTTAAGGTCACAACAACCATGGCTTGTGACCCATTGTGCATATCAAGTTTGAAGACTTGACACCAAGTTATTCTGAAATAATTGATCAGAAACTGACAGAAAAAGATATTATAAGAAAGTGATCCCTATGTGTTTGCCATGCTTTTCAAGCAATATAAAAATATCTTCTTGTAATAGTGAAATAAATGGAAATGCTACACTAATACAAATACAAATGTTCTTACTTGAAAATGTGTTCCCTGTCCACAAAGAATTCCCCTCTGTCCAGCTTGTCTGCATAGTCACACAGCCACTCCTTGAAAGAATCTCCTGAAATTACACATAGGGGACTTACTTACTTACTTATGAAATAGTGGGGAAACTAGACGTAATAGTTACTGCACTCACAATCAGTTTCCAAACCAATGGGCATACGTCATGTTTAATTTAAATCACTTGTGTTGTCTGGTGTAGTAATTCTTTGGTACCATATTTTCAAGTTCACCATGCAATAAGTAGCATGCAAATATTGAAATATCGCAATTCATCCTAACACTACTTATTGCACAGAAGCTTGTTCTACTCAGGAGCTGGACAAAACATCCCATGGACAAAACATACCATGCCATTTTTGACAACCATTTGTTACCATTTTGATTTGAGAATTATTGCATTAATGAAAGCAAAGAAAACACTCTAAAATGTGTTACAGGAGTATTTTAGCGCACAACAAGAAAAACTAGAGTAAAAGGCAGTAACATGTACTAAAAGAAGGGGGTGCCAATTCTCATCTTTTTTTTTTTTTCAGCTAATCAAGGGGCACAAATATAATAATTTCATGAAAAAATACCATTTTCAATTGTTTCAAGGATATAGTCACAGGTTTTACGCGACAAAAATGACTCAGAAAAAAATGCTATTACAATGATTTTTTTTCTATAAACAGATATGGCAAATAGACACTTGCTGCATAGACATTAATGCTTTTCAAAAACACATGTTACGCTAAACAGAATACATGTACAACTTGGCTTACAAGAACAGGGACCATATTACAGAAGCATCTTAAGTTAAAATTGAATCTTTTCCTTAAATTCAACAAATACCTTACCGGTTTATTTCACTGGTAGAAATTGTTATGTTTAGTCACTCAGTGTATATTTTGCAATCAAAATTTGGAAACTTGAGTTTTTAAAAATGAAAACACGATATCAAAGAATATGTTTTTTAAGAAGTACATGTACAACAATTCCAAATTTACACTGTTAAAATCTGTAAAACAGCCCCAGATCATGGACAAATGAGATATTTAATGTATAAAATGTAGCTAAAGACAACACTACCTGACACAAGGCATTTTGCTGTCCGTGTGGTTAAGTCGTATGTGCCCTCAAATGCACGGTGGTAGATTCTGCCAATCTTGAAATTGTTGATATTTCGACAGCCAATCACCTGACCCCGCCCAGCTGTATTGTCCATGGTGAAACATAAGCTACCTTTGTTGTATACCCTCATGCCTTTCTGCAAGTAGAGATTAATAAGGATAAATGTTAAGGTTCATTTCTTCCTACAAGCCATTCAGAGACAATTATTTAGTGCACTGTTTTCTGTTTATTAGGCTATGTGGCCGAGTCTATTAATTTACTAGGTTTTGACATCACAGATAATGAGCTACTCACCTGAGTTTCAATGATAAACTATAAGCTGGTTATAGCCGATGTATAACAAATTGAAGAACTTATTCTGATGCTCCCTTGAATAAAATATATTTAATTTGTACAACAAATATATCAGAGGAGGAAATTATCAAAAGACTGCAACACTTTCCCTGGTAAAATGCCTTCTGGGCTTGCTTAAATTCTAGAGTTCATATAGCAGGGCTTGTTGAAAAATGATGCCAAGCCCTTATGTAAAAAATTGGGCTTGTTCATCCAAATGTCTAATTTTGATGAATGATACAAAAAACTTTACCCTATTCATAATTCTTGCAGTAATTGATTTGATTTCAATATATTTCACTAATATAATAAATTCCATAAACTGCCCAGTCTCCATTTTAGTCCCATGTTAATCCCAATTGAGAGTGGTCTAGTGGTAAAGTTGCCCCCAGTCACCAAAGAGGTTGTGGGATTTCGATCCCCACCAGGGGTACCTTTTCATGGCCTCTCAAATTGGACAGAGGTACTGGTTTCTACCCAATTTCAGACTTGAGAGTGATCCTTAAAGGCAATCAAGCTTAAAAAAATTAGTACAAACTAACTAGATCTAAATTTGAAAACACAACAAGCAGAAAGCCATCTAAGTTTTCAAACCTGAAAGGGTAGAAGACATTCTGTGCAGAGAAAACTGTGAACTGTACACGACCCCAGCACTCTGAAAGTTCATAAAATAGTATTGTTGCACATGCTGTATTGTTTTGCAAAATAGTATTGTTGCACAAGCTGTATTGTTTTGCAAAATAGTATTGTTGCACAAGCTGTATTGTTTTTTCAAAATAGTATTGTTGCACATGCTGTATTGTTTTGCAAAACAGTATTGTTGCACATGCTGTATTGTTTTTCAAAATAGTATTGCTGCACATGCTGTATTGTTTTGCAAAATAGTATTGCTGCACACGCTGTATTGTTTTGCAAAATAGTATTGTTGCACAAGCTGTATTGTTTTTTCATATAGTATTGTTGCACATGCTGTATTGTTTTGCAAAATAGTATTGTTGCACATGCTGTATTGTTTTGCAAAATAGTATTGTTGCACAAGCTGTATTGTTTTTTTCAAAATAGTATTGTTGCACATGCTGTATTGTTTTGCAAAATAGTATTGTTCACATGCTGTATTGTTTTGCAAAACAGTGTTGTTGCACATGCTGTATTGTTTTTCAAAATAGTATTGCTGCACACGCTGTATTGTTTTGCGAAATAGTATTGCTGCACACGCTGTATTGTTTTGCGAAATAGTATTGCTGCACACGCTGTACTGTTTTGCAAAATAGTATTGATGATAAGTGTATCTTTTATCATATTCTTTCACCACACATAGAACCCTTTCAAATGATACTAAAAGATTATTATGCCACCGGGTATCCAAATTAAATTAGGGCACCTGAAGAACTTAAAATTTGAGATATCAAGAAATGGCGTATGAATTGACCAGTCGCCAATTTTCAATCAAATCAGTTGACCAATTAAAGGATTATATTCAATTCATCAATATAAGCACATGGCTGCATTGCCCAATAGATTAACTGAAAAACCTTGCTAAATGATCTCCACAAGTTGCAGTAATTGCTATGGTGTCTGGACAATTAGCTGCCATAGTTGTAACAATCTATAATTGCTACGACGCTGGCCATACCCTCTTGTACTGAGACTCATCTCCTGGCCGTTGTGTATGCGGTAGGACAGTCTGAAGTCCAAGGGAAGTTTGAAAGGCAACGTCTGCTCTATACTGTCCAGCTCATCTTCAGATAGGCCGTCTGAAATGTATATTTCCATTAGGCCAGCTCATTTATTTTCCATTCTCTTCCATGCCCAGCTTGACTTAAATCACCTATCCTAATGTTTATTCGACATAAAAATCTCTGCTAGAGTAAAAAAATTATATAAGGAAACGTCACCAAATTTAAACTTACCACATGCTTTTTTATCATCAAATAGGGTACTAAAATCTACTCCATTTTTTTTCATAATCTGAATTAATATCACTAAAAATACATGAACATTGATTCTTTTACGTATTGTATATAAATGGTCACTATATAACATTTGAACATGAAGACAATAATGAGTACAAAAACTTATCCCTCAAGAATGAAATTTTGCATTCATACACTTCACTTGGAATTGTACATGTACATGTATACACAAAATATATTATACAACATGTCTTAGCTGCTTATGTTACAAAATGTTATAATTCAATTAAGTAATCCCATCATTTATCATTCATGCTAATAGCATGGGATTACTTGATTGAATTATAACGCACTCTGGGATTTTGGGTCCAAATGAGGTAACCTCGTTTTCAAAATTGACGTCACGCAATTAACTTTTTTTTTCCAATAAAAAATAATTTTAAAGCATTTTCTGTTTTTTGCTGAAGTGTCAGGTAAGATATGCATGATATTCTCATTTTTTTTTAATTAATTTGGGTTGGGAAAAGAATAAGCTTTGTGAATATGAAAATAACTCACTTTCGACTAGATACCTCATTTGGGCCCAAAATCTCATGTTGTGTCACCTATTATGATGTGTGTGTGGTCTATTTGTGATGTTTATATGTTTGTGTCTCTTGATCAGTGTCAATTTGGCTATTGCCTTGTGACTCTTGTTCAGTGTCAATTTGGCTATTGCCTTGTGTCTCTTGATCAGTGTCAATTTGGCTATTGCCTTGTGTCTCTTGTTCAGTGTCAATTTGGCTATTGCCTTGTGTCTCTTGATCAGTGTCAATTTGGCTATTGCCTTGTGTCTCTTGATCAGTGTCAATTTGGCTATTGCCTTGTGTCTCTTGATCAGTGTCAATTTGGCTATTGCCTTGTGTCTCTTGTTCAGTGTCAGTTGGGCTATTGCCTTGTGTCTCTTGTTCAGTGTCAATTTGGCTATTGCCTTGTGTCTCTTGATCAGTGTCAATTTGGCTATTGCCTTGTGTCTCTTGATCAGTGTCAATTTGGCTATTGCCTTGTGTCTCTTGATCAGTGTCAATTTGGCTATTGACTTGTGTCTCTTGATCAGTCAATTTGGCTATTGCCTTGTGTCTCTTGTTCAGTGTCAATTTGGCTATTGCCTTGTGTCTCTTGTTCAGTGTCAATTTGGCTATTGCCTTGTGTCTCTTGATCAGTGTCAATTTGGCTATTGCCTTGTGCCTCTTGATCAGTGTCAATTTGGCTATTGCCTTGTGTCTCTTGTTCAGTGTCAATTTGGCTATTGCCTTGTGTCTCTTGTTCAGTGTCAATTTGGCTATTGCCTTGGGTCTCTTGATCAGTGTCAATTTGGCTATTGCCTTGGGTCCCTTGTTCAGTGTCAATTTGGCTATTGCCTTGTGTCCCTTGATCAGTGTCAATTTGGCTATTGCCTTGTGTCTCTTGTTCAGTGTCAATTTGGCTATTGCCTTGTGTCTCTTGTTCAGTGTCAATTTGACTATTGCCTTGTGTCTCTTGATCAGTGTCAATTTGGCTATTGCCTTGTGTCTCTTGATCAGTGTCAATTTGGCTATTGCCTTGTTCCTCTTGTTCAGTGTCAATTTGGCTATTGCCTTGTGTCTCTTGATCAGTGTCAATTTGGCTATTGCCTTGTTCCTCTTGTTCAGTGTCAATTTGGCCATTGCCTTGTGTCTCTTAACAGGGTTAATATTTTATTTTTTGAAAACTGGGCTTGGCCCTGTTGTTTTCAAAGTTTTATTCATACTGAAACTCAAGTTCACAGCCATCTATAATATATTTTACCATTCAAATATTCATGTATGGAGGGACACCACTCCTTTGTAAATTTCTCAATCTTATTCCAGGCTGTTCGTATGGCAGCATAGTTCTTGTATTTTCCGTAGTCAAGATACCAATACATGAAGTGTTCGTACCATCCCATTCCTTCTGGGCACCTGGACAAATATAAAAATTAGTGTTAGTTCATCCATGATAAAAAAAAATCTAACAACAAAAGCTACATATTTAGTTTGAACTAATTATTTTTACGAGTTATTTCAACTTATATTAATCACTATGGTTGGCATGATTCGTGAGAGTGTGGACTTGTGTTGTTGGTGAAAACAGAGTACCCAAAGAAAACCCATTTGTCCAACTTGTTCACAAACCTAACAATGTGCCCAGGCCTGGAATCAAACCCTGGTCGCCTAGGTGAAAAGCGAGTGCACTTACCACTGCGTTAGCCTAACAACCAATACCACACAGATAAAGACAGCACTTTTTTTTACTAGATACTGAAAGCTGAAATCATACCTGCCTAAGACAATGGAGAGAGGATCAATATGGAAGGGAATAAGGCATTGTATTTTTCAGTTTACCTACATCTTAAATATTATTATTTTTTTTTTTTAATATTTTAAATAAATTAATGTTAATGTTCTTTTGACCACTCAAAAAGGACAACAGTATGGCTTGTTGCTACCCTTAACCCAGGAAACCAACTCATCAGTGATCCATATTGGTTATAGATATATTTTAAGCTAATTTCATCAAGGAAGCGCAAACAGATCATACTCATTATCAACAAAGTAGTGAAGGCACTGCCATTTCCACAACGAGTCATCTGGAACCAGTTGCCTCAGTCGCCTGCAAGTCTTTAACACCCTAAAACAAAACGCATACATGTGAATATTTAATATATTCCTCTTCCTGTATTAGTTAATACAATTTTGGTAAAGCACTTCAAAGTAAATAAGATTCTAGTAGAGAAATGAGTGTGATGGAAATATATATTTTTAAATATATTATTATCAAGCATTTAATTTCTATTGACCACATATTTTTAACTGTAGCATAAAGTGTTGTGTCCATTGAATAGATGTAAATTGCCTTTCTCTTAAACAAATCTTCAAATACATTTTTATAAATAAGTAAATATTACTACCGGACCAAATCCTTGTAATGCAAGCCTCGAAGAATCATGAGCAAGGACTCATCTGGCAGACTTAGAAGGCCTGCCATAGTTGAAATATCCTTGCTCTTCAAGTGTTCTGAAAGGTTGAAAATTCAAATAAAATAGGAGATGAGTCGCATGAAATGATACATTGCTTTACAGTGAAAAAGCTCATCATAATCGTGAAATTTCCCAACACAAGAAACATCTGAGTTTGTTACTAAATGGTAAGTCATATTTCTGATATCATGTAAATAATGGCAAACATGTTTATTTTTTTTTCTGACATCATGTATACAGTGTTCTCAATAATAACAGGCTAATGTCCAAAATGGATTATTTAAATGGCATTGGGCCGGTTCAAATCTGGAAAAAGTAAATGAAATTTATTTAGAATAAGTAGTAGCTGGTTGGTTACATTAATATTTGAGACCGTTCAACCAAAACATATTGAGAACCCTGTGTGTTAGTCATGCAGGCATACTCAAAATGCTGTATGCTAAAACCAGACTTCATCACCTAGCGCCACCAAATAATTTAGGTGTATGTTGGCATAACAGGACAAGGATGGAATCATTCCTACCTTGTCATTTGTAGCAGTGGTTGAAATTAACACAAGCCCGCAAGCACTGCACAGTAAAATGTCTTACAGCTTGCTCAAAATCTTAATTTTATATAGCAAGGCTTGTTAACAAATTTGGTGCCAAGCAATAGTATAAGAATTCCTGATGAAAATCGATGACAACCATTTAAAAAAAGACTGTTGGTATTGTGCATGTAACTCGCAACACATGCATAACACTGCTATAGTGAATGAAGTTCTAAAATAATAGAGTTACACGAGAATCTATGTATTTACTCAGTGAATGAAGTTCTAAAATAATAGAGTTACACGAGAATCTATGTATTTACCGAGAAGAAACTCTGTTATTGTTGAGTGCTCTTTTTTACATTTTGATAAAAAAATATATTTTTTTTACATTAAAATTTAAAGACATTTTTTTACGGAGCGTCAGTGGATGCATTTAAACTAGCAGATAAAGAGAAATCATATGTTTCTTTTTTAATGTCTAATCTATCATCTAATGTCAATTAATCTTCAACTTACTTGTGTTGATAGTTTACTCGAGTGGAAACTGTCAAAATCTGAAGAATACTTCCAAGCGTTTAAGCGACCCTGACTTTTTCTGTGGCAGCCAATACGTTTGAAGCTCATGGTCACCAAACTCATTACAGCGGTTACTTCCCTTTATTCACTGTATAATATCACTTATTTTTAGTTATGTTATGACTTTTATCTTCGTTGATCACATTCTTGTAATGAGCCTGAATCAGATGAAAAAAATATTTAATTTGAAAATGAAAACGTTATTCAGAATTGAAATTAAGTTTAAAAAATACAACACAATTGCAATTGTAATATATTTATCCATCCAGACCGACATTGCCTAGTCAGATGTAGATAAACATACACTTCATAATTATACAATAAGAATAAAAATGTGCTTAACATTTCAAATGTTTGTTTTGACTCCAAAATTTTCTGTTATTTCTGTACCAGTGTGTAAAGCTTTAGGACCAAACATCCATCAAAAAATGTCACAGGACTTTCTTAAACCATTAGTGCTGGGAAGCTTCTATTGCTAAGCTGAGTAAGTGGTTCTCTGTCTTTCAGAATTATTGCCTGTTTTAATATTTCATCACCATGGCTCCAGAGAGCATTTTTGTCATGAGTTCCTGGTTTTAGCAGGTATAGACAAGTGGTTAGCAAATCAGTCATGGGCGAGATTCCAATTTGCAGCTTCATCATTAATTACTACTGTTCATCATCAAGGAACAGTTCCGGTATATGGATCCTAATTCCATTACCAAAGCATATATAAAAACTGTTTCTTTATTATAAAAGCTCACCAGAGCTTATACATGATACTTGTCCATCATTGAGATGTTAAAATGTTCCAGAGGTCAAAGGTATTGGGTTAAAGTCCTTCTTCTTTTCTGGTATTTTCCTTATGGAACAAATTGCCATCTTGTATAGCACAGACTAAGAAATTACCTGTTTTTAAATTGCTAGTAAAGAATCTTTTTATAGATAATTTGGCATAATTAGTTATGCTATTAAAAGGCTTTTTTCATTTATTTATTCAAATATTTTCAGTAAAGGAACTATTTTAACTTAACCTCGCATTTTATAAGTACAACATACTGTCATATTCATACTATAATGTGATAGTTATATATAACATTTTCAACTTATTATGTAAAGTGACTGTGATACAACTACGGCAATATTTATTGTAATGCATGAAGACTAACTTTTGATATATTTGTGCAATTTTGATTACAGCCATATTATTCCTTAAATATGCAATGCCTCCCTATGCCATGCCACCAAAACAAAGGACCACAATGGAAATGAGAGTTTTCTCTTTTTTGTGTCATCCTTGATTAGGTGTGCCTGTCATGGCTACTGATAATAACATGTATGTATAATGTTATTTACTATACATGTTGTTTATTCTAAATGTCCATACATGTGTATTCCTTACTAAAATAAATCTATCTATCTAAAATAATAACACCATTTCCAATAGCATTTCATTTTACATATAAAAAGTGATTGAAATCGGTGGAAGAAAACCATACTGCTATACTTTCATTCATTTATTTATAACCTATACAAATATTGCAACTTTATTCTGTCCATGCTATATCTTTTACACTAAAATACCAAAACAGCAAAAATATATATACCCAGTAATATAGTTGCACACAAGAACCAAATTCAACTGTTTTCAGATATTTATATTAATATAATATTTCATCATTAATGTACATGTAGGTTGGCAATAGAAAAACATTCATTTGCCAAATATTTAATATTAAAATTCATGACTGGCATTATATAATATTTCATCATGTGTGTACATGTAGGTCATACAACAAAAACAATAATTTGCAAAATATTTAGTATCAAAATTCATGACTGGCAAAATATAATATTTCATCATGCATGTACTTGTAGGTCCACCAATCAAAGCAATCCTTGCCAAATATTTAGTATTAAAATTCATGACTGGCATTATCCAAGACAACAGTCATGTAAAATTCACTTCATGAGACTCAGATTCAACATAATCATGCATAACATAAAGAATACGCAACAATAAATCGTTTTCGGTTACCAAGTCCGCAACAAATTATTAATAGGTGTTTCAAATCTATATTTATAGAGTCCCTTTATAGGTCAATTGAATGGTCGAATGACAACCAGCACTGTGGTAATAGATATAACTGGGTTTTCCCATGCAGTTACAAATAAAAGGTGAATTTCGAGCAATGAAATTCATGTAAAAGACCAATGAATCTATTGTTTCAAAGTAACGTGTGTGTATTAAAATGATATAATTTTGTTTGTAACAGAGAAGTAGCTTTGGAAAACCAGAATATTTATAATTCAAGGCATAAACTATTGATATGATATAGGAGAATTATTATTGCTCAATGCTGTTGGAAAATTTCATAGTATTTAAATCTGCACTCTCACAGATTGAATGTTTTGACAACTTTTTTACTTTTTTTGTGTTGGAACGAGCCAATTTATGCGAAAATGCATGGAAACCAGTGATATGAGACCGCTGACAAAAAATCATATCGAAGATTTTTATGTTAAAGTTAAAAAATTTATGTTTTGTCCTTTTTCCTTAAACCGTTAGTAACAGTTTAAGCCATAAAACATTAATTTTTGAAAGGAAATATGAAAATCTGCGATCTGATATTTTTTCAGCAATCTTTTATCATTGGTTTACAGATATTTACGCAAAAATTTGCTCTTTCCAAGACAAAAAATTTAAAAAATGGCAAATCTGTGAGAGTGCAGCTTTAAGAATACACTGTAGAAGTCTTTTTCACAGAATCAGACAGACACAGTCACACAAAATAACTGCTTTTCTCTTATCCAAAATGTCATGACACAAAAAAATATCATTGGATTATTGGTTGGTGGATACCAAGCTGGATAAGCGTGTTTATTCTAGGAACTCCCTTCACCCCAAACAGCATAACACCACACACTTCCTTAACTTTGTGTTACAACAGTGATTAATATAATGTTAGGTTCACAACCATGGTAAAGATTAGACTATACTAATAAGATTAGACTAAACTAGCTGATCACTCCATCATCCCCTTAAACAATTCCTGTACAATACATGTGTTTTCGGCCCAACGAGAGAAGAATACTATATTTGCCAACAGTTGTTTTTTGAGCCTATCAAATTATAATCATTTCAAATTTGCCTTGACTGACACGCAGATGTTAATTATCCACAGACAATTATGGGTGTTGCACTGTCGCGTCAAGAAGTCATCAGTCAATCAGCTAATAAGCATCACAAATTTCTCTTCATTGACACACATATGTTAATTATCCTCTGTTAATTATGCGTGTCCTGACAAAAGTTGTTTCTTAAGCCATCACAAAATTCCCTTGATTGACATACAGTTGTTAAATATCAGTTCCTTATTATGTGTGTCATGTCAGCTGGCGCCGTATCGCTTTGTCTGCTGCTGTTTATTCCTGATCTGGTCAAGCTGCTTTGTCAGGTTGTGGTGGAACTTCCGCAAACTCTCCTGCAAGGGTAAAAACACATTCATTAAACTATGAAAACTACAGGGACAAGCCCAGTAGCCAAAATTTTAACCAAGATTTTGTTTAAAGCCACAAAGATTGAGGCCAAACAAGACATCAAACATTATACAACTATCAAAATAATGTCGATGGTATATGTAAAGGCTACCGCAAAGTCAGAGAATACTAAGTATGAACTCAGTGAGTGTTCAAACCGGTTTCTGAATGCTCAACCTCACATGCGCCCTAACATTTTTTCAACAGAGACTTACTCTAAGTGTCAAGATCATACCAGCACAAACCAAAACATAAGACATGTATTACTAGTAATTAAACATTTATTTACTGAAAATTGCTGTAGAATGAAGTCTGAAATGGAATACTATAACAGAGTGAAAGCCAAATGCTTGTCTGTTTTTGGTTTTCTTGGAAAAAAAAGAGGACAAAACTGGACAAATATAAAAGTCAGAGTTAAGGGCCTTGCTATGAGCATTATTTCACTGGTAACATGTGTACCAAGTTTCTTTGCATATCTTGGAACGTTTATAAAGTTATTATCAAAGGTTGTTTTTGTATTGTTTTGGTTGAAAATGGGGTCTAATGATAGATTATTTAAGTCAGAGTTATGGGTCTTTTCTACACATGTGTGTATTGTCACTGGCAACTTTTGTACTAAGTTTCATGTGAATATCTAGAATGGTAATTGAGTTACAGCCAAGATTTAAGTTTTGCACAAGGCCAATGACGAAAACACCGATGCTATCACACTAGCAATTATTTATTCTTTGAAAAAACAGGTGAACTAATAAGGAAGTATTTCAAAAAGATAAGATAAACAAATGATGAAAAATACTGAGAGCTCAGTCTAACAAAAAGTATCAAATAAAATCAGTTCACAGTTGAAAGTATACACTTCCTTTCGCAGTGATTTATGCAGTGCTATGTCATCATTACTGAAGCCTTTGTTCACCAAGGACTCACATTTTCAGTGGACAGTTTTATGTACTCCTCCGTTAGCTGTGCAGTACTCTGCTGGTCCTGTCCCTCATCCTGCTGAAGTTCTTGTCGCAGCTCATGACGCGTCTGTTCGAACATGGCAATCTCAGTCTGGTAACGCAGGTACTGCTGGGCCAGCTGTAAGATCATATGTCATGTGTTTGGTCAGTTAACATAAGTCACATGTTTAGTCAATTAGCAAGTCATTAGTTTATTTAGTCACATAAGTCACATGTTTAGTCAATTAACAAAATTTATGAGCATAGCCAGTTAACAAACTGTATCTGCTTAGCCAATTCACAAAATTTATGTGTTAAGCCAGTTATCAAAAGTCATGTGTTTAGCCAGTTTGCTCAAGGCATGTGTTTAGTCAGTTAGCAAAAGTAATGTGTTTAGCCAGTTTGCATAAGTAATGTGTTTGGTCTATTGGCGAAAGTAATGGTAAGTACAAAACTATGATTGAAAATCATTAAATTAGCTAAAACCACTCAAGCTAGATATTAATTGAGACTTGTACAAAGTAAGTGACAATCATGACACAGATTGTGAAAACCATGGAAGTCCTTTATTGACAAAGAATAAAACATTGAATGATATTCATGTACAATTTCAGTTGAAACCATGTTTATAATGAATTAAACTTTCTAGTTTTCATACCCTGCAGTGTTTCTGGAAGATATCCATGGATTCCCCGCTAGTCGGACACGGCGCTATAGGCTGAAAACAGGCAGTGGGATTACATTCCTTAAAATACATGATCCATGAATGGACTCTATGGCTATATATAACCAATCCAAACAATCATACAGACTTTATGGTAACTTTTAAGGGTAAAATGGAAGTTCAATTAAGTAACATAGCAAACTTTTAAAACACTTCATATTTGGGTAAAAATGAAGGATATTAATATGTAAGTGGTCATTCAATATAGTATTTATCAAATGAGTAATTAATAAAATTGAGCTAAAGCAAATTTTTATCAAATTTAGTAAGTAAGTTTAATAAATTTCGAAATGAATGACCATCATTCTATTTATATCATAAATACTAATGCATCAATTTCCAGCACTAAATGAGTAAAGAATCACTCTTTCTGAAAGCAATTAATTTATGACATTAAAAGTTATTACACAAGTAATATATAATAAATATTTAATGACATTATTCCATGATAGTATCATCATTAATGAAATAAGGCTAATTAATTTAAGACACAATTTAAATTAAGCACAAAGTAGATATAGCTCATAATATATCACCCAAACCTATCCATGGCTTACGTGCTAAAAAAATGAGTTTACCTGGTACTGGTGGTCAAGAGCCTGGTACACGAGGGACATGGCCTGGTTTGCCTGGTTGGACAGCGGATTTGATAGGATATGGGTCACTCCCGCACATGCATATGGCGCTCCTGGAAATAGGGAAATATATATTCTGGAAGGCATGGGAATGCATTCTTGAACCTTAAAGACTTTATGAATGTATCTCATTTGGTCTGGCTAGGTTATTTAGAAAAACAATAAGGAACCAACATATACAGCCTATCAAACATTTATTCAGATATTAAGACCATCATATATGATCATTTGTGCACGGTACCTGAAAACTTACTTGGGTCTGGTCCAAGGTTGACGTTGACACTTAGAGGGGGCATGACGGGACCTTCTGACGTCCAGGAGGCAGATCTGATGGCCGACTTATTTTGTTCTGCGCTCACTGGAGGGTTGTATGACACTGATCGATAGGGAGGTGTATTCTCCCGAGAACCTTGAATATTGAATATAAACATTAAATTCTGAAGAAAAAAATAAAATTAAATGTTTGGCTTTATATATCAAACGGTTCCTACTTACAAATGATTTCATTGACTGTATCATCAAAAGCGTAACTAAAACAAATGACCATTTCAAGACAAGATTATTGTACCAGCATGTGGTGTGGGGGTGGTCTCCCTTGACCCTCCTCCGCTGTTGAGGGACCCTGGGAAGGTGCTAACATGATGAATGGTTGCCGGGGGCGACGTCTGGATACTCATGCTAGTTGGGGGCTGGGCCATCGCCCCCGGGGTCACAATGTCGGAGTAGCCATCAGACCCTATTCTCCGGTGACCACGACCTGGGTAAGCAATGTATTTGATCCTTAGCCTTGATATTCTAACAAAAACAATATTTAAACAAAACTATTTAAAAGACGTTTAATTTTTCTTCTTGCAGCCTGCTAGCATTTGGATATAGTGTGCTCAAACAGGGATGGATTATTGATTATACATTGCCAAGATATGCATGTATAAAAGATACGGAATGTAAATGTTTTGTGCTATAATAATTCTCAACTGTGTTGCTACTGTTTGCAAATAAACTTAGTGATTCAAAATTTTTAAGCATTGAAGGACCATGGCTGTCATTCAGCTCAAACGAAACAAGGGAATGTTATTCATTCAGCCCCAACCAAACAAGGGAATGTCAATCATTTAGCCCAAACCAAACAAGGGAATGTCAATCATTCAGCCCAAACCGAACAAGGGAATGTCAATCATTCAGCCCCAACCGAACAAGGGAATGTCAATCATTCAGCCCCAACCGAACAAGGGAATGTCAATCATTCAGCCCCAACCGAACAAGGGAATGTCAATCATTCAGCCCCAACCGAACAAGGGAATGTCAATCATTCAGCCCCAACCGAACAAGGGAATGTCAATCATTCAGTCCCAACCGAACAAGGGAATGTCAATCATTCAGTCCCAACTGAACAAGGGAATGTCAATCATTCAGTCCCAACCGAACAAGGGAATGTCAATCATTCAGTCCCAACCGAACAAGGGAATGTCAATCATTCAGCCCCAACCGAACAAGGGAATGTCAATCATTCAGCCCCAACCAAACAAGGGAATGCCAATCATTTAGCCCCAACCAAACAAGGGAATGCCAATCATTCAGCCCCAACCAAACAAGGGAATGTCAAACATTTCAAGCCTTTCAATAGGCCACATACTAAACCCATCGTCTGTTTTACCATGAGCAGAATGGCGTATACCTTTGTACGTATAACATGTAACTGACTACTGAAGAGGTTGACACAAAGCATTAACATGTGTTGAGATTGCATTTGTGAAATTCAACCGTCCAATTAAAATTGTAGATTTTAAATTACATTCATTGCATTGAATGGGGAAAAAACTGTTCTTAGCAGCTGTTTAGGCAGTATAAACTTAACCACCTCATGGCATTGTGGCCCGGGCTTTGTGTCACTTATTGACAAGGATATTTGATTAAGTATATTTGCAAACAGTAATATCTTTATGTAAGCAGGAATACAGTAAGGTATATGATGTATAAAAACCTTGCCATTCCATTGAGCCATTGGTTATAATGTTAAATTTTAATACCTGGTGACCCCGTATCATTTTGGTATCATTTGAAAGAGTATTGCATATCTACTCATTGCATATAATGTGTAAAAAAATTGTCTGTGAAAACATTACTAATAGTTATTGCAATTAGAATTTTTGTTCTTTATTTCAACTAAAATTGGATTAAAAATGGCCTATACAGTCCAATAGTCCAACAGTCCTATACGTCAGCTCGAACTCTCAGAAACTGGCGAAATATACCTTGAGCCTCGGAAGATTAGAGACAAGCGGGTATGCTTACCTGGAGTGTAAAGAAATAGGTCTTTCATCCAGCATCCAGTTCGAGGGAAGAATTCTAGCCAAATGTGTTCAAGCCAATGGGCTTTGACTGTATTTCATTCTTCCAAGGTCAGAAATGCAGTTTCCAATATTTATTTCGGTATAATTTTTTACAAATAAATCCCTTTTAAATGATACCAAAATAATATGTGGTCACCAAGTATCCAAAATTCATATTATTATACATCAAATACCTAAAGATGTTACTGCGGTAAGTTAAATTGTTAATTTGCAAAATTTGTTAGAGAAAATTAGTAGCTCTATAACATGCATAAAATAATTAACGTTATGTTCTTACAAGTATCTTAAATAATAAAACTGCCTACATCCATGTATATTTTGTAAATAGCATTTTTCAAACATAATGATGTAACATTTTATATACACTTGATACGTCCCAGTATGGGTTATTGTTTATTTGGAGGTCTATACGAAATATTAGGCATCAAGCCTGGCACAGCCAGACAAACAAATAATTTTCATATAGACCTACACAAAAATTTTATCATTATATACGGTAATGGTTGAAATTATATGTATTTCTAACAAAGCACCGCCATGATGATTTCTAGTGGTTTTTATCTTTCGCGGATATCCATGAACAAATGTTTGAGTAAAAATGGGTGAATACAACGATGTACGTATTTGTACTTGAAGCTTTTTGTCATTTACTGGTTTTGTTTTATGATACTCATTAGTCATTAGTTAACTCACATAAAATAATTGAAACAACCTATAACATTACATTTATACGAGAAACCAATATGTTTGTGATTTAACCAATAAGTATGGCTAATTCAATGCCAACAAATATGAAAATTAAATGCCAAATATTCCAATCCCATCACTCCAAAAATAATATCAACCATTATATTAGTTCAAAACTGCTTTAAGGTAATCCATCCATCATTCATGCAAAAAATCGCTCCTGATAAAGTTTCATTTTAAAGTTACAGAATGTTAAGTTTGAATATTTATTAAGTTTTCACGAGATAATTTTTTGTAGACATTTCTATGTTATATGACGAAGAAATTAATAAAACTTGCTGTGTTTTCATAGTAAAATTCTGTTTTATAAACTCCCTTTAATATTTCATCTCAGAACAGTAGCCTCATTGTGGTTTTTTTTTTTCAAACATGGAAATAATGCAAAAAATAATATAATGGTTAATCAATATTGATTTAACATAGCAAAAATTTTGATGTAAAGGTCTCAAATGCAATGACACATCTTTGCATCCTTATGATGGATGAACTACCTTTAGTTAATTACACCAGTAAGGCATACAGTAGGTTAAGTCTTGTTAGTACCCAAATATGGTTCAAACCTTGGTGCGGCCGAACAGGGGAGTTTTGTACGAATCCCCCAGGCGGCATAATGAATATTGGTGTTCCATACGATCCCGACCGACGGTGACCTAGCACTGCACGCATACAAGGGACAAACACAAAGCTCTGTTAGTAGGTATACACACACATGCCTAAATACTGACATACACAAGTCAGTGTTTTTTCCCACCTTTTTGTGGGACCATGGCATATAGCATTGCAAAAAATTGCAAAAACATGCCTAAAAATAGTAAATTAGCCATAGCATATTTCAAACAAAGGAAGTCCCCTTTTAAAGGGACTAGACAGCAGATGATACAGTTGCAAAAATAGATAAAATTGCAAAAACTTACATAAAATTGATATCATTGTGTACAAGGCTTAAAATCTTACATACTGATGTATCACATGGCTTATGACAAATGCATCTTTCGCAGTTTTTGCTTAATTTTTCAATTCAAAATTTACTGGGTTTGTCTTTCATGTAAATCCAAGTTAATTTAAAAATAGCGACGGTATATGAATCTGTACTAATCACGTGACTTTCACATGCTAAGTTTACACACTATAAACTGGGAAACCATTTTGTGCTATTTTTAAACTGATGAACACAGCTCAGACAGGGACATAATATTATTTTAATCATGTAAAATGATGTATTTTCAACCTCATTCAAGCTTGTAATGACAATTCTAGGCTTGTTTTGTGGAAATAATGTATTTGCCGATTTTGGGACCATCATTCTGGTGTCTAGCCCCTTTAAGATCCCAGGTTTGAATATTTTTTTTAGAGAATAAGTCTGCATTAAAACATATATATACTTGTTATATGAGCAATTTAAAAAAAAAAATAGAATTGTAAAATTTTATATTAATTTCTATAAAAAAGTATGCTTATAGGACTGTTAATGGTGCCCCCATTTTGGCCTCTTTTTCAGTTGGAAAATAACACATTGCAAGTCTATGTTATAAGATATAATGACTAAATAGGTTCTAGCTAAGAACATTTTTATAATGTTCATTAAAGTGTTAGAAATTGTAAGTAAATATGTCTTGTAAATATTCAAAAGGCATTATTTTTTTTTTTAATGTTGTAAAATTACTAATCAACTAATAAATAGAAGCTACTAAAATTAGTATATAGCTTAATTATGAGATAACTGAATGGTGCACAAAATAAGTTGATGCAAAATAAAAAATTTACTTTTAATTTTTAATGCATTATCATTATTAACTCATTTGATTTTAAAAATAAAAAAATAAAAATTCATATGATTTAGGTACGGATAAAGAAATAGCAGCCTTTACAGATGAGATTTTTGAATAAATATCTACGAGGCCTCAATTTACTGTTATCAAAAAAGCCCCAAAATATTGTTAATATTTTTTATCTGTACATATGTTTTTTTGTTTTGATCACTAAAACTAAAGAGATAAACATGATAATGCATCAAAATTTAAAAAAAATCCATATTTTGAATCAACCTATATTGTGCGCCATTAAAGGGACAGACACACTCACAGGATTATTTTCAACCTAGTTGTAATTCAGTTTTTTTTCTTACAAATGTTTAAAAATTAACACCAAACATCAATTGGCAGACAAAATAATTTTTAATATAGTAAGATAAAAATGTTTTGGGAAAATAGAATACTTTCCGTCACATTTTTAAGAAATTATTAACAAGAGAGCTTGTATATGTAATAACATTATAAAACATGTGTGAGTCCCTTTAAAGGCTTTCTTGAATGTTGCTAGTTATAAATTATTTAAGTAATATTATCTTAATTGTTCTTCCATTCAACTCAATGGTGATAAAGAGTTTTATTTGGATCCAAAAATAAGATTCATCAGACTATCAGAGTTCTTGTATTAATAGCCTACCGGGACATATACAGGGATTGGAGTCAATGATGCACAACCATAAAATTGACTTCATAAAATACTTAAATTGAATGGGTCATTTTTGGTTGGTAAAATGCCATAAGCTTAAGGCAAATTCCTTTAGAGGAGGAAAACTATTTCTGAACAAAAATTACTCAAAAGCTTGAGGTTTAAAAATAACATGTAGCTAACTGAGTGATGGTATAAATAGCCTACGTATACATGGAATGAAGTCAATGATGCACGACCATAGGATTGACTTCATGTTGCATATTAAATACAACACCTGGACTGGTATCCACAAAGAAATGTATACACATGTAAGTCTAACCTTTAGGGTGGACTGCTGGTAAACCAGTCTGAGACATTTCATACTGTTGGAGGTTCGTCATATCAGCAGAATACCTGTAAATACCAAATAAATTACTTGAACCATTTAACATGAATTCATAAATACGAACAAGGCCTCTGTGAATGAGAGGTTCAAAGATGGCTCAAATATGACATGGGATCAAATAAGCAGGCCAATGATTATGATCGGTCCCAGGCAAAATTTACAATGAAAAATAAATAATTCAATATTGCATTCAATTCCCAAGTATGTGTGCATAATGTTGAAACATACTAGAGGTAATATACACAGCAATTACACTGTCAATGCTTTGACTCAAGGAAATTTACTATGAAATTAAAATGGTTAGTTTAGTGTCTTGGGCCTGTAAACATCACTCGGGCACAACATTGAGTTCACCTTGAAAAATTTGAGTATATATTTAACCTATCATAATCATGAAAACACTATATTCAAGTATTTTGGGTAAACATTCTTACACTCAACATAGACCAATTCTGTTTTGTATTATCCGTAAAATAATGTACTTAAAACAACATATTTGGTATACCTCTGATCTTAAAAAGAACGAGGTTCATGATTGGTCAAGTGACATTTTATCATGTTGAAATTGATGTGATGTCAATTAAACAAGTGGCAAATCATTGAAGAGCGGATTGTTTGAACATGATCAAAGTTTAATTGTCCAAGGGTGTGTTTTTTCAGTGTTGTAGTTAGATTATTGAAGTTAAAATTACTTAAAATAAGTGCAATATAAACATTGAATATTAAAAAAATACTGTTCATCTGTGTTTACATTTTATACTTTGATGAACCACAATACTAAACCAATAAATCCATAATCAGTTTAAACATTGTCAAAAGACAACAAGTGTAGTGTACTATTTTCACAAGTAATGACAAATCTCTGTACAAAACTGAAAACCTTTTCTGCAAGTCAAAATGTGCCCCTGGGCTATGTGTCCCGACCGGCGTGCCCGACCGAGGGCTGTGTGTCCCACTCAAGCTCTCGCGACTCGCAGCCAGGGAGGGCGGAGCACTCTTCTGTGCTAGGTTATCCTCCTGTGAACAATGTCGTTCTATATTACTTAACTTGATTTGGTCATAATCAGTTGGTGAAACGCCATAAGTTTAAGGCAAATTCCTTTAGAGGAAGAAAGCTAAAAGGAGGAAAACTAATTCTGAACAAAGATACTCAAAAACTTGAGGTTTAAAATTCATATCTACAAGCACTAGCTGATCTCTTATATTTTTATGAAAATTTCTGAAAACAAGAGCTGTCACAAAGACAGCGCGCTCGACTATTCCGCCGCATTTCAGTGTAAGGATTGAAAAGTTTTGGTGAAACATGCATGGATCACTGTTAGATTAGATTTCAATGCAATACATGATGTGCGGAGATATTAACATAAATGTGGTTACATGCAAAATTTTATCCAGAATTTTTAAGTGTAATAATAAAGGGCCATTATTTTAAAAACACAGTTATCTTACTTGATTATTCAATTAGGTTGGGTGGTTGAATACCATTGTATAAAGTCTCAATGCAATACATCAAGTAGTTGCTGAGATATTATCCTATGTGTGCTAACATGCAAGACCTTTACCAGAATTTCTAAGTAGCTTAATAAAGGGGCAAAAATTATATAAATTGAAAGATAGAGTTATCTTACTTGATTAAATAAGAAGGTAAAATGGTTGGGAGCCTGTGTGTAAAGTTTCAATGCAATACATGATGTATTTGCTGAAGCATTGACTTAAAAGTGGTTACATGCAAAACCTTAACCATAATTTCTATGTTGAATAAAAAAGGGGCCATTATTTGAATTTAATGCAAACTAGAGTTATCTTACTTGGTTATTTAAGTAGATTGGATGGTTGAGTACCATTTTATAAAGTCTCAATGCAATTCATCCAGTAGTTGCTGAGATATTAACCTATGTGTGCTTACATGCAAAACCTTAACCAGAATTTCTGAGTCAAATAATAAAGGGCCATTATTTGCATTAAATGAAAACTAGAGTTATCTAGCTTGGTAAATTAAGTAGGTTGGATGGTTGAGTACCATTGTATCAAGTCTCAATGCAATACCTCAAGCAGTTGCTGAGATATTAACCTGCAATACCTCAAGCAGTTGCTGAGATATTAACCTATGTGTGCTTGCATGCAAAACCTTAACCAGAATTTCTAAGTCAAATAATAAAGGCCTATTATTTGAATTAAATGCAAACTAGAGTTATCTAACTTGGTTAATTGAGTAGGTTGGATGGTTGAGTACCATTGTATCAAGTCCCAATGCAATACATCAAGTAGTTGCTGAGATATTAACCTATGTGTGCTTGCACGCAAAACCTTAACCAGAATTTCTAAGTCAAATAATAAAGGCCTATTATTTGAATTAAATGCAAACTAGAGTTATCTAACTTGGTTAATCAAGTAGGTTGGATGGTTGAGTACCATTGTATCAAGTCTCAATGCAATACCTCAAGTAGTTGCTGAGATATTAACCTATGTGTGCTTGCACGCAAAACCTTAACCAGAATTTTTAAGTCAAATAATAAAGGCCTATTATTTGCATTAAATGCAAACTAGAGTTATCTAACTTGGTTAATTGAGTAGGTTGGATGGTTGAGTACCATTGTATCAAGTCTCAATGCAATACCTCAAGTAGTTGCTGAGATATTAACCTATGTGTGCTTGCACGCAAAACCTTAACCAGAATTTTTAAGTCAAATAATAAAGGCCTATTATTTGCATTAAATGCAAACTAGAGTTATCTAACTTGGTTAATTGAGTAGGTTGGATGGTTGAGTACCATTGTATCAAGTCTCAATGCAATACCTCAAGTAGTTGCTGAGATATTTACCTATGTGTGCTTGCACGCAAAACCTTAACCAAAGGGTGACGCCGACGCTTGGGTGAGTAGTATAGCTCTCCTTATTCTTCGAATAGTCGAGCTAAAAACATGTAAGCCCTTATCTATCTACTTCATAGGAATTTTGAAAATCTATGTAAATGGTTTTATTAAGTTTTTTTACCATGGAGCTTACTGGTAGGTGATTTTCAATCACTGGCTTGACAGGATTTTTTTTGTTTTTCATTGTCAATTTTGGGTGTTATTCTACAGGTATCTATTTGTTTAAGTTGTTGTGTATCAAATTGTACTTTTATTATTATAACTATCAATTCATAAATTAATGATCTTATTTCGCCTATGAGGTAAGCAAAAATCAATAATTTCTGTAGCTTAATCCTTCTCAAGAAATAACAAGAGATCCAAAAACATAAAATGTATTATTTTCACTTAAAATTATTAACCTCAGGCACAGTTGTTGGAGCCTGTATTCTTTGAAGCATGTAGGGCGGCTGTTGGAGGGGTGGGTGGTGTACGTAGTCACCGCTGTGTCGCACCGTCTCACTGATGGTGCTGGTGCGAGACTCCGGGCCCGAAACCGCTGGCAGGTTGTTGGTGTTAATGGCACTCGAGGCATTTGTGGTGTACTGGGAACCAGTCAGCATGTGCGAACTGAAACCTGCAGGTTAAAAGGATGAAACATATAAGATAATTGACACTGCACAAACATCAAATTTTATATAACATTCAATTTTCTTGGAAGTAGTAAAATAGTTGATGCATTTTCATTTTTGTCAGAAGAGGCATCAGTCGACAAAATCTTGTGAGAGTTATGCCTCATGTTTTGTCATAGCAAACATAAGCAAAACGTGACATTTTTCTAGATTAAAATGGCCAATGTTACACCTTTGTATGCTGACCCCACAACACCACAGCAATGACATTACCTCTATTTTATTTCTTTAGAAAACAAATGTGCAAAAAATTAAATAGTTGTGCAATATCTTGGAAAAATAATATTTACACTCCTATGGCATTTTCTTAGATGAAAGCATATCCTTTAATTTGCCTTCATTTCCCGATGACCCAAACATCGTATCATAAAAAAGTTATCTTGATCATAAGTCGATGAATGTTACATGGCGGTAATATTTATGTGATGACAATGAAACAAATGGCAAATTACATACAATGTTCAATTTTGTTAGAAGCGTTATATTTTACCTGGCTGTAGCAGGATTATCCTGGAGAAAGTGTATAGAATGAGAGTGTATATTAACATTTAATATTTCAGAATTGCGATTCAGCTATGTATGACACATTTAGTCAGGGCATGGATAATTGCGAAGTTCTTCAGACATCACTTACCGTGCACTGATAAAACGTATTGAAACACAGACACACTGCAATACTAAACATTCAATCCTTAAATGAGCACCAGCAAAGAGCTTTTGAGTTTTCTGATAGTTCTTTCTAATAACTTACTGTAGTCCGGAGATTCGTCCAGTTCTTTCTAATCACTTACTGTAGTCCGGAGATTCGTCCAGTTCTTTCTAATCACTTACTGTAGTCCGGAGATTCGTCCAGTTCTTTCTAATCACTTACTGTAGTCCGGAGATTCGTCCAGTTTTTTCTAATCACTTACTGTAGTCCGGAGATTCGTCCAGTTCTTTCTAATCACTTACTGTAGTCCGGAGATTCGTCCAGTTCTTTCTAATCACTTACTGTAGTCCGGAGATTCGTCCAGTTCTTTCTAATCACTTACTGTAGTCCGGAGATTCGTCCAGTTCTTTCTAATCACTTACTGTAGTCCGGAGATTCGTCCAGTTCTTTCTAATCACTTACTGTAGTCCGGAGATTCGTCCAGTTCTTTCTAATCACTTACTGTAGTCCGGAGATTCGTCCAGTTCTTTCTAATCACTTACTGTAGTCCGGAGATTCGTCCAGTTCTTTCTAATCACTTACTGTAGTCCGGAGATTCGTCCAGTTCTTTCTAATCACTTACTGTAGTCCGGAGATTCGTCCAGTTCTTTCTAATCACTTACTGTAGTCCGGAGATTCGTCCAGTTCTTTCTAATCACTTACTGTAGTCCGGAGATTCGTCCTCATAGATGGGGTAAACCAGCGGCTCATCCGCCCCGGAGAAAAACTGCAATCAATGAGTATGATTATTGTTGTTCCGATGATCAATTATAATGAAAAAACAAATCAAAAATATTATCATCGCTGACCATTGATAGTAATTTTGTCATGATTGCTTATTGAAAAAAAATGTCCTTATACGTGCACAATAGGTTGATGCAAAAAATGTTAATTTTAATGCATAATCATGTTTAACTCATTTGACTTTAAAGCAACTGTGCACCAGAAGATCAATTTGCAAGAAAAAAAGAAAATTGTCGAAAACTGTCATAAACTTGGTATTAATGTGTACAATGCATTGAAACTTACTAACTGAAGTACCACATAGTTTACAATTTATTTAAGTTTAGCAGTTATTTCGTATTTTTCCATTAAAAAAGATTACTGGGTATATCTACCTAGTAGAATTCATTCCTTATGCATGATTGGCTAGTCTGTGTTATCGCATGATATTACCAACTTAGGTGTATAGCTTAATTATGTCACCCATATAGTGTAAGCTGTCGTAGCTCAGTGGATACGACGCTGTACTGCAATTTTGGCGACACGGGTTCGAACCCGGTCTCCAACACATATTTTTTTTTACATTTTGGTACTTTTTTTTACAATTATGATATCAAAGAGTTACACATTCTATTAAATAATTGTCCTGAGATTTGTTACAGAAAAAAGTACCAATCTGGTATACAGTCCCTTTAATGATCATAACAAAACAAAAAGCACATGATATGGGTAAAGATAAAAAAATATATAAGCCTTTATAAACATTATTTTAATTAATAGCTATGAGGCCACAAATTTCCCAGTTAAAAGAGAGCCAAAATATTGCTCATATTTTTTCACAACAGCCTTTATTTTGTGTCTTTAGGAATGGTTTTAGACAATTTTGGTATCCTTTTCTCTTCTATCAAAATTGATACACACTTTTAGACACCTTAATTTGAAATTAATGTTATTACATTTGAATGAAAATTTAACATAACTGAAAAGCCTGACATAAATGGATTATAAGAATGTATTTATAAAATAAGGCAGCCAAAATACAAATAGGATGAGTTCGTACATGAATGAAAATATGTGAATATCAATCGGTTTCAATCTCCAAAAGTGAATAGGAAAATTTGGTCTGATTCCCAACACTACATATTATCATACTAGGCATGCATGGGCAGATCTGGTTTTCGAAAGGAACCGAGCTCTGATGGATATCTAAATGCTGTACAAGTTTCATTGAGATACAATTAAAACTGAAGACTGTATCATGTTCACAAGCAATTGTTTACAGACGCACGGACGCACATACTACGTACACATTACCATCGCATAAGCTCGTCTTAGGCCAGTAGAGCTAAAAATGGTTTTGTTTGTAATTGCCATGTTTTACTCGGTTAATTCAACATTCCTTTAAAACTACAATGTAGTAAAGACATTTCCAGTACACACTTTGAAAAATAAATACATGTGGTTTTATAACAATTTGACATCATGTCAAAATTTATGCTACTCAAATGCTTTGAATCATGAGTATCATTGAAATTGAACTTGAAATTAACTTTAACAAGAATACCATGGAGCAAAGGCCAGAACCCATCAATACATGCCATATTTCAGGAGACCTCCCCAGGGGATTTTGTTCAGAAAAACCAAGAGATTTTGACAAGCCAATCTGATTTTTAACAAGTTAATAAAAAATGGGACAACATCTCATGCATGCCATATTTCTGGATAGCTTCCCTGGGGATTTTGCTCAGAAAAGCAGGGCATTATGATTGCCCTCAGCTAGGGAGATAAAATCATTAATCACTCCAACACAGGCAGTGTTTTTTTGCGTGTTCTACTTTTGAATGCATTTTAGTTTAATTAGCATTTCTTTTTATCTGAAATGCACTGTAGTGAGTAAATATGTTGTTAGAAATTGTATATGCTCAGGGTCTTCCCCAGATATTTTTCTTGATGCAACCAATGCTGGGGGATTGGTGTAGTCGAGTGTTAATTACGGCAACTGTTTTTTCTTCAGTCAAACAAGGAACACAACTTAATAATTATTAAAGACAGAGTTATGGGTCTTACTGAACATGTGTGTACTATCAATGGCAATAGCTGTACCAGGTTTCATTTTAATATCTTAAAAGTTTTCTTCAGTTATGACGAAGGTGAAAGTATTGGCAATACAAAGATTCCTACGCCAACAACACCACGGTTTTCACAATACCCAGACAGTCTTCCTCGAAAAACCCCCCAATAAGACATGAACTATCTACTGCACCAACAGGAAGAATGTTCAATGTATATGTATGTATACCTGGAACAAGTGTGACATGATTCTCGCCACATCGGCCATTGACGGTCTTTCCGGAGGATTGCCAGACCAACACCTGAAATTGGCAGACATACCTCTGTCTCTTCTTTACAACTTTTAAAGAATGATTCAACATCAAGCTTTAAATGTACAATATATCATTTTGATATAACTTATTTAATGATAGTCAGCCTAAATAATATACATTTTATGTAGATCGTAATTTAAGAGAGATTAAACAAAATTATCTGCATAAAAGATTTAAGAATATAATTTCATTTAACACATAGCAACGGAGCGAATAACAATGCTCGTCTCGTGCTTTTTCGTAAAACAAGGGGCATAATTCAACAATTATTCAAGCCAGAGATATTGAACAGCTTTATATGGGCACATTGTCTCTAACAACATGTGCACCAAGTTTCATTTGAATATCTTAGAAGGTTATTCAGTTCTGATAAAGGCAAAAGTTTTGCCCTACAACAACAATACTGACGCCATAAATGCCATGACAATACCTTGACTTATCATTTCAATAAAAACAGATGAGCAAAAATGACCAAGACTTGACTAACAATTTACCCCCACTGACCTGGTCATGAGCAGTTCCAGAGCTTTAGGCAAGTTTCTGATCAAAGGTGGACGAGTCCCTGAAATAGTTCATCATTATAACTATGACAACTCCTACAACTTAATAACATGTAATATTTCTATGCAATCTGACAATGCAAGTCAATAATGCTTATTCATTTATTTATTACTACTTTGCAAGTGCATCAATCTTAATTTGCTTCATTTCCATGTTACTCAATCTCTATGATATATTACAATAAACACCCCCCACCTCCTCTAACACATTAATTTTTTTTTAATACAGATCCTTCAACTTCAACTATCTATATACATTATACATAAAGCATATGGAATAAATATATTTTGTTATTTTGTCTTTTAAAAATCTAAATGCACAGATCCAAGAAAAATCAACGCACCATTGTGAACTGCCCACATGATCCTGAAGGCAGGTCCCCCGATCTCATCGAAGGGTTTTCTCCGTGTGAGCACTTCCCATAGGATGATTCCCCAGCTGAACACATCACACTTCTCGCTGTAGTTGCTACCTGTGAAAATATAAGAACAGCAGTGTAAACATTTGTGCAACCTGCAAAAATATGTCAACAGCAGTGTAAACAGTTGTGCTACCGGCGAAAATATGTCAACAGCCGTGTAAACAGTTGTGCTACCTGCGAAATATGTCAATAGCAGTGTAAACAGTTGTGCTACCTGTGAAATATGTCAATAGCAGTGTAAACAGTTGTGCTACCTGTGAAATATGTCAATAGCAGTGTAAACAGTTGTGCTACCTGTAAAATATGTCAATAGCAGTGTAAACAGTTGTGCTACCTGTGAAAATATGTCAACAGCAGTGTAAACAGTTGTGCTACGTGCGAAAATATGTCAACAGCAGTGTTAACAGTTGTGCTACCTGTGAAATATGTCAATAGCAGTGTAAACAGTTGTGCTACCTGTGAAATATGTCAATAGCAGTGTAAACAGTTGTGCTACCTGTGAAATATGTCAATAGCAGTGTAAACAGTTATGCTACCTGGCGTGAAGATCAAAATATGCGTAAAGCAGTGTAATCAGATATGCTACTTGCTAAAATAAGTGTAAAGTCATGTTAACAGTTATACTACCAGTGAAAATTTGTTAACAGTGGACACCCCAGCTAAAACTGTTATTTTGAACTCAACATGCAACATACCTTCAAACACTTCTGGAGCCATCCAGGCTGCACTTCCCTTGTTATTTGTCATGTGTGTCTGTATATCACACGCTGTACCAAAATCACAGATCTTCAACACCGTCCCTCCCATGATCAGCAACAGACTGAAGTACATTTTAGTTTACATCTCATACAAGTTCCAGGGTGCAAGATGGACTCCTATCTTTATATGAACTAACTACAGCCTTGCCCTGAGCTCTTGAATTGTTTCACTATATTTTTTTGTTCTTTTAGCATTAACCAACTCTATTAACTTTGAACATTTTAATATTAAAATGTAAGGGTAAAAAATAGCATTTAAGGTAGTGGAGATGACATTAATATCGATAACCATTCAACCAATTGAAAGAATGTATACCTGGACAACCAAAATTTAATGTAAGCAAATTCCGATTAGTAATGGTAAACTTAATATGATTTTAGAGCGAAGACTGTCAAAAGTTTGTCAGCTTACTTAGGAGGTTTGAGGTCCCTGTGTATTAGAGCCTTAGGCTTCATTGAGTGTAGATACTCGACCCCATTGGCACACTGGAGGGCCCAGCTCATAGCGTGGGCTGCTGTGTATGTCGGTTGGGGGCCCACACCATGCAGCACTGCGGATATAAAGGCGATGTGCGAGTGATATAAACAATGTACATTGCAAAAAATTGTTATAAACAGTAACGCATCTTCAACAATTTTTGTATATAAATAATAAATAAAATAAAAATGTCTAAAAAAACACAAACCCTAAAAATAAGTAAATAATTAAAGCTATCCATAAAAAAATAACAATCTACCGGGTAGATCTTAAATTTAGTTTTTAGCATTCAAGCTCTTGCTATCATTTTGAAATCCCACCATTGTACAATGATCCTCCCTCTGCATATTCCATAACCAAACATACCTGAAAAAAGGAGGAAAGATGTTTTTAACTATATTAACCTGTAAAGGTGACATCGATCAAAGCAGAAATTCCTTTTAATAAGAAATAATTTCAGAGAACATTCTGATCTACACTTGTTTCTTACAGGATTAAATTGTGAAGAAGACATGCAGTAGATAACTCTTGAGCCCATTCTCTCTACCATTTGACTTTGAGACTCAGACTCAGAAAGCAAACTTCTAATTTTGTGGTTAAAATGCTATTACAGGAGCAAAGATGGTAAAAAATGCTACAGTCAAGCACACATCTTTTGTCAAAATTAGTTATTTTATAGATATTTTGAAATACTTCAGATTCAAAAATCAGACTCAAGATGCAAGTAAATATGGACCTTGGTAAAGGAATGTTTCAGTAAGTGATGGAAATAAATCTAACCGGCGCTCGACTGCAAGCCCCATAAAGCTTCACAATATTTGGATGATTGACTCTTGACAGTTGCTTGAGCTCCGTAAGGAAAGCCTTCTTCTCACTCTCTGTCTCAATGATCTTTACGGCAACATCTTTACTTCGCCACTTTGCCCTGCTTACCACACCAAACGCACCTTTGCCAACAATCTATTCATGAATTCAAGAAAGTTACTTCAAAAAAGTATTATTATTATTAAGGATGGGAAAACATTGTGCATGATTATTTTCTAATGCTAAGACTAATACACTTCTTGAGTCAAGTCAAAAAGGGGTAAATATCAAATCATTTGGTATATCAAAATATTTTGGAAAATAAATCCTTGTATGATAAGCTCATCAGCAAATCTCTATACAAACTAGTATCAAAGTTATTAGAAACTATGTAAAATATCAGATATCAGTCATATCGGGAATTTTACAATGCTAAATACAACCCGTTGACAATTCTCATGAGTAAAGCTGACGCCTTGTTTGTCCGAAATGTAGTGAATCCGAAATTTATAAAACTACACAAAATATCAACATTTTATGACTAATTCTTGCCTCGTAGAAGCTGATTTCACTTGTTTCGATTTCCTCCACAAAGCCTTGCGAGGCATCCATGGCTTTGATCTTTGTTGAAACTACATTAAAGAAGAAAATGCCATCATAAATAGCTCTTTGTTGGAATTGGAAATTAATTGACAGTTAACTTCCGGTTTAAATTGGTCATTGAGCAGGCATGTTTATTAGCGTATTTTTTAGAGTTTTTGAAAGGTGATTGCTTGTTTGGTATTTTTTTCCTGTTGAAGGTATTTATTTTTTTATGTGTAACTTGTTTTTCATCGATGGTTTTGTCAGCTTATCAAATATTCGTTTTGGAACAGATCCAATTGTATGCAGTTATTCGGATACATTTTACAGGACTTTTTCGGATAAAATAATTTCGTAAATTTATTGCTTCGTTTGAGGAACAGTTGTACATAGCAGTTAAATTTGATGAATATTAATTTAATAATATGGAATATTTTATTAGTGTAGTTTTGTTCAAAGGGGAATTGTGCGTATTAAAGAAAACCTGGAAGGGAAAGTGTGCCCAGTGTGTGGCCCCTTATGCACCAATCAATTGTTACCACGCCCCCCCCCCCCCCCCCCGGTCCGTGGGTATACCGGAGATAGTGGGGGAAATGGGCCATGTTTTTACCTTGCAGTAAAGGGAGTGCGGTGGTTTTGTTTTCACGGGAGTGAAAATAGCGGGGTGTACCTACCACCTAAGATGTCCCTGGGGTGCGGGGGCATTTGGCAGGGATTTTTCCAGCAGTGTGTCCAAGCATGGAGGGAATTTACCAGGGATTGGCTGGACCAAAAGTCAAAGTCCTTGCTATTCCCTGGGGGGGGACTTGGTTACAATTGACTGGTGCATAACCCTAGATCACTGTAACATTAGCATGGTGCTTGACTATTTACTCTAAGATGCTGTCCAGGCTCTTTTTTAATGACGTTTCTTGACCTATTGAGCTAACTGGATGGCTGGTTCTTATTCACTCACACCGTTCATTCCTCCTGCATGCACCTTTGAGACTGATCCAGACACTCCTGGTTTTAACTCCTGAAACCAATAAATTTAACCTGAGCCAGGTGTGAGGCTCAAACACCTTACTGCCTGAACACTACTGACTGAGCTTATAAAACCAGGTTGTTGTCACCAACACCAAATCAGTATCTAGAAAAGTAGCTACAACTACTAGGATAGTACGTTTTATCAGGGTAAGAAATATATTTAGATGGTTGTAAACTTCTATTTGTTTACAGGGGTAATTTTATATTCATTTCCACCAGGTAAAAAAGTGGCTGTAGACCAAGTGATGGAAGAGTGGGGTGGGTCCAGTACCCCTCTTTGGGCGACAACCAATGTGACGATCGTCACTATCAACAGCACCCCGGCAACTGATGTCCTGGTTAGCGGATGCTTTACAAACTTCAACACTATAGCTTGTTTGAGGTATTGTCAGCTTTTAGAAATACTATCTAAAGACTATTAAAATTCTTTATTCACTTTTGCTAGGTACATGTACATGTTGCACTTCTAATAAAACAGCTTCTTATTGAGAGTTTTCAGATTTTGTAGTATTCTTCTGAAAATTGACCAGTCACCAGTTGCCATTCAAAAAAAGAGTTGACCCAAAACAGGATTGTATTTTATAATTCAATAAAAGCACATGGCTGATTGCCCAATGGATTACCACATAATAAAACCAATACAAATTATTGATCTTAGTTAGTCAATCAATCAAACACAAGAAAGATGTCTTAATCAAAATTTTAGTCTTATGATTTTTGTCAAACATTATGCCCTTGAGTGCCTCTTTGTTAGAAACATGTTGAAAAGTGTTATAAGAAGGAATTCATTGAGTATTTATGGTTGCACAAATTGTTTACAAAAGTGAAGGCAAACATTTCAAACTGTGAACTGCAGACAGAGTTTTCAGAAGACTGTTGTCTGTGACCTTGGACTTACTCACCTCAAGATTGACAGGGGTCATGTACTTGTCAAGGGATCCCTACCACTAAAGTTTTATGGTTCTACATGAAACTGTTCTGAAGTTAATGTGTAGACATTTTTTTTAAACTGGTGTCTGTAACCTAAATCTTTGACCTATGAACCATAAAACAATAGGGGTCATCTACTTTTCAAGGGCAACGTACCACTAGTTTCATGGTCTTAGATACAACCACGTAGCATTTATGACGCAATTTATCACGTGGTATACACACACTGGGCAAGGTACCACCGAAGTTTCTTAGTGCTTGTTCAAACCATTTTTGTGAAGATAAGACATGGTCTATTTACAGACCAACGTAGCAATATGCAGACCAATCAACCTTCATCGTACAAACATTTGCCAACCTAATATATTCCCCTTTTTATTGAAGGGGGCATTATAAGTATGTTATGAACAAATTAAATTAATTATTTTTCATCAGGGGTTCGCTGCTGTCATTCTTGGCGGTGCTGACAGGGGTGTTATGTGTCCTGAAGGTGATCAAACTTCACCGTGCCCAGCACCAGAACTGGCATCAGTACTTCATCTTTTACTGTGCCTCCCTCGAGTGCGCCATCGCGTAAGTTGAACATACCAAAATAATAAAATGTACAATGATGTAAAGTCATCTTCAGAGGCCGTGAATATGAAAAGTCTCACGTCTGACTCTGTTCAGACTTAAGTTGCAAAACTGCAAAGCTTCATTTATTCATGACAAAATTTGCTGAATTTTATTGCGATTTGAAATTGTACAGTTCGTTATATTAATTATTGTAAGACAAATGGAATAAAGTTGATTCTGCATGATTTAATAAAAGTGATTTTCTAAGTCTGAATCTGAGTATAGACTGGGATTTTAGACTGTTCGTCATGAACGTGGGCCCTTTTCATATGTTTTTCATAGCAAAAGTAAAGGTATTGTCATTGCCTTAATGTTGGCAGCGTAGCGAGAAACATTGCTTTGACTCTCCTTATGATTTGCCACACTTTGTTTCATCATTAAACAAGTGCATTTTACAAAATGTGAGTGTGTCTCTTTAAACATGTACTGTATATGTATACAGACTTTGCCCTTATAAGTGGTTGAAGCTGGTGCAGTTTCTCATTATAAGTTACTTACATAATTTTATATTTTCAGTTTGGTATATTTTACGTTGAACAGTAATGAACAGACTTTGCTAAAGGTAGTTAAAGGCAGAGCTATTTCTTATGATATATGCCTAAAAGATGCACTCTCAAAGATATACCATTTTTACAACTTTTTTATTTTTTGTCTTAGAAAGAGCAAATTTTTGCGTAAATATCATAATCTGCAATCCAATGATATATGATTGCTGACAAAAATCAGATTGTAGATTTTCATATTTTCATTGCGATCAAATTTTTTGTCAGCAGTCTTATATAAGTGGATGTTTTGCAAAAATTGGCTCGTTCCAAGACAAAAAATAGAAAAAAGTTGTTAAAACGTTCAATCTATGAGAGTGCAGCTTAATTTTTTTAACTATGTTTCAGGGCCGTGCACTTCACATTAAACATGTATGTACAGATGGACTTTGCACTGCAGTGGTTGAAGCTGGCCCAGTTCCTTGTTATGTGTCACTTTTACTGGGTGCTGGCCACCCGGGCTCTTCGCAGGGAAATGTGGTCAAAAAGGTTGTAGAACTCACGGGCCGGTTCAATTAATAATCTTAGGAGTGATTTCCAATCCTGGGGCTGTATTCAATTAACATATTAGATTGAACTTCAGATAAAAGTGAAATCTGGCTGTTTAGACTGGACTATAAGATAAATTGGCCAATGAAAACTCTTAGATTTTGCTCCTTTAGCTCAATCTAGGTTGTTTATTGAATACAGTGCCAGAAGAGACTTTCACCGGTGTAAAACTACAGCTGACCAATCACTCCTTAGTAGCGTTCTTGATGAAACGGTTCCCTGGTTATTTCTCATATTATCGTAGCTAAGGACAAATTAAAACAATTATACTCAAATTTAACAAGAATTTTTTTAGCTTTTTTTCAGCTCATATATTTTGAAGAAAAAAATTGTTTAGTTACTTCCCTTAGTCAATTTGGAAAAACAGATAGACCTTGGTGTTTTAACTTTATAACAGATAAAGATTTTTGCATGAAACTTGGTACATATGTTTACAACAATCTGAACAGATTTGAACTCTGAGTGTTGTAGACACCCTAGAACTTTCCAATAGTGAGTAACATATGATGTTATATATCTGCTAGTTTTGTGTTTATACATATTTCCCGTTGCAGGTTTTTAATCCCGTTCCTTGCAGTAGCTTGTTTATACTTTACCACTGTGGCAACACTCGGCATTGTGGAAATCACTAACACATTCTCTGAGTGCTTTCGTAAGTATTAGTCATTGTGTTCACTGAATTTTATAGAACTGAGGATTTGCTTTGTCAATGATATTGCTTCTTCATTTATTCTTTCCACAAAAAGGATGCAATATTTGATCAGACATGTGAACCTCTGGCAGTGCCGGAGAGGTAGAATTGTTTCTCCAGAGACTGAGAGGGGTAGATTTGGGTCAATGGAGGTAGATTTTGCAGAATTAAAACTGAGAAAATGTCTAGTCAACAATCCTTCCATATATACATCTGTTTTACCAGCGGTGGACGGGAAGATTTGGGTCGGCGTCCAATATGTTGGAATATGTAATATCTTGGATGAGTTTGATACCCAGATATATCACTAATTCAACTGAGAGTAATAGCCCTTTCATTATAGAAATAACCTCATATGGTCAGAATGTGTAATGGCAGAATTTCTCAGACAAGTTTGATAACCAGCCATATGGGTCTAGTTTCTCAAGAGTTATCACCCTTTAATTATAGAAATTATGTGAAAATGGGTCTTGTCCGATCAATGATTTAAAGTTAAAAAGAAAGAGTAAAATAAGACATTGTTGAGGAGATTTGAATTCTCCATCATTTAATAATCAAACGTTGTATCACATTACAGAGCCCTATTGGTTGATGATGTCATCAGCAGAGTTTCTGATAGTACAGCTGTTCTGCGTGGCGGGATTCTACATTACCCGACGTCTTAACGAGATTTCTACTCTTGACTCATTACGTAGAGCACAGAAACGGGACCTCTGGTGGTAGGCTATCATAGCATGTTTTTATAGAAAGCTACTAGTTTTGGCTCTTCCCTTTTTTTTTAAGAAAAATGTCTAGGTATCATCATAGTCTTTGCATTGTTGTTGGGCAAAAATTGATCCCTGAACTTTAACTATGCTGGGCAGAAGACTAGCAAATCCTAATATTAAGATTGACGAGTTATGCCCCTTGATCCAATATGAAAACAGAATGTAGGGTTTTAGCCAGGTTTTAAGAGGACAGAGTGCTACAGAAAGGGGACAGGGTGTTACAGAAAGGGGACAGGGTGCTACAGAAAGGGGACAGGGTGCTACAGAAAGGGGACAGGGTGTTACAGAAAGGGGACAGGGTGCTACAGAAAGGGGACAGGGTGCTACGGAAAGGGGACAGAGTGCTACAGAAAGGGGACAGGGTGCTACAGAAAGGGAACAGGGTGCTACAGAAAGGGGACAGAGTGCTACAGAAAGGGGACAGGGTGCTACAGAAAGGGGACAGAGTGCTACAGAAAGGGGACAGGGTGCTACAGAAAGGGGGCAGAGTGCTACAGAAAGGGGGCAGGGTGCTACAGAAAGGAGACAGGGTGCTACAGAAAGGGGACAGGGTGCTACAGAAAGGGGGCAGAGTGCTACAGAAAGGGGACATGGTGCTACAGAAAGGGGACATGGTGCTACAGAAAGTAGACAGGGTGCTACAGAAAGGGGGCAGAGTGCTACAGAAAGGGGACGGGGTGCTACAGAAAGGGGACATGGTGCTACAGAAAGGGGACGGGGTGCTACAGAAAGGGGACGGGGTGCTACAGAAAGGGGACAGGGTGCTACAGAAAGGGGACAGGGTGCTACAGAAAGGGGACAGAGTGCTACAGAAAGGGACAGAGTGCTACAGAAAGGGGACAGGGTGCTACTGAAAGGGGACAAGGTGCTACAGAAAGGGGACAGAGTGCTACAGAAAGGGGACAGGGTGCTAAGGGACAAAGGGCCACATTGTATCAGGCAGTGAATAATGAAAGCATTATGAAAAGCAATTTATTTCAGGTTTCACGATCAAATATGTAATGTTTGTTTGAATTTTTCGGTCGTCAAATTTCAAGTTTTAATCAAAACAAAACTAATATTTTATAATTTTAAGCATTTATTTCTTTGAAAGCATGAGGATGCTCATTCTGGTCGTCATGAAGGCAGAAGGGTGCTTTCAAAAAATGACAGGGTTCAGCACCCTCCCATAACCCTCTAGCTAAAACACTAAGAATGAGTCTTGGCCTTAGCTTCCGACGCTTTCTTTCTGGGGATTTTTGCACCTCTGACTCACTGGAGCAATTACTATGGAAAATGTATGGCTGTGTCAATGTTGCGCCTTGTATATCAAATATTAAATAAAGATCATTGTCCACTAATCAATAATTTCATTTCTTGACCGCTTTAAAGAAGGTGTATTCGGATAGGGTGTGAATTTTTTGTCCATGAATCACCAATATCACTTCCAACAAGTTTTAATATTTCTAACCTTCTTTTCTTTCAGTATTGTGATCGTGTTTGAGATATCCGCCCTCATAGGAATGCTGTATGATTTGGTGTTGAGAGTCAGTAAGTATTGCTTATATGCTTATTCACATCTGACAGACGCACACCTCTAGTACCAATAGTGCATACCATTTATAAACAAGCCCAGCTAAATAAATGCCAGAATTTAAGCAAACCCAGAAAGCATTTTTCCAGTGCAGATCTTCCGTGCTCATGTTAATTTCGACTTTCAATAACCGTATCAACTGACATTGTTTCCTATATGTACATATTTTTGCTATCTTTAGAGCTGTTTCAGCACTGTTTTTAATATATTAAAGGCAGGATGAATTGTCCATATTTATTTAAAACGTGAAATATCTGTGAAACATTTTACACAACTAAAAAACGAAAGAATAATTGTTAACTGATGTTAAGATGTAATAAAACTCCAAAGAAGGAAGATTGGCCAATAATAATGTAGTAAAATATGGGGCTGTTTCATTAATAACCCTTGGGAGCGATTTTATACTACTCTTGAAAAAAGACATGAAATTCCTCCTAGGAGTCTTAATGAAATGGCCTTGATCCTGGTGTATGTTTATGTAAGCAGATTGTTTACTTGACATTTGTTTCTGTGTTTTTCAGTACGGAACCAAGCTGAAGGCTGCAGCGCAATATTTGTACGTAAATAACGTAGGATAGTCTCATATAATGGTGTTTGTTTATCACACATAGCTTACAAACAATATAGGATGTTTGGTGTTTATTTCCCCCTTTGAAGGTATGATACGCAACATTTTCTGATAAAGCTGTGCCTGTTTTTCACACATGGTTGACGCACGATAGTGTTTGTTATGAGATTTCATAGTTTGCTCCCTTCATGTTTGTAAAAACAAGAAATCACATTGAACTTACTAATTTAAAAGACCCTCAGAAATGTCATGCTGTGAACGGACATGACTGTTGTTATTTTGTAATTTACTGGTATAATGTCTACTTATTTTGTAAATATTCATCCATATTCTATCCATGGCTTATGCCAATTTGCCTTAATAGACCAATAAACCAGCTTTGACAAGTTATACTCACTTTAAAATGTGTGTTAAGCTCATTTGACTTAATAGATTAAAAAAACATATTTTTTGTGTACAGATAAAAAATATTACCGTATGATACTGTTCATAGGACCCTAGCATAAATAGGACGCAGTCAAAAAATAAGTGAATAATCGGGTAAAAAATCTTTAAAACCATAGATAGGATGCGGTAAAAAAATGTAAAAATAAACAGACTCCATTTTTGTTTTAACGAAAGTTATTGAATCGTGAAGGTGGCAAGGGTTACTAAATAGAATTTAATTTAATTACAATTTTTTAGAATTTACAATAATCTGGGGTAAAAAAGTGCGTCCTATGCATAATATAATACGGTACAGCACATGAACATAAATATTAAAATAACAATAATAAAAATCAGGATTTAACTAAATCCATCAATTGATGTGAGTTATGTCTCTTTGATGTTAAAATGTAGGCAAACACATTTTTTCCAATTATTTCTCTATTAAAGCAAATTCGACCAGAAATAGGCTTTGGCAAAATAATGTCGGAAACCTTATTCTATAGATAGCACGCAAGCATTGTTTCCAGTGAAATCCGGGGCTAAAATGTGTGTCCTATGCACAGTATAATACAGTAGCCTTTGTAAATGGGGTTTTCAATTTATAGCTACATTGCAACAAATTCTCCATGTATGAAAAAATCCAATACTATTGCTAGTATTTTTATCTGAACACAAATCATATGCTTTGTTTTGTTTTCATCATTTAAGTGAAATGAGTTAAACATAATAATGCACTGAATTTAATAGGTTTCCTTTGTGCATCTGTCAAGACATTTTACCTGTAAGAGCAAGGAATGATTTCTGTTTAACTCTATTTTCAGAACCATGGCCAGACTTTGTTTACCATTATATTCTTCTTTTTCATGGTAAGATATTAAGTACATGTACATGTCATCACTTCTTACTTAAGAAATGACCTGAATCTAGGTGCACCTCTTTAAGCAAACATAGAGCGCTTTGTCAAAGTGCTCCTTACTCAGTCAATGACCTGGATCAAGGTGCGACTCTCAGCTCTTGGCTTTATCTCCGCAGGTAGCAAAGTTGCTGGCCCCTATCTGGGTGATGTTGTTGGTGTTCCAGCCGACACCACAGGTTATTGTGGAGAATGATGACCTTGTTCCTGCGCTCACAGATGATGGGGTAATAATAACACTGGGAATTATGATATAGTTATTTTAAACAGTGGTTATTTGTGATAATAGTAAATCAAACATAAGTATTGAATCAGATAAATAAGTAATAATTATTGTGAATTTAAATGGGCTAAACAGCAGTGTATAAGAATAATTTTACAGAATTGAGAAATAACCAAAATATGTCTTTTTCTGAGTCTCTCTATAATCAAGTCGTTGTTGCATAATGTTAAACATGTGGTTTGAAATTTTGCAACACTATGAAATTAAAGTGATGCTCGTATTTATAATCAATATAACAAACATCAATTTTGAGTGATAAATCTTTATTACTGTGAAATCATTTATATTCGTTGGCTTGAAATTTCGTGGTTTGCCGAAAAATTACAATTTGGTGGGTACTTGAATTCGTGGTTTTTCATTTTTGAACTGTGATCGTCCTAGATCGTCTGCGTTATCTCAACGTGCTGGCCCGTGATTTCCGTCTTCTACTTCACACGGTTTATGACACTGGCTATAGTGGTACGACATGCCAATTAGTGCATATACCCATGTCCATTATCGATTTAATTGGAAATTAAGGTCATATAAGAAGATGTACCCTGATCAAAAAATACAGATAGGCGAAGCCATTGAATGCCAATAAGGAATTTTGCAAACTGTGAAAACACCGAGAAGGTCCGTATATTTGAGAAAACAATCCCAAAAGATAACTGATGTTCAATATTTATTCACATGTTTTTGTTTAATTAGTGTATTGAATGCGTTGTTTTGTAGATTGTCACGTTGGGTGCTCAAAACCTTCAATATAATCGATTATTTGTTTCATTGAAGAAAAGAATCAAGAACGGACACTCATCACTTACACTTGTTAGCCTGGAGATTTTCATGAACAGCACACGTTTAGGCACGCGCTTCTGTCATTTGGTTCTTAAAACACATTAAAATGATTTGGTTTATTATTTTTTAAAGGCAGTTATAATATATTAACAAAATGATAATAAGATATACAGTGAGACGTATATTAACCTGTATACTGCGGCCTCAGTGTAATGAAAATCTAGAGTATGTACATAACGTGGCAATTGAAAAAGTGAATAATGGGTCTATATTTCGTGGGATCTTGAATTCATGGATCAACCAACCCACGAACACCACGAACATTAATGCCCCACGAACATTAATGATTTCACAGTAATTAGTAAATAATGCATTATTGAAAATTACTAAGAGTGTTACTGTGTAATAGCTGAAAACCCACAATATTAAAATAAATGACGGGTGGGTACTAAAAGAATTACTGAGATCAACGATGATCTCATAAGGTAGAAACACTGTGATTTCTGCACCTATCTGTCACATTAAACACAGTGTCCTTCATAACAAGTCTACTCCCATGAATAATTGAGAAAGACTAACATAGTTTGATTAGCATGTCTGGAGCTCTTTAAAAGTATATTTTCCAGCTCTTTAAGGAAAAGTACACTCCTCAAAATTGTGAATAATGATGGCATTTGCATCAATCTTGGAATTACCATTCAACATGAACATTCCACCATGTTTGTATTTTTTGTTCCTCTGTTATTGGGAAACCCTAGACTGCATTATGAATGGGTTTGATCTTTGGCCACTACAAAAGGGCCATAAAACCCCTTGAAATATAATTATATTGTTATGATTTTAAGAAGTATTAAAGCATGACCCCTTTACTTGCAATAGAATGGTAGATTCCAAATATCTTCCTTGCAGAACTCAGCGTTCAGTGGTTCTGACGAGCAGTATCGACAACTGTATCACCCGACGGAGAACTACCGTACGCTGACGTATGACACACCCACCTCTCGTTCTCCAGTATCCCATTACACTCCGGCCAGTCCTGTGGGCAGTGTCAACACTGTTGTGAATGGGACCCCGGGGACACAGTCCAGGCCTGGCGTCACTCATCTGACCTCTATACGTGAAGAGCTGCACTCCAAATCATCCAGCCCACATTCACAAGGAAGATCGGGAAAAAGTGTCGGCATTGTCAATCCAATGCTACATCAGTCACAGCCTAGGGAAAGTGTAGGTGGAGTGGTGAATAAAGGATTAATTGATGATGAAGGTTTTGTTAAAAACGGGTCAACTAGTAATGCTGTGGCTGGGAACCAGGCAAATCAATTAAACCAACCAATCAGGAATGGGGACAAGGCCCAGCCACTAATAGAAACTCAAGGGGGAGGGGCTATAGTTGAGGGAAATCCATCTAATGTTGCTATAGCATCTGAGAACAGAGGGGATGGTCCGAGATTTACAATAGAAAGTGCGGATGAAGATTCTGACTCCTCGCCTCCAAAGGCAAAGTTCCTTATTTGATATATCCAGTCATGGTCAATGACAGTTACATGGTCAAAGGCAATAAGAATTCATACTCTTGATTTGTTTTTTAATGGACAATGACATATAGATATAGTTCTTATAAATAATCAGTGCTCCAGCCAGGCTTTGAAAAGGGCACGGTGCTAGGTGAAAAGGGGTACTTTTGATGTACATTAAATGAGGCTTAACGGGGCACTTGCAAGAGTCAATTTTCAAGTCTTATTGTGTATGTGTTGTAACTACTATCAATACTAATAATTTGTTATGAGTACCTCAGCTGTTATCTTCTCTTTAATGTCAAAATTATGTATTTTTAAAATAATTTATTATTTATACTTATTTCTGAAAATTGACTCAAATGAAAGGGCACAGCAGGGTGTAGGAAAAGGCACTAGGGTGCTGGGCAGCAGGGTGACCCAACCTGCCATTCAGGCCTAGCTGGAGCACTTTTATAAAGAATATGACATAAGCAAAAACAATGATGTCATAGTTGTTACTAAAAATAGAACTGCATTTCCTATGGTGAAATGTGCAATTAAGGTCATGGGAACTTTAAAGATGCCGGTAATTAACATTTCTGTTTTCTTTAAAACATATTTGAAGTGATTATTCAAAAGGTTACTATGCCCAAGGTGTTCAGAACTTTGTTTAAGTTAATAATGTGATTAACAAAATCATTTTTTTTTTCAATATTGAAATATTTGATGATGTGTTAATGTATTTAAATAAAACTAGTACAGCTTAACCCTTTACTTCATAGATACGCAATTTTACTTATCTATCCATAGCTTCATAGATACGGATCTTAACGTTTTATCCATAGCTTCATAGATACGTAATCCTACGTATTCATAATGTAGGGGCATTTATTTTCATACCTGATGCTTGTTTATGCGCTATAAATTCATATTCATGAAGTATAAACATCGATAAATACAATGCACTAAAAAAAACACTATGTTACTATTTAAAGAATTTCGGAAAATCGCAAAATAAGGTCACTGGTATCAAAGATGCGTAAAACGTTGACTGCGCAGGTTTGTGGGCATTCCTGTCTCGTTTTCCTCGTGGAAATTTACACAATACTGCAAGTTATAATTAACTACCAATAATACAACTATATTTTATTGATCACGCGCCTGACGTCACAGGTCATGGTTCGAAAACGTGTCAAAATGTCGGCCATGTTGGATAAACAAAAAATCATCTGGCTTGTATAAACAAAGGCCATAAATCATTATATGGGACATATGTGTCACTTCTGTTTCGCTAATCCGGTCATAAAAATGCGCATCTGCTTCTACAAATTGAAAGTAAGTACAAATGTGTTATAAAATAATGACTATCCCTATTGTTAAACTTTGACATGACCCAATTTAACATCGATCAGCTGTTGAAACACGTGTTTTCGAATACACAAGAATGCAATGTAGAGCTAATTTCTGCCCTTGTTAACTTCAGTTTAAAACAACATTCCTGAATGATGTCATTTATATTTCAGTGTTTGTCTGACGAATCGGAACATTCTGGCTTCAATTAAAATGAGTTTGAGACATTGAGTACGACGTCGAGAATTCAGACCTCGGCGTCACGCACACAAGGATACGAGAAATGAGGATTTTTAAAATCAAACCCAAATGACAATACATGGACATGCAATAAACGATATAAATTTAGTAAACAATAACATGCAGGCCTCATTTAGTAGTTGAATAATAACTTTATTTGTTCATTGTAGTGTTAAATAACCGAAAGTTATACGTACTGTGACTGTTGATCAACTTTTTTTTTCTTTTGTATCATATATATAAATATACCGTGCTTCTTTGTTGTGAACTATTTTTTAATTCTGTCCATCTTTGTTTCAATTCAGGTTGCATTAAATGAATTATAAAAATATGTTGTTTATATAATATTTCGTGTTATGTTTGATAAATAAAAGTGTAATAAAAATTAATTTTCATCAAATTTGACATATTTTTCTGTTTGTTTATGAATATCATGCGGAAATAATTTAGATAACAAAATAAAATTTATATGACTGGATTGGAAATTTAATTCTCTATAAACTTTACATTGATGACTTATTGATTAAACCAAAAGAAATACTAAGAAAATAGGTTTGTAATACATTAGGGTTAAAATTCCAATAATATCAATAATCTCCTATGAAGTAGGGGTACTGATATGAACTGATAAGCCATGAACTGGCAGCCTGAAATGGCTTAGGTTTACATGAAGTAAAGGGTTAAACAGCTGTCTCAAATATGTTTAAGAACACTATATGTGCATTAGGAACTGTATACATTAATATTTCAGAGTAGAAAATATTTGAAAGTTAACAGCAATGTTGTTTAATAACAAAGTTCTGAAGAATTGGCCCTATAAGACTTTTAACTTGACGCGTTCAAATGTTGTTCATTATTCATTAGTACAACATATACTGCAGTCTCGTGTATCATTTCCTGCAGTCTGGTATATCATTTCCTGCAGTATGGTATAACATTTACTGCAGTCTGGTTTAACAATTACGGCAGTCTGGAATAACATTTACTGCAGTCTGGTTTAACAATTACTGCAGTCTGGTATAACATTTCCTGCAGTCTACTATAACATTTCCTGCAGTCTGCTATAACATTTCCTGCAGTCTGCTATAACAATTACTGCAGTCTACTATAACATTTCCTGCAGTCTGCTATAACATTTCCTGCAGTCTGCTATAACAATTACTGCAGTCTACTATAACATTTCCTGCAGTCTGCTATAACAATAACTGCAGTCTGCTATAACAATTACTGCAGTCTACTATAACATTTCCTGCAGTCTGCTATAACAATTACTGCAGTCTACTATAACATTTCCTGCAGTCTGCTATAACAATAACTGCAGTCTGCTATAACATTTACTGCAGTCTGGTATAGCAATCACTGCAGTCTGGTATAACAATAACTGCAGTCTGGTTATCACAGAGTCTAGTTCCTTTGAGACTTTATATACCCATGTGTTTGACTTGTTTATGAATGTTATTAGTGTTTTTAAAATCAAAAAAATGATATTTGATATTTGCATGTAAACTTTTTAAGTCACAATCATGCGGATTGTAATAATACAGAATGTGAACATTATGAATTATGTGTGTTATTGTTTTAAATCATTGTTATTTGTAATTTTCCTTAGGATCTGAATGATTGTTGTTGTTTTAAATATTGTTAAATGATTTTTTAATCTTGTTAAATGATGTTTATTGTTTGGTGAATCATTTATTTTACATACCAGTTATGTTGTTAAAAAACATGTTATTCTAAAGATGAATTGGTTAAAACTTATTTGTCTTGCAGTAATTGTGAAATAAGTTTTAACAATATTTTATATTTTCTCGTTGGCACGTTGTTACATGAGCGTGTGGTCCCGTGTTATGGGGGGAACCTAAAAACACGAGAGGAAACCCACTTGTCCGGCTTGCTGACCCCAAACCAAACTCAAGTTGTCTTAATAACTACAGTTTAAACTCGCTATGTTGAATTCTGTTATCTCAATATTCTCGATATGTAAAACTATTGTTGATCTTTTTAGGTTTAGTTATACACTTTTTGTATTTCGGTTATATCGAATGTTCATTATCTCGAAATATTTCCCAAGGTCCCAACAACTGACATATCAAGTTTTGACTGTATTCAGATAAATTTGAAAAATAAGGAGCCATTTGAGTAAAGAATATTGGTCATAACTTAATCCATAATCTTAAATCTGTAGAAACATCATAAATGTCAACAAGTTGATTTATTTTATGGAAATTAACATCATATAAATTTCATACACACAAATATGTAGCAAAAGAATGAAAATGAAATACAAAATGCATTTTAATTGAGGATCTTCATTTAGAAGGCCCCCAGGGTCTTCATAAATTACTTCATATTTTATCTATCTCATTTCTATAATGTATGCTTTTAAAATGAACTTAATTTAATAGTTTTATGTATTTTTGTTATTGTTTAAGTGTTCACTATATTAAAGCATGTGGTTTTATTTACTGATGTGTATTTTACCTAAAGTTTTACTGGCGAGAGTCCTAGAGACGGTTTCCTTAAAGAATGATGAACATTTGAGCATTTTTACTGCGTGTTCTTTTAAACGCTTGCATGAATATTAAGGTTTTAATGATTTCTTAATTAAAAGAATTTTTTTTCATGCAGTTATTTTATCTTATTCTCTGTGCAAATAGTAGTTTCTTAGCATTTTTAATTAAAAATATGAATGTTCACAATACATAAAACAAAATGAATTACCTATTATTGTTATTAAATTCTTTTTTAGTATTGTTGTGTCAAGTTTACATTCAGTGCAATACAGTTATCACAGTTTAGTTTCAAGCTATTTAACTTGATATTTTACAGGTTTTGTTACCCAGTAACATGATTAATATTTATTTCACAATCTATTTCAAATTTTAAATAAACTTTATGTAACATTAACTTTTACACAATGACTTTCTCTTGCTGAAAATAAAACTATAATTAATAAGTATAAAGGTTGTATTATGTAAAAAATGTATTTTATGTTTTAATATTTCCATGTATTGTATATTGTTGTTTGAAATTTAAAGAGTTATGCACTTGGCCGTCTGAAATATCAGACAAGCAATCATTGCCATTCACTCTGCACCACTTTTGTAAAACATTTACTTTACCTTGATTTTACGTAGTCATATTTTCAAACATATTTTCAGGGATTTTTTGTCATATATTGAATCTTGATATGTTGAGTTTAGTTATTAGAAAATAATGTTGTTGTATTTTTTTTTGCATTATTGTATCACTGGTTCATAAACATGTATCTTTTCATTAACAATCTTTCAGGCTTTACCTGTATCTATTTATATGGTTTGTGTCAATTATTGTTCATACAAAATTGAATATTATATTATAATGCATTGTCAGCAGCCATGGTACTTTCTTCTGTGGGACAATTGACTGCCAAAATCTCGTTTTAATGAATATGCATGAGGCAGGGGAGACAACTTTTTTTTCAATGAATTCGCATGTTACAATTAAATATTGTTCAATAATTTTACAATGTCAGTAGCCACCATGGCCGTGTGTTCTTGACTACTGACAAATATTATTGTACTGAGAAGGCAGACCAAGTTCAACTCTGGCATTCGCCAGAATATTTTTCAGTGGGAAAACATCTGGTACTTTGCGGAATCATTGAAACTGTCCCATTAGTTATTCATGATTACGAGATTTTCTTAGCCAAATCGCCTACACCTCGTACACAATGAAGCATAGTGTAGTGTGTATTGGGGGTGTCTGACGATGATTATACGTTGGACCTATAAATGGTTTATAGGTCCGTGATTATACACATACATAGTCATGCTAGAGCATTAGTTCTATTTTCTCAAATTCATGAAGTAAATTTTATATGGAAACTCACTTAACCGGACAAGGTCCGGACTTGGCAAAATTTCCGGTTTAGTGAGGATTCCGGTTTAGTGGGGATTTGATGTACGGGGTAAGTTTACTCAAAATATTAACCGAGTTAACCTTTAAAGTCTTTTGTCCTCTAGGGACAGTTCAATTCTCCAACGTTTAATCGGAGGTTGAGAGATGATTAAAGCACTTGCAAAAGTGATGAGCATAATTAAACATTTTTGCGTTTTTATAATCATCTTTTTTCCAAGTCTTGAAATAAAACAACTCGTGTAATTTAATGCTTGTTTAGTAAGTTTGTAATTTAATTAACGCACCGCTCTAATTTGATTCAATCATAGAAGTCTTTAAATAAAACAACCCTCCAAAATGATCACTAAATATCCGTTTCTAGTTCTTTATTTACTGCAACAAACAAATTAATGTTTCAATCAATTTTCTTTTCACAAGTTTGATTATCGTTTGATTATCCACAGCGCAATCATCATTATCTAGTTAACACAACATCACAGGTGTAATATTTAACGACGCACCGGCTGTCAAAACAAAGTGACAAAGTGACACGCGATTCGCGAATTACTAATACACAGAATTATTTTGACATGTTTGAACAAATAAACGTCGGGTTTTGTGAGGTAAAATTATGTTGACAACTAACAAATTTTCTCGATTTTTTGTCCGGTATCCGGAATTCCGGGGTTCCGGTTTTGTAGGGATTTTTTTACATTGAAAATAAAAGGGGAAAAACGGGACTCTGAAAAAAGTCCGGTATCCCAAGGATTCCGGTTTTGTGGAGATCCGGTTTAGTGAGTTTCCACTGTACATGGAAACAAAGGATATGCAGAAAATAGTAAAATACGTCAGAAAAAATGGGAAAAATATACAGTTGAAACCTGTTGTCTCGATATCGCTTGGCTCGTTTTCTCGTTGGCTCGAATTGGATGTAAAGGACTGATTTAATTTTACTCTTTGTAAGCATTTCCGCTAATCTTTATATTCACAATACTCAAATGATTTTGGCAGGTCCCTGGGATATTGGGCCAACGGGATTCGACTGTATAAGATATAAATTGAGTTACCATTTAAAACAAAGAATTATGAAAGACGTCGAGAAAATGTGATAATTGAGCCTTTGACTCTTTAATATTTTAAAGTTGTATTAAAGGCAATGATTGTAAGAATCTTTTTGTCAAGTGACACATTCAAAAAAGAGATTTTATTTATTCTTCAGTTAAATGTTTGACAATATAAAGTAGTAGGGTGAAATGATATGAATGTCACTTGTGAAATATTAGTGGGGTGTTTTGTTCCGGGAATTTGTTTTTCGACTTGAGTATTTTTTTTTTCATATTTGGATTTCATAAGGCGATAAACGGATCAAAAAGTGGTACTAGTAACTCTTTTATTATATACATTACTGGTTTACATCACTTGGAAGACATAATTTCATAATATATGTCATTTTAATGACATTTTTGTTTGTTTTATGCCATCATTTATCATTGGGCAATGATTCTTGTTATGACTTAAAGTGAGCAGAGTGGAATATGGCCATATAGTGCTTGAGTGATTAACAGACTATTATTTTGCTATATGTATTGCATGAGGGTTTATCATTGATATACAAAACAAAGAGAATAAGTAATGGGTTGTATTTCACACCATGTTTTGAAACAAGGAATGTTATGTGATAAAAGGAAATATTAAAGGTTATATTTTGTGATAATAGAAAATTTGAAAGGTCATATTTTGTGATTAAAGAAATTTACAAAAGATCATATCAGGGCTCTCACGTGGGGGCAACTTGGGCGAAGTGGTCGCCTTAAATTTCAAGACTTTGCCACTTTGTAACATTTAAGTGATGTTGACTTTACGGATTTTTTTTATCAATTGGAAATGTATCAATCAGGGCTACTGTTATATATGCACGCTTTGAAATGAAAATGTGTACAATAATAGTAATGTCAGTAGAAGTACAATGTTAGTTTTTACTATGGTGGCTGATGGCTGCCTGGAGTTTAGTCTTTTATTTTCAGAGCTGCCAGTTCTGATGAAGAAAACAAAACACCAAATTCCTTCTTTTACATTCTGGCACCTTCTACAGAAATGAAAAGATGAAACTGGCAGAAGTTAAGCTACCATAATTAAGTAGTTTTGTTACACAGGATGTTTTCAGTAGACTGTATAATTTTATTACATTCAAAGATGAACACTTGCAGTCAGTTTCTTCAAGGTCACAATGTCATAAAATATGCATTTGTTAACCCTTTGCATGCTGGGTAAATTGTCGTCTGCTCAAAAATGTCGTCTGGTTTCAGGTTTATTCTAAATTTCTTTTAATTTACTTAAAACTTTGGGGATATATTGACTGAGTGGCAAACAGCTTGGAACCTGACCAGGCCACGAGTTACTCGAGTTACTCGGTGTCTGGTCTGGTTCCAAGCTGTTTGCAAAGCCTTTAAAATCGCCATCAGCAGCCTAAGGGTTAATTGTTTTAAAGACAATATTCATGAAGAATGGTTGAGATACATTTTCTGTGATCAAAATTGCAGGATGCTTCATGAGGCCCTGATGGAATATATTTTTAGTTTAACTTTTATGAAAGGCTTTGGCAATATGAGCTGTGACAATTTATTAATAAAAAATAATTCTGGATAAATCATCTATGAGGGCCTCCAATATTTGAATTAGTGAGCTGTGACCATTGATTAATAAAAAATAATTCTGGATAAATCAACTACTAGTATGAGGGCCTTCCTTTGCTCAAATATTCAAATCAGTGATGCATGAAATACAGCTTGTGCAAGACACTGTCTTCACTACTTGCAACAGTTTTTGGAATTTCCCTTTTATTAAATTTACATTTTATATTTTATAAATCGTATATGTGTGATCTAACTAGCTATACTGTCTACGCTTTAAATTGAATGGAATCACCCTATTTCAATGATATTCAAATCCTCCTCATACTATATTAGGTTGTTTAGGTTTTTTTCAATTTCTTTTACTAATAGCTAGATTTAACAAGCTGATAGCTTATACAATCTCTCTCAACTCTGTTTCCTCGGTGAAACCAGTACTGGTGTCCATTTCAAAAGGCCATGAGAAAAAGCCCCTTGTGGTGATCGAACCTTCAACCTCTGTGGTGATAGGTGGACATGTATACCACTCAACAACTTTGCCGATTATGTTTGCTTTTACTTATCACTACATCAGTACAGGAAGCATGGTCCAATTTCAATGCCTATTTGTTATAAGTACATGTATGTTGTATATTTACACTGTATGTATTGCATTATGCAATAGCTACTGTTCATGAGAGGACAATGTTAATTTTAGTCTTACAGAAATTAACTGTTACTGTTTTGAAAATTGTTAATACCGCTATATTTGGTCTCATTTCTTGTTGTATTTTACAGAATACTGAATTTTATTGTATGAATATCATTTTATTTTATTTGGCAATTAATGTCTTTGTATTATGATATTACCGGTAAATCATGTATTTGTACATATTTTATGTGTAAGTTTTAGTTTTGCATTTATTGTCTATACCTTCAATTCACTTATATAGATAGTAGTATAAAATTTTATGTTATAACAGTAACTTGCATCGCTATGATATATTGCTGAAAATGGTTTTGTTGAAAATGAATAAATATTGCTTCTAAGAAAGATTTTCTTATTTATAATGCTATCAATATGAACTACTCAAAGTTGGCTTTAAGGATCACCTTATGCTTTTCTATTGACATGCCAGTGTTTTTCCCTGACTTTTTGTGAATGAGAGATAGGGACAAAATGCGTAAAATTGTGCATTTACAATAAAATATTTCAAACAAAGAAAGAAAGCATAGCCCTCTTTTAGGAGATGCAGGATTTTAATTTTGAGAGATTAAGACTGCATTTAAGCATAAATTTACTATTTGGAAAGATTAGAAAATTCTAAGTCTGTATTTAAAAAAAAAGAAGTTTTCTTATAGAGATTGTGAATGGGGCCTTATTTCGAAACACTGGGACTGAAACACTGCATTCCCTCATATAGGCCTAAGAGTTTTATGGTGATCAGACTTACTTGTCCATTCTTATTTCAGAATCACAAGATTAAAAAGAATCCTTCTGAAAATGTATATTTACCATGAAATATTGCCATAACTCAAGCTTATTTTTTTTAACTCAAATGTATATTTTAAAACCATGTGATATTTCTGTTACTCAAGTTTTACTAATGAATCTTCATTAAGGTTTATTGAATTAATGAATCTCAACTGACTGACTGACTGACTGATTGATTGATTGATTGCATGATTGATTGCATGACTGATTGAAAAATCAACGTACTGACTGATTATTTTATTTATTGCATGTATGAATGAATAACTGAATTGATAAATTGATAAAGACATTATTTGATCGACTAGTTTTAGATAAACTATCCTTTGCTATCGGGCCCACGTGCAGCTATCCCTTTCACTTTTGTTTACAATTTCGTGATGCATTGTGGGAGATAACGTCTTCGCCATTTTGTGTGTGTTTGTGCCGTCTTGTTCGTTTCACGTGTTTCTCTTGCTAAACTAAAGGTGAGGTTTTTCTTTTGACGTCAATATACGTGTTTTATTAAGTATTCAATATTGTCATTGCTCTTTGTTTTGCATTGCAGCACAAGACGAGAAAAATATTACTTTGACCGACTTTCATTTTCGATATCAAGGGAGACTACTCCAATGTTCCATTGCCAAAACATGCTTGAGGTTTATTTTAGTGAATTCATTATGAACTTCATTTATAACTTAAATCAGCTCTTACTGCAATCAAATTCTTGTTACTTGTGTTAAATAAAACTTAAATGTATATAACTTATCAATATATTGACATGACAAACCATAATTATTACCAAAATGTTAAGTCTCAAGTGAGAGATACTCAGTCTTGTCTCTTGATCAAGTTCATGTGGTGTTGATATGTTGATATATTTATGCAGTGCCATTGACATTGTTGTAAGCTGTCAATTATATTTGTGGCACACCCAAATGCTTTAAAGTTCAGTTTCAGTGCAGTCTGCCAGTTTAAATTTATCGAATTTGTTACATGAAACTTGACATCCATTATGGTGTTTTTTCATGTTCCCAAGATTATTTCGTTCAGACAACAATCATGGAGCTGGAGCAGAGTTAACATTGCCACAATTAGTGCATAAAAACCTCCCAATTGCTAATTCCATTTGCAAACATTAGGATGTAAACTGTGGAAAAGATTGTTCTGTCTCTCAGCCTGGTTTTCTCTACATTCAGTCGCATGGCAATACCAACATTGCTGCTTAAATGGTTAAAACCTGATGTTAGAAGCAGGGGTTTTAAAGACTATTGTACAGTTGTAAAGAGTTTGTTTAATCAGAAATGTGCATCACTAATAGTAGGAAGTACTTCGAAATAAATATAAATGGCTTAGGACACAATTTCAAAAGGTTTCTAACCCTCTTCACCCGGCTTGAATCCCTAAGCAGACACAAGTTTGACTACTTTTCGGGATTGACATTCTGAAGCTGATAGAAGCCATGGAGTTTGAACCATTTCAAAACATGTTAAGTTGAATACTTTTCTTTTGTTGGTAAAAGTTGGATAGATACAGATATAATTAGGTTTGGAAATATACCTGCATTTTAGTATTAGCAACAATATCAACAATTGTACTTTACTAAGATCATTGCTGAAATTGTTATATATTTCTTATATTTAACAGTGTTGACGAGCAATGTTATAAATGTACTACTTGTGAACATGATGTTCTGGACAAAAAGCTCCTCTAAGACTTGTTATAAAATGGTCTTGACTTTTACTCAGCTTCCATTTACATAGCCCAGGGAAAGCAGGAAATGCATATATCTGTAAATGTCAGGGCTTCAGATGTTGGAAGGCAACATTAACTGCTGACTAGAGGGGTAACATCATGTTCAATAAGTCTCAGCGTCTTTTCTCCAAAATGAACATGCACTTATATGTCTTTAGGAAGTTATGTTTTAGTTTGCTGACATTTTGCCGAGAGAAACTGATTATTCTGTGTCCTTCTTAAGGCGTACCTAAAAAAAAGTTGTTTTCTGTTCCTGACCTAACCTATAGTTTTCCACTGACCCTAATTTTTCATTGCTATCTGACAAAATTGACCATTATTTCATTTTGACTGATTTAATCCCCACCGGGGTACTAAATTCTCATAGTCAGATTCTTAAAATGGACGCCAGTACTCCAGTATCTACCCAGGAAACAGATTAAATTGTATTTCTTAAAGCTATCGTCATAATTGAGCTAAAAGAATTTAATATAATCTAAGGAATGCCAACACTGGTTTGTTTTTCTTAATTGATCAAGGGTCATTACTCAGAACATTGTAAGCATTCAAATTATTGGACATGCTTCTTATTATTTAAGCAATTATGAGTTTGATAAGATATTGACCAAGTTTCGTGTAAACTAGTAGGAAGTATAATGTGTGTTTATAATTGAATGAGTTATTGCCAACATTCAATCATCTGTTTTTAGGTTGTCAATGAAGACAACATCTTTGCAAGTACTTAAGAAAACCATGATAATTTCCTTTGAGAAACAAACAAGCAAGTTAATAACTGAAGCAGGTGGTGAGATGTTATATGTGTCCATTAATTACTAGCCTGCAAGCCCTGCACTGGTAAAATGCTTTTTCAGGCTTGCTCAAGTTCTGGATATTAAATTATGTATTGTTGACAATTTCTTATGCAGAGCACTAGTGCAAGAATTTGTTTTTGTTCATTCACAAGTTTAATTTTGGTGGCTTTTATAGGGTTTTAGCCAGGGTTTAAAAAGGATAAGAGTGCTACAGAAAGGAGACAGGGTGCTACAGAAAGGGGACAGGGTGCGACAGAAAGGGGACAGAGTGCTACAGAAAGGTGACAGGGTGCTAAGGGACAAAGGGCCACATTGTATAAGGCAGTGAATAATGAAAGCATTATCAATTTCACAGGAAATGTTAGAATTTGAAGTTATATTAGGTTTCAACAACCTAATAAGTAAAGTTTTTTTGAATCCATAATCATATCTAAGGTTTTAATCAAAACAAAGGAAATATTTTATTATCTTAACCATTTAATTTTTTGAAGGCAGGAGGTAGCACATTTTGGTCTCCATGAGGGCAGAAGGGTGCTTCCTAAAAGGACAGGGTACAGCCCCTCCCATTAACCCTAGAGCTAAAACCCTACTTATACAATTGCAAGCTCTTTTAGCAGACACTTGTTGTTGATGATGTCAGAATAGGAGACAAACGTGTGATCTTCCCGTTTATTTACAGGGAAATGCCCGTCGCTGCCATCTAGGCTGTACTGTTAAAAGATTACGCTTATTCAATATGATTCTCGATTAGGAAATATAGTTATCATTAAGGATTGGGACATGTCAGATTTCGTGGAGAGCTTCGCAGAGCTGTTGAGTGCTGTGCAAATTGTGGAAATCTCATTTCTAAAGACCTTCTTATCTCTCTCTGTATGGACAATTTAACTATTGATTACATGCCTCTTGTTGGAAATCTATTTGGAAACATGGATTGAGAATTATTGTATTGACTGGTCCCTCCTTAATGGTTTATTGGTGGAATATTTACAGCAGCAAGAGACAGGCAGAACCATGTTTAATTCACACTGTCTGCGGGACGAAACCGGAAGCAAACCAAATAAAAAACAACAAGACATTGTTTTTTTGTTATTTTTCAAGGTCGTAAAAATCACCTTTTTGCCATGTAACAGACAAGCAGCTTGCTGGGCTATTTTTGTGCATGCAGAGAGTCTTATTACCACATTTACTGAATTACTCAAATTGTAGACTGTTTCGTTTGTCAAAATAAAGCAGACTATTATTAGAACCAATTCGAAGTTATAGTTGCTACCTAGTATTAATGTGCGATATTATTAATAAGTTGATTTGATATATTGGTGTGATTGCTCAGAACTGTGTTTAATGCGATTCACAAACATTAACAAACAACGATGTTAACTTTTAAACATGAAATATCTGATGAGGTGCTCACATATTTAAATATAAACAAATGCAGCTGAAACATCTGACTCAAACCTTGATAACACGATCTTGACATGGAAGTTCATCAATGTTTTTAAAATGGGGAAACAAGATATCATTTTTCACTAGAATAATATAGTGTATGATAAATATATTTCATTAAATCATTTTTGATTGGTTAATGCAAACACAGGTAAGTTAATCACAGACAAATAATTGTCATTTCAATTAGTATCCATTGTTAAACATGAAAGATGATGGCTGGAGAATTCTTTGTCTTTATATTCAACCGATGTCTATCATGTAATAAATCGCTATGCCTGATGGAAATTTCATAATATTTATACACATAGCAAAAAGGATATACTGATATACAATATATATCAATGTATGTTTTACAAACGCAATGGAAATAATCACGATGTATAGCGTTACATATAACATTACATGATGGAAATATCACAATATACGTATCACAAACGTAAGGATATATCATGATATATCATCGCCATTCCTTTTTATCCAGCAATACCCATAACTCAAGTACCTTATAGTTAATAAATTTTAATCAATTATAAAATGAACATGTATCTGAACCAAAAATAAGGAACTCATTTTGATTATACTGTCTTTCGAATCGACATTGCTCCAAAGTCCAAAATGTGTCCATTTGGAATGATTTATTTGTGACCATTTATGATATTTCATCGTTTAAGGGTGAATTTAAGGAGTTCACCATTTTCACTCAGGCCCAAATGAAATGGGTGTTGTTATATTAAAAATCTATCGCAACTTCTACTTCTTTATTTGTTAACCGGAGCGTAAATTATTTAATAATAATAATTCATATAAGAAAAGGTCGTAAGTAAAAGAAGTGGGATTTTTATTGTCCTACATAGTATAAACATTGTAATTAATTCACAAAATTTGAATAAATTTGCTTCGGAAGAGCAGGAAATGACAATTTTAGCACAGCATTAGCTTTGTTAAGTGACTGCTGAAATGTTTAAGGTACATGTTTTAAAAATGACTTCAATTTTAATATTTTACTGTGAAGTTAAATACAAGAACTGAATTGCATTATGTTAAAATTGTTTAACCTGAAATATGAACTGTTTAAAAAACTTTTTCTAGAATATAACAGAAACTGTGTCCTGACTGGGTCGGCTTTTGTTGACGATACAGAAATTAAAATCAATCATCTTTAGTTATTCATTATTCAATTTCTTATTTATGAAGTTCTCACAAAAGATGTAAATGCATGAAAGTTAGACTGTTTTCTTTATACTTATAAATGAATATACTTTCGTGTTTCAAAGATTCTCCATGTTTTATTTTCATAAAACAGATTCACGTAATAGCAGAAGCAGTCAATTTTGGGGCAATTTTCTTCAATCATTTTACCAAATTTTTGTTGATTTGGAATCATCAACATCATGTTATGACTGTTATTTTGCTTGATATTGATCACACAATGCTGGTGTGTTATAACACATTTGGAAGAATTTTCCTTTAAGGATTATTAAGCCATGTAACTTCAACTGTGCTTTCAAAATGCATTTCACACACTGTCAGATCCCACTATGGCACATATCACTTTCATTTTGTTATTTATGTTTTTCGGTTTTGATTTGCTTCAAATGAAAGTATTTATTTAAGTGCCAAAGTTGGCTGGGAAAGTACTTAATGTAAGCCAATATTTGAATGCAATTAAACACTTAAAAATGTTTTGCAAGATTAATATTGTAGCGTCAATCTAAATACTACAGAACGCAATAACTACTTAAGTTTGACACAGAAGATAATAGGTTTTGGCAACTGTTAAGACTGTTTTGACTTCTTTCCTTACCTGATGTCAATATTTTCATACAAAACACAATAAGTAATCAGCTTTAAGGGCAAGGTCCATTAATTTTGATATATCATGGTCATAATCACAGTTTTCCGTTTGGGTAGGATCAACTTGACAATTAAGTCTTAAACTTTCTCTTTCATGCCATGTTTACATTGTTTAAACATTTATTTAGTTCGGTAGTTTGTCGGCATATTATGCTTGTTAAAGACGATTTAGCAAATATACCTTGATAGCCTTATGTTTCGATTTTCTCAATTTTCAAGTATTATCTTTTGAGGGTTATTCATTCATTTTTCAAAGCTCTTGCAGATAAACTACACCAGGGTCGGTATGCATAAAACATCTTAAGATGAACTCTTACTCCCAAATAAGATTTATCAGAATTGATACAATCGTTTTAATATACCAAAAAGGTTAAATTAATGTCGGAAACAATGGTTCTTATGAAGGATATCGAGTTTAATTTGAAAGAAAGGTGCAGAGAACCATCTTTTTACCTTATGAGAGGATGGTAGATCACAGTAAATCTTTAAGCACTCACCAATCATTTAATATTTTTGCGTTTTCAACTATTAAATACACGGTTACAATTTTGCTATCAGTAATTAATATTTTCCATAAATTAAAGTTAAGTATCTCACTGATCAAATGATATAATAACTAACTAAATATTATCTAATATACTTCATCTACATTGATTTTATTGTATATATATATATATATAGATGCTTTAAAAAATCGAACAACCTTCTACATTTCTTTTAATGTGACTATGAAAATGTTAAAATTGACTTAAGTTAAAAAATGATTAAAGCTGCACTCTCGCAGATATACCAATTTTACAACTTTTTTATTTTTTGTTTTGAAAAGAGCAAATTTTTGCGTAAATATCTGCAAACCAATGAAGATTGCTGACAAAAGGTCAGGTCGCAGATTTTCATATTTCCGTTTGAAAAATTAATGTTTTATGGCTTAAACCGTTACTAACGGTTTAAGAAAAATGCATTAAACATCAATTTTTGAACTTAAATATAAAAATCTGCTATCTAATTTTTTGTAACCAATCTTACATAACTGGCGGTCATGGATTTTCGCAAAAATCGGCTCAGTCCAAGACGAAATATAAAAAAAAGTTGTAAAAATGGTATATCTGTGAGAGTGCAGCTTTAAGATATTTTATGAATACTAGCCCAGGGCTTTTTCAGTGAACTTTGGATTTTATTTGGGATTTTTTTGCCTTATCCTAATGTGTAAATAATAATAAAAACAAAGCATATGATTTAGGATACAGATAAAACTAATATTAGCCTTTATAAATGGGTGTTTGAATTAATAGCTATGGCCACAAATTCCCCTGTTACATTATAGCGCCAATATATCAGTAATATTGTTTTTATCTGTACCTAAATCTTATATTTTTTGTTTTGTTTTGATCATTAAAGTCAGATGAATTAAACATGATAATGCATAAAAAATAAAAAAAAGTACTTTAGCTATCAACATAATTTTTATTATATTGTGCGCCTTTAAGCAGTGGCATCCGTTTGAGGTACTCAAGTCAGTTTTCTATGTTTAGCAATTTGAAAGGATTTCCCAGGAGATGTAGTTGCCCAGAAATGTGGATGTGGACTAAGATGCAGAAAAACTGAATATGACAAGTCAGTATTTTATTTCACATCATTCCTATATAATCAGCTTTAAAGGGCCTCGTTCACGTTCAAAATGGTCAGACATCAGTTGTTATAAAAGTCAATCTGTGAGAGTGCAGCTATAAAGGGCCTCATACTCATTTGAAATGGTCAGACATCAGAGCCTCGTACTCATTTGAAATGGTCAGACATTAGGGCCTCGTACTCATTTGAAATGGTCAGACATCAGGGCCTCGTACTCATTTGAAATGGTCAGACATTAGGGCCTCGTACTCATTTGAAATGGTCAGACATCAGTTTTTTTTTTGTTGTTTTCTTCATGTGAAATGTGATGAAAATGCTTCATTCAATGATGAAAAATAAAAGTTCAAAAAAGGGATCTATTGTTGATATTTATTTTAAAATTTGACAGAGGATGCTGTATTATGCCGAAATGTGTTAGTAATATAATTGTTTATTTATAAAATATGTTAGCTAACTCCATTTAAAATAATAAATAAATTATTGCCAACATAAAATCTGCGAAAGATTTAATGTTCTGTTACCATTAATGTTTTCTTCTTTCCTTGTTTAGATATACAGAAAATGTATTTCCTGTCGTTTTTCCAAAATAATTGGACTTCTGTAGGTACCAAGCACTTAAGAGACTGCATTTTATGGGTTGAAATGTTTTTTTACCTTTTAAAGCCATGGTCATTATCAAGATTGCGATTTCTGCTTTAATGCCGATTTTACATTTCTGGAAACAATTACAAGTACGGTCCATTATTTGCGTGTGCAGTGGAGTAAAAAGCAGGAAACAATCAATTTTACAGCACTCAGATCAGCTGAAAGCTTCAGCAACTGTTGTGTTATTTCACTTCTTTTTTTTAAACTGCAAACTAATTTAACAACATTTTGAAATTAAGTATGGCGTGTGGGAATTTGTTCAATTCATGGGAATATCTATGTCTAGAATTATTGTAGGATGTAATGGGTTGATAATGATTTAAATTTAGTTTATGTTCTTGATGTTAAAAGAAGGCACATTGCGGCTGTCAAAGTCCATTTAATCATAACACAAGCACCTGTAGGGGATGGAACTGTTGTTCTGTTGCTATGGTAACAGTATCTACAGAGTCACAGAGACATACTCATATATAGCAACTGTTGTTCTGTTGCTATGGTAACAGTGTCTACTGAGTCACAGAGACATGTTCATATATAGCAACTGTTGTTCTGTTGCTATGGTAACAGTGTCTACAGAGTCACAGAGACATGCTCATATATAGCAACTGTTGTTCTGTTGCTATGGTAACAGTATCTACAGAGTCACAGAGACATGCTCATATATAGCAACTGTTGTTCTGTTGCTATGGTAACAGTATCTACAGAGTCACAGAGTCATGGTAATTTCTAACAACTGAGTAACAGAGACATGTTCATTTCAAGTAACAGTTGTTCTATTGATATAATAACAATAACTATTGTATTTCTTTATTTCAGATCATACTAGACATCACAATAGCCTTGCAGCATTGACCAGACCATAATTTTGTATTTTTTGTAGACAAAGTAAATTACCAGACCCACTCAAAATTAACCACATTTGGCTAGTGGCGCATACGGAATTTTGTGAACTATGTTTTTCCTAAACCATGGTAGTGCGATCTATACCATGGTAGTACATCGAAGTCAGTAATTTTGTAGTTCAAGCATGATAGATCATTGCTATTTCTGTAAATTATATATCTTCATTCATAGTTGTTTTATATTTGTACCTTTCAGCGTGTACCTACCGTGTTGTGTTGTCCAATGCGTTCTTCCGAGAGCCAGTAACTTCAACTTTTACCTCAACTCACCTATCATCTCTGTCGCCATAGTCTCGTCTCTCTCTTATATAGTAAGTATCAGAGGTGGGTTAACTTTTTCCATGTTTATTTTAAGTTTGTCTTATGCGTTTTTGAAAAATGTCAAAAAATTGTTATACAGTCGAAATCCGTTGGTTCGATATCGCTTGGCTCGATTTCCTCATTGGCTTGAACTGGATGTAAAGGACCGATTTTGATTAACTCTTTGTAAGCATTACTGCTTGGCTCGATATTGTCGCGAAGCTCGAAGAATTTTGCCGGATCCCTTTGATATCAAGCCAACGGCTTTCGACTGTAATGGAATGACTATTTGAGGTAGCACAGTTGTTGTAGTTGTTGGTATCGCTCAAAAGCATTGATTTTTGCCATCAATTGAAGTATTTACTTCATTCACATGAAACTTGTGAAACAATACCTATATCATATGCATATACATGTGTAAGAAGTCCTGTCACTCTAGCTAGATTAGTTTTTGAGTTATTTCCCTTAGTTTACAAAGAAAAATCCCAGACCATCATAGATATCTTTATTGTGGTGTGCTTGCTAAATGGAGAACAAAATCTATCACAATTGATCGATAAATAATAAATGATAATCATAACTGATTCATAATGAAAACTGCTTTGAATTTGCATTTTATGCATGATAAACATTTTTTTTCAATTTCTACAGGTCTTGTTTTCTTTACGGACATTCCACTCAGTAATTTTGTTGAGCTTTGAATGCTCGCTTCTCTGAAGAACACTCATTATTTTAAGATAGGATTGTCAAAGGAAATATTTCAAGAAAATATGGGATGATTTCCAAGTCAGTAGCATGGAAGTTCATTTTTTCTGGAGGCCTTTAATCTGAGAGATTCAAATTTGTGCCAGTTTTTGGCAGAATTGGAATTGTTTGGGTCTTAATATTGGTTTACAGTCAAATTAGAATCAGATGTACTTAAGGACTATTGCCCATGAGAAGTATTCAGTGTTGCTTCAGGCTTTCTCCGTTTATTTTGTTTCCACTTATGCTTAAGGAAGTTGAAACAAAATTTAATGAGATGTATCTTCCCCATCTTTGTACTGTTAATGTAGAGCATTTTCAATCAATACTACATAGCAGGGTTTTTTGGGCTTCTTTTGGAAGAGGTCATGTACTCTTGTGATAGGGAAAACAATTCAGGAAAATACAGAAAATTTAAGGAGTTTAGGGGTGAGAGAGGTATATAAGTTTTATGCCGGTCGGGACGCGCTTAGTGCGGCTGTCGAGAGTATGTCAAAATAGGAGGTCGCGGGAGTTGTCGGGTCGCTGAGGAGATTGTTCCCGAAAATGGGAGCTTCACTGACTGAGCTGAATAATGAAGATGAAGTTTATTTGAAAATCAAGTCCTTTATGATTTTCAGGACACAGGCTTCATCTTAAATACTAAGTTTTTAACAATATGATACAGATCTCAGATTTGATAAGCATCATTAAATCATTAACTTGTCAGAACAAAAATTCTAAAATTGAAGCTGAGTATCCTGAGGGATTGTGCTACTGTTTTGAAGAAAAATATATGATAGGTTGACATCAATTAAGGTAATTAAAGGAAACCACTTAGCCTATGGTGGCCAAATTATTAAACTTAAAAACAAGTTAAGAATCTAAAAAGATATTTATCAACTGCCAAAAATATTATACAGGCTGCAGGCATTAATATGTTTACATGATTTATAGACATGCAAAGTTTAAAAAGGAGTTTTTAGTCATAATAGTTATTTTTAAACTATATCTAAATAAGTAATTCTGAGTTATTTAACAACATACACATATTATCCACATAAAAATAAATATTTGTAATTCCAATTATGATTTTTACATAAATTTATATTTAATTTATGTAGCAAAAATGTGGGGCATAATATTCCCCCCTACTACGGAGACTTTGGTCCCCAAAGTTTGAAAAGGGTTGAATATTTAGGTTATAATATTAAACATAAACATAGTAACACAAAAACAAATTGAATTACCTTAAACAAGTATGCAGTGACATATATGTAGAGAAACAAAATAATACAAAGTTATGTATATTTCGATGACTATGGCATGTTGTCTTTTTGGTATTATATCATGTCATGAAAATGTCCAACTTTCTTTTATATATTTGTTATTGGCATCATAAAAGATGAAGAAAACAGGGTATATTGTGGTGTGACCTCAACAATGAGGACATATTGAAGTCTGTATGTGATTTCTAAACACAGTTTTGAAATATGTTGGAATCTAAAATACCTATTAGTATATAATTACTGAAGTGAAGAAATAACAACAGCACAAGAAAAACAATAATGTCAACATGAGAACTGGTAAGATTCATACAACACCTGGTATCCCTGAAAGTTAGAAAGGGTTTGAAAACACCAGCAACGATTCTGAGAAAGAAGAGAGATTTAGAGCACTTATTTATTTCAACAAGCTTGTCAAAAGCACCTATATATAGCAATAGGTTTGTCAAATCAGAATCATTACTGAGTTAAGATAGAAAAAGATAAGACAGAAAAGTGGCCATAAAAAATAAAGGGGTACCTAGTCATTTGAAAACTTACAGAACATCACGGTATACTGAATTCTTAATGCACCATTGTTTTTCTTCTGAGCTTTCCATTCTTATGATACATTTGAAGAAATTCATGCTCGTACTTCATCTTCTCTTCAGCCCAATCAGTGCACCACACTTGCCAGTCTTCTGCCCTGTTCCTTGGGTTTCCAGAAAACTTTGGCAATGTGATTGCTCACATTTCGGTTTCCTCTTCCCTAATAACCTCAAAGACAAGAGTCTCTTCGACGGCCGAGTCACTAATATCACTTAGGTTAAGTGAATCCTCGTAGGCAGTTCCTGTCACAGCGTCTGGTGGCTGTTGCTCACTGACTGTACTGCGCAGGTAATACTGTCGATTTGCTGGCGTTGTCATTAATCGCCGGTTTCCCCACCAAATCTTTTATGCCGGTCGGGACGAGTGCGACTGTCGAGAGTTGTCAAAATAGGAGGTCGCGGGAGTTGTCGATTCGTTGAGGAGATTGCACCCGAACGGTCGCATAAAATAAGTATCCACCACTCAACCAAGATGTTGTGGGTTCAGACCCATTTCTCATTGCCTCTTAAAACAGACATCTGTACTGGTTTCTACCAAGGAAACAGATTTGAGCAGCAATTTATAAAAGCTGTCTGTTCTAGTCACAATCAAGCCAAAAGAAATTAGTATAAACTAAAATACATCAATAGCAATTGCAGTTTATACAAAATGGAATCATAAATTTCTAAAGCTTCATTTAATAGATTTTTTTTTATAAGTTGGGAAAAGTATAAAATTCTCTCTGGTTTTGGATATATCGCAGAAATAGTGGCTATAAAAGCAGTTGCAAAACACAAAACCCTGACTAATATATCTCTATTCAGAAATGATATTTGCAGTGTTCGACACTAACGGGGTCCCGGGATCCCGAGGACACCAATTTTTCAGGAGGGACACCTAAACTTCGAAGTGCGGTATTCCGTCGGAACACTTAAATTTCTGACCGATAAACGCTAAATATCAATAAATAAGTAGCATTTCATTAATTTATTACCTATATTCGGGTCCTCCTAAATTCCTTGACAGCGCATGACAAAATGATATTATATTATTATTATCGCACACACCAAAGCAAAAGTAAAGCTGACTTTTTTATTATAGTTACGTCATGAATCTATAAATAAACAGGTCATGTCACAGGGCGCATGCGGGTTAACGCTTCCGTTTTGTTGTTTACATTATTAACAAGGTCAGAGGTGACAGAGATTTATTATCGGCAAACTACTTATGTGGAATTTATGCGTATGTGTCAGAACCGCCCAAAAAAGATGCCAACACTGCTGACTTTGATGCCTTAATGATGCGACCTACGAGTAGTTACAGTAACATTTACGGCACAAAAGACCGACATCCTACATTCAGCATTCTTTGTTAATTGGCATTCAACTTATCAGTATTATTTGTTAATATTAAAGACATTTATTTAAATGCTTTGATCAAAACAGAATAGTAATAAAATTTGCAAAGTTTAATTAATTATCTAGAATCAATTTATAAAATTTTACGCCTTTTTGGCGCGAAAATTAACATACACAATTTTTGGTCGTCTGCTCTTCCAGTATGCATGACACCTGTTGGACAGTCTGATTGTTTTTTCAGCAGCTCTACTAAATATTGACTGGGACATTCTACCGCTTTTGAACCCAATCCACCGACTTAGAGCCCCAAATACACCACACTGCCATTGCCAGAGGTTCACATGTCTGACATTCAGTGCTACTAACTTGTCATTACATGCTGTTAAAAACATGTATAATAGGGTGTATACTTGAATTACAAATTGAAAAGTAAAAGACACTGTATGTTGAATTAAATATTAAAACAGGCTCAACAATGATAAAAAAATTAAAAAGTGGAAGGGACTCCTAATTTCAGGAAGGGACACCTGATTTCAAATGTTGGTGTCCCTTCGGGATCCCTTGGAAAAATGGTTAGTGTCGACCCCTGATATTTGTGTTTTACATGCAGTATATTTCATAATTATGAATGAGGAATCAAGGATCACATCACGAACAGCGTGAAGACATTTGATCGGATAGCATTCATGTTTTATGTACATGTTTCTGTCAACAATTTTAAGCTGTAACCTAGCCTATTTGTAGCATCTCCACAAGAATCTAGCCCTGGTGGGAGATCAGTCCAGATTATACCTACTTAGCCTTTGTCCTTCGCGCTGATCACACAGTGGTGTGCGTGTTGGTGACAATGTGGGCATAGTGTTAACCACATTGTTCGTCTAAATCTCTCACCACTGATCCCGGCAGGAATCTCAGGCTGTTTTGCAAAGCACAGGGTCATCGAAAAATTGTATGAAGTCTTTGAACAGTTTCTATTCATGTAGATAGATTGTTCACAATTTGCGAAAAACTGTTAGAAAACAAAATGAATATCAATGTTGCACAAGTTGTTGGTCTGCTTCTTGCTGTAATGCATCAAATCTTGTTTTTTTACAATTTGAACTTTTTAGACCCTTGAAAAGCTCTGGTATTTGATTGATTCTAATTTTTTTTGGTAATACAAACAATTTTAAAGCATATTGGTTTTTTCTGTGTGCTGATTTTCCCCAATAAGATACAGCTGATGTGTTGGCATGGTAACCATTTGTTACACTGACCACAGTGGGAGATTCATAATAAGTTATTTGGTAATAGCAGGTAATTTTGCAGCTTATTTGTGGGGATTTAAATAATGATATCAGTAACTGGGTTTGACACACAGAATTACCTGGGAATTGGCACAAATATTTGGAAAGCTAGTTGAAAGTGGAGTTTTTGCAGTTTAAAAGGAAGTAAGTAAATATTAATAGACAGTTTAATGCTTGCTATAAATTACCATGCCAATTTTTTTTGAAAAAAAGATTTTATTTTCCTAAATGTTTAAACAGATAGCATTGTCGGTGAAAATAATTCCTTCTTTCAAAGTTAATGATGATTAAAGATGAAGATTGTGTTTTACAAAATTTATTTCGATTTTCTCATGCAGAAGTACTTGAAAGTCATATATTTTTTTTCAGCGATATAAACTTCTGAAATTGAAATGAAGGCTCACAATACCATCCTTGTCTGTTCAAATTTTATAGTTACAAAGTAATGTAAACTTCCCAGGTTTAGTTCTTGCCTGGTAATGCTGATATGCGGTAGCTATGATTTTGATAAAATTAGTTTGTAAGCAGCCGTAAATTATCTAGTGCCATTGTTATAATGTAAATCTTTGACTGCTTAGTTCAGAAGTAATCTTTATGGAGGAAAAATTTGCCCTATCATATGAATACAGACAATTACAGTGTAAACATGGTCAATGATCAGTAACAAGGCCTTATCTTCACATTATATGCCCTATTTTGATAAAGTGCCGAAGTCTCCTTTAACCAGACTATCGAGCTTCTGTGTAACGATGATTGAACCCTGAATAAGGTAATGCGTTTTAATGTTATCTCAATCGTATGATGATTATTTGATCTTGTTAACGCTAGTACAGCATTGTCCTCGCACAATGCGGTGTCAAACTTGGTCTATCATCATCGATTGTGTGGTTATATATAAAATATTTGTGGATAAATAAGATGGCGATAAGAATTTATATATAAATTGTCATTATTACAAAGACAATGCCTATGGCATGACATTGTAACAAGTAATTTAAGCAATCTTAAGTAAAGAATTGATCTGTAACGTAAGCTTGGGAATGGTATTTCAGTATCAAATTATCTGCGAAAAATGCCAACTGTGAGTTTTAACACATCTTGTAGAGAAGAAATATTAGACGTCTTTATCTGTTATACAAATCTTTATTCCCATATTTGGCTGTTGAAATTAGTGGCAGACAAAGACAAACATTAATATAAATTAATGAATTGTGTTAACTTCCATTATATAAACCTAACACATCATGCAGATATAGCTTTATAAAGTCTTGACGTGTTAGATCTTTCTTTTCTTGCTTTATCGTTCGGTTGAAAACAGGGTCATTGAGTAAATTTAGCAGTTTTTCGGTCGTTGCAGGAAAAAGCATGTGTAAGCTTTATATAATTACTTGATGATAATTGAAAGCATGCTGGGTAATTATGAATTACGTAACTTCAATTAAAAATCATGAAGATGAACGAACTTGTTTTTGAAATATGATGCGGTAAAATGAGTGCAACTCTCATTTTTTTCATCTATAACACTTAAAGTAAGACACATACAGAAAAAAGCAAACTTCGGTAAAATGGATAGAAGAAGTTTAGGGTTAAAAGCGTCATTAGTTTCTATCGCCTTCTTATTTGATGCCACTTAAAAGCTTTTTCCTTTCAACTGTCAAAGTATGCTATGCTCTGGGAGATTTAGCAAAGAAATTACTTACAGAAATTCCCGTTTCTTTATGCATCGAAGGTGGCTGTATTGGTCCGAGATCATGCATTTGGTATTGGTTCGGGATGATGCATTTGGTATTGGTCTGAGATCATGCATTTGGTATTGGTTCGGGATGATGCATTTGGTATAATAAGGGATCATGCATTTGGTATGTTTAGAGATGATGCATTTGGTATTGGTTCGGGATCATGCATTTGGTACTGGTCCGGGATCATGCATTTGGTATTGGTCGGGGATCATGCATTTGGTATTGGTTCGGGATGATGCATTTGGTATTGGTCCGGGATGATGCATTTGGTACTGGTCCGGGATGATGCATTTGGTACTGGTCCGGGATCATGCATTTGGATCATGCATTTGGTACTGGTCCGGGATGATGCATTTGGTATTGGTCGGGGATAATGCATTTGGTACTGGTCCGGGATGATGCATGTCCGGGATGATGCATTTGGTACTGGTCCGGGATGATGCATTTGGTACTGGTCCGGGATGATGCATTTGGTACTGGTCCGGGATCATGCATTTGGTATTGGTCCGGGAACATGAAGTTGGTATTGGTCCGGGATCATGCATTTGGTACTGGTCCGGGATCATGCATTTGGTACTGGTCCGTGATCATGCATTTGGTACTGGTCCGGGATGATGCATTTGGTATTGGTCGGGGATAATGCATTTGGTACTGGTCCGGGATGATGCATGTCCGGGATGATGCATTTGGTACTGGTCCGGGATGATGCATTTGGTACTGGTCCGGGATGATGCATTTGGTACTGGTCCGGGATCATGCATTTGGTATTGGTCCGGGAACATGAAGTTGGTATTGGTCCGGGATCATGCATTTGGTATTGGTCCGGGATCATGCATTTGGTACTGGCTCTGGATCATGCATTTGGTACTGGTCCGGGATCATGCATTTGGTATTGGTCCGAGATCATGCATTGGGTACTGGTCCAGGATCATGCATTTGGTATGTTAAGGGATCATGCATTTGGTATGTTTAGGGATGATGCATTTGGTATTGGTCGTGGATCATGCATTTGGTATGTTAAGGAATCATGCATTTGGTACTGGTCCGGGATCATGCATTTGGTACTGGTCCGGGATGATGCATTTGGTATTGGTCTGGGATCATGCATTTGGTACTGGTCAGGGATCATGCATTTGGTATTGGTCCGGGAACATGAATTTGGTATTGGTCTGTGATCATGCATTTGGTATTGGTCCGAGATCATGCATTTGGTACTGGCTCGGGATCATGCATTTGGTACTGGTCCGAGATCATGCATTTGGTATTGGTCCGAGATCATGCATTTGGTACTGGTCCGGGTTCTTGCATTTGGTATGTTAAGGGATCATGCATTTGGTATGTTTAGGGATGATGCATTTGGTATTGGTCGTGGATCATGCATTTGCTATGTTAACCCTTTACTTCATAGATACGCAATTTTACTTATCTATCCATAGCTTCATAGATACGGATCTTAACGTTTTATCCATAGCTTCATAGATACGTAATCCTACGTATTCGTAATGTAGGGGCATTTATTTTCATACCTGATGCTTGTTTATGCGCTATAAATTCATATTCATGAAGTATAAACATCGATAAATACAATGCACTAAAAAAATCACTATGTTACTATTTAAAGAATTTCGGAAAATCGCGAAATAAGGTCACTGGTATCAAAGATGCGTAAAACGTTGACTGCGCAGGTTTGTGGGCATTTCTGTCTCGTTTTCCTCGTGGAAATTTACACAATACTGCAAGTTATAATTAACTACCAATAATACAACTATATTTTATTGATCACGCGCCTGACGTCACAGGTCATGGTTCGAAAACGTGTCAAAATGTCGGCCATGTTGGATAAACAAAAAATCATCTGGCTTGTATAAACAAAGGCCATAAATCATTATATGGGACATATGTGTCACTTCTGTTTCGCTAATCCGGTCATAAAAATGCGCATCTGCTTCTACAAATTGAAAGTAAGTACAAATGTGTAATAAAATAATGACTATCCCTATTGTTAAACTTTGACATGACCCAATTTAACATCGATCAGCTGTTGAAACACGTGTTTTCGAATACACAAGAATGCAATGTAGAGCTAATTTCTGCCCTTGTTAACTTCAGTTTAAAACAACATTCCTGAATAATGTCATTTATATTTCAGTGTTTGTCTGACGAATCGGAACATTCTGGCTTCAATTAAAATGAGTTTGAGACATTGAGTACGACGTCGAGAATTCAGACCTCGGCGTCACGCACACAAGGATACGAGAAATGAGGATTTTTAAAATCAAACCCAAATGACAATACCTGGACATGCAATAAACGATATAAATTTAGTAAACAATAACATGCAGGCCTCATTTAGTAGTTGAATAATAACTTTATTTGTTCATTGTAGTGTTAAATAACCGAAAGTTATACGTACTGTGACTGTTGATCAACTTTTTTTTTCTTCTGTATCATATATATAAATATACCGTGCTTCTTTGTTGTGAACTATTTTTTAATTCTGTCCATCTTTGTTTCAATTCAGGTTGCATTAAATGAATTATAAAAATATGTTGTTTATATAATATTTCGTGTTGTGTTTGATAAATAAAAGTGTAATAAAAATTAATTTTCATCAAATTTGACATATTTTTCTGTTTGTTTATGAATATCATGCGGAAATAATTTAGATAACAAAATAAAATTTATATGACTGGATTGGAAATTTAATTCTCTATAAACTTTACATTGATGACTTATTGATTAAACCAAAAGAAATACTAAGAAAATAGGTTTGTAATACATTAGGGTTAAAATTCCAATAATATCAATAATCTCCTATGAAGTAGGGGTACTGATATGAACTGATAAGCCATGAACTGGCAGCCTGAAATGGCTTAGGTTTACATGAAGTAAAGGGTTAAGGGATCATGCATTTGGTACTGGTCTGGGATGATGCATTTGGTACTGGTCCGGGATCATGCATTTGGTACTGGTCCAGGATCATGCATTTGGTACTGGTCCGGGATGATGCATTTGGTACTGATCCGGGATCATGCATTTGGTACTGGTCCAGGACCATGCATTTGGTGTTGGTCCGGGATCATGCATTTGGTATTGGTCCGGGATTGTGCATTTGGTATTGGTCCGGGATCCTGCATTTGGTATTGGTCCGGGATCGTGCATATGGTATTGGTCCGGGATCATGCATTTGGTATTGGTCCGGGATTGTGCATTTGGTATTGGTCCGGGATCATGCATTTGGTACTGGTCCAAGATCATGAAATTGGTCTTGTTTAGGGATCATGAATTTGGTATTATTCAATTATCATGCATTTGGTATTTGTTGGACATCATGAAAATTAATGAAGTTTTGCTTTTATATTTTTATTTACATAATATTTAATCATGGACATACTTTTATAATGACACTTGCTCGTCTTCCCTGACTGAAACTCTGATACATATGTTTGTATGATTATGTGTTCAAGTTCATTATCTCTTCACTTTCCCTTTATTATAAAATTGAAAGGTTTAATGGAATTCTTGGAATACAGAATAAATGATTTATTAGTGTCTTAAGGTTATTGTTTAATAAGGACTCAGCAACTGCATCAATTGCGACTAATTGGTCTTGCTTTGGATTGGAAGGTGCTGATTTCTTTACCTCTGGATGAGGGCTTTGTAACAGCTGTTCATTGAACAAGTAGTAACTACTCTATATACTTTCATTACCTTCTTCAAATTTTACATCTTCATTCAAAAGAGATTTGATGGGTGGCCTAAGGTGTGCTTAGGGCTTTTTTCAATCATAGCGTGGATCGCTGGGTTTATTTAAAGGCGCATTCAGTTATTGAATATAACCAGCTGAGGTGAATTTGTTTCTCCTAAAATGCCTTTTGATGAGAACTCCCATCAATTTTATGCTTTACATGCCTGATTTCAGGTGGATGCTCAATACAGCTTTGCAACAATACCGGCCTGGCTGTAAGGATAATGATTTAGATACCGGAATTTGTTCATTTCATTTCAATGCCCCTACTTAAAATGTTTTCTTTGATCACTGTATTAAATTATTTTAACATAACAATTAGAGTAATTTATTTAAGGACCTACTATATCTTACGGCTAACATAGCTCAGGTTTGTAGTAAGAAATGCGTTGAAAGTTGTAATGTTAGCCAGTTGAAATTTGAAATAGCTGAATGGTTACATAACATTATGTTGATAAGCCATATTGTAGAAAGAAGACATCAACTTTAGAGTCATGCACTTATTTGAAATTTTATGAACTTATTTTACCCCCAAATAGATATATCTAATAATGAAACAAAAATAATATTGAAGAGCTTTGTAGAAGTTGCGTTTGTCGTGTTACATCCAATCATGTCACTTCCCAAAAAATTGTGTCAAATATAGTTCCATAAGTATTGCATCTACACACCTAACAACTTTATACGTATGCTGGTTAGTATGGCCTGCTGTAGACCTTCTATTTCTGTCACTTTTCAATTGGGCTAACAAGAGTTATGGCCATTGACTTAGTGAAAATGGTCTGAAAAGCTTGTGCTGCATGGAGCTCCAAAAGTTTTGCATCTTCACTCATGAAATTTCATAGGAATGTTTGTCAGCAAGGAAATTTGTGCATGTGCAATATTTTTTAAGTTTCCTTTTTGTCTTACAAGAGTTATTTCTCTTGACGTCTGAAAAAATCTGGTTGCATGTTATTAAGCTTCAAAAGCTTTTCACCTACACACATAAAACTTCATAGGATTAAAAAGTGGCAAGCATTGGTTGTGCACCTGTTATTTCTATGACACTTTACTCTGTCTATTGAGAGTTATGGCCCTTGAATTTGTGAAAAATGTTTTGAAAACTTTAAAATATATCTTCAAAAAGTCAAATATAGCTCCAAAAATATTGCACCTACACTCATGAAACTTTATAGGAATAGTCGGCATAGGCTGTTTAACATTGCGGTGTGCGGGGGGGGGGGGGGTATTAATTCTGACTGTGATAGCTCTCATTTATTTTCTGAAATAAGCTCATGAAAGTAATAAATACAGACATAATTCAAGGCCACCGTTACAATTGATTACCAGGAAGAATAACCCAAGATGATGCATCACAGTATTGTATTACAAACAATAACAGCCATCCATAAATGAAGCAATCTGTATAAAGCTGCCATCTGCTGCCACACTTAGTCAACAAACTTCTAAAGAAACATTGTGTTTTAAGTCATTTCTTGAGGATCCAGGCATTTTACATAAAATATTGTTCTTTTACGCAGTAATTTTATATGGAGAATTGTCGTTTTACATGTTGTATTGTCGGTTTACATTGATATTATCACTGAATTATCTTGTCCCTGGCGATGGCCTGATCTCTGTGATTGATTTACTTGCCTGTAAATGGTGTCTTATTCTGTATGAACATGTTAAAACAAAGAAATGGGAAATGACAGATTAGGTATGTTAAATGTTAGGTCAGGTTGTCAGGAACCTACCATATTTGCATAACTATGCAGTAATGTTATTTGTCGGCAGATTTCTGCAGATTTAATAACTCCAGGGACCAAAAAAAAAATAAGTAAATAAATACAACTGATTAAATTAGTTCATGCTATTTTTTAAGCTTGACTGTGACGAAAGCTGACAGCTTATTGAATCACACTCAAGTCTGTTTCCTTGGTAGAAATGAGTACTGGTGTTCATTTTGGGAGGCTATGAGAAGGTACCTTTGGTGGGGATCCACAACCTCTTGAGTGAGAGCCGGACACCTTTACCACTAGACTACTTTCACCCCCTTAATCTAAGTTAACTGGTTGGTTTTGGCTGTTACTTTATATGTTGTATGTACTGATAAGAAGTCACACTATGCTTCAAGTCAGGAGAGACCTTAAAGGGGCTTCTTAAAAGCCAGGGGCAGTGATTACGAACAGTCTCAAGTCTGAGTTCAGACTCAAGACTCATTTTGGCAAAACTTCATATCATTTTCATTTTCCTTCTATTGGAGCATTGATGGTAAAATTTGCTGAAATAGATTAATATTTGAATGTTTTAAAAGTATTTATATTTTTTTTTTATAAAAGAATTGGAATAAGTATGAAATTTTGTTCCTTTATAAAAATGCTTTTCTGAGTCTAAGTCTAGACTTGGACTTGAGACTGTTTGTAATCATGGCCCCAGGTTTGCTTCTTTGGCTGGGTGCATTGCGGGCCAAAAGCGCCGCCAAAACCCTTCAGCTACCGGGTCAATTGCATCCTTGACGATTTTACTTCTTTCTGATGGGGCCAATATTTGAAATTGTGTGACTTTTCCCACCATTTTAAATTTTAAGGAATGCAGCTCTTTATTTTCAATATTTACGTTGTCAGATTCTTCCATAATATGTGCCGGCCTGCCTCTTGCCGGAGAGGTTACAGACTCAATCTGTCCAGGGCATGTTTTTTTACCTGCAATACTCTACTGGTTTCTACCAAAGAAATAAATTTTAATAATTCAAAATCACCCCATAGATTTCTTCACAATCGACTACTGACATCCTATACATTATGATGGGACAAACTGAATGTATGTTTGCTATTTGATTTGTAAAAGATTGTTGGAGTAAAGTACAAGACAAGTTTTGTCAAGTGTCCCGAAGATTTCCAGCAAAGGTATCGAATTTGTAGTAAAATAACATGTTACAATGTAATAAGTTGTCAGAAATCTTACTAAGAATGCATGTTACGATGACGTAAAAAGTTGTCAGATAGTGTGAATATTAATGTATTCCCTGTCAACCATTGTTAAATAGCTTCGTTGGCTCGGTGAACGAGCGCAGCGGGCTGCTCAATTTGATGAATGTCATCGAAAATAACATTTCAATTATTTATTATGGTTGATCAAATTCATCTTCACGTTGATTTAATGAATAATGGTTGTGGTTAACCATGTATTGCTTTTTTAGTGTATTATTGTAGAATATTGAGATAATAGAAAAAACGAAATGTACGTATAAGCTTTCAACCATAGCTAGCTTTTAATATATTTATGATCTTATGCATACATGAAATGTGGCAAATTAGGCTACAAAATTCATAATGAAAGTTTTTAAAAATGTAAACTTTCTGTCCAGCTGACAACAGATGGTTTAAGAGATGACAGTTTAATTGTGTTAAGACGGGATTTAAGCTGCTGAAATTTCATTATCTAATGTTTTATGCATAAATATTGTCGTTGGCTATGAAAAATGCCAGTTAAAAGTTCGAGAAGTTGAGCACGTTTAAATTAATGTATACAAGAGATAGTGAAGAATTTATGGCTGAATTATATCTAATAAAGAGCTATTGTGTGAGAGCCTGTCATAATCGTTTGTGAAACTGAAAAATCTACATGTTGTGATAGACTTAAACTGTCCGTACATCATTTAAATTTAAATTCCCTGCTGCTAGGAGATTCGCTACTGAAAGTAAAAGCTTTGGAGGTTAGTGTTAGACGAAGGATTATTTGTGTAAATAAACCGTGTGGTGGACATTATTTCATAAACGGTAGGTAAATATTGTCAAGGAAATACCACAAAATCGTGTGCATATTTTCGAGCCCGTCATAAATAACTGTAACTGATGCTTTTTAGATTCTGGTCTTGCTTCAGAAGACTTTTGATGCAGTATGTAATAATAATGTGGTTGTATATTGCCATTTTTATAAGACATGTAAAATGTAGCATAAAATGTAATGTGTCCATATTGCCTGATTCATAAATGACAAGTAAGATATTATTAGTCTGTATGGCCATTCATTCACAGTCTGTGAAATGTAGCATACAAATTAATATATGTTTGTATTGCCATTCATTTGTAAAATGTAGCATAAAATTTAATGTGTCCATATTGCCATTCATAAAATTTAATGTAGCTTAAAATTTAATATGTCCCTATTTCCATCCATATAGAACATGGAAAATGTAGCATAAAATGTAGTATAACATTTAATGTGTTCATATTGCCATTCATTAAATTTAATGTAGCATAAAATTCAATATGTCCCCATAATTCCATCCATATAGAACATGGAAAATGTAGCATAAAATGTAGTATAACATTTAATGTGTCTGTATTGCCATTTGTTCATTTTAACAGCGAAGGCCGGTTCAGCAGTGTTCATTGATTCATTTGTATATCTCTTGATCTTGTATATTTCTTCTGTTTGTGTGTTAGTTGTGAAAACATCCATAAAGACAATACTAATTCGTCAGCCTGCAAATGTCATTTAATCTATCATCAGAAAATTGGACCTGTTGGGGGAGCATTCTGTCAGGCAGGACGATGTTTGTTGGTGGTTCAGTTTGTGGTTAACACTTCTGTTTTCCATGAGATGTGGCCAAATTCCTCTTTGCCTGATCAGACGTTAAAATGTGGTTTATTCCACTACTGCCTTCAGATTGGACTGGAATTTATACAGATGGTCCATAGAATTTTTATTTTCTCTTTTTGTTCCTGAATGAAATCAGAGTTGGGGCAGCCTCATTAGAGTCAGTGTTCCTTGTTTATTGGTCTGTGAAGTCCAGTTGTACAGCAACTATATATATTTCCAGTTCTTCAATTTCCTTCAAATCTTGTTTCTCTTGAAAAAGTGCAAAATATATTCATCCCTTGATCATCGTAGGTCTTACAAATGAAGGTCTGACAACGTAAAATACCCAGTGTATATTGTACACCGGATTTGAGCTTCATAGGAAGTTTAACAGTGAATTAAAATGGTTTAAATGTTTATGGGGGTATGCAATTACTCGTAATTTGATCACCTATGCTTGCTGAAAGGTAACCTATTTCATTGTAAGGTTAAGTACTGTTTGAATGTTCATACACTAGCTTAGCCTCCATTTGAAAGTTAAATTTTGAAGTTTTTGTCATAATAACCACATGGCCATAATTTAAAAATGCTGTACCTAAATCATAATTATGATGGTGTAACATTATTGTTGCTCTTAGAAGAAGCCTGAATAAAGGTTTCAAGTCAAGCGTTATGAAATTTGCAAATAATTATCCCTCTGACAAAAGGTGAAGGGGATATAGAAATGGTAGGCATTTGTGCATGTGTGCGTCCAGACAGTCTGGAGGGTAACTTGAACATTCTTTGAGGTATTTCGAAAATTCTTTGAGGTATTTACTTCAAACCTCATATATGGATAGATTTCATTGAGGAGTGCAGTGTACAGAAACCATAGCTCTGGCTTCAGTATATTTTGAGTTATTGCACACTGTGTTTTTTTATATTCACTTTAGACTCTATCAGTATAGATAGATCTCATTGAGCAGAAGTTCAGAGTTCAGGAACCATAACTCTGACTGCAGTATTTTTTGAGTTATTGCCCTTTGTTTTTATGTTCTATATAGAGATCCAAGATATCATTGGGCATAATTGCAGTGCACAGGAAACATAACTCTGGCTGCAGTATTTTTTGCCCTTTGTTGTCGTAGGTGAAAATCGGCGGGGGATATTGCAGTCTGTGACTGCTGTTGTTGTATTTCACTGGTTCCTTGCACAAATCCGGGTAAGGCAAAACATTTTGTGCTGTGTTGTGGTGCCAATTAATTGGAAAAGGAGGTAGATGGTGTGTATATGTTCTGTTGTTTTTCCTTTTAAGAAGTTAATATGCGTACTTTTACTAAATCAGGAATGTAATTCCACATAGGACAGGCTATGTTTTGTGTTAATTGTGTAAGTCAATATATGATTCCCCTGCGTGTAGCAATGGACATGCTTGCTTTTCATGTTCTAGAAAAACACTGACTGCCAGCGCAAGACCTTTGCTTAAAGGTCACAATGTTGTTAAAGTCAGATAATTAATCAAACATTAAGCCTCTTCCAATCCCCTTAGATACATAGAGAATTCCATTGAAGGGACTAGACTACAAAAGATTTCTACTTATGGAGGACAAAAAACCTCGTTAAACTCTGCCATTGTTTAATAATGATTTTGGTTTTATCTTGACAAATAGTCAATATGTAATTTTTACTGCACCCACAATCTGAGTTCTTATACATGAGTGCTTCAGTAAGTGGTTAAAGTAACTGTTTTGTGCTATATTTTGTTAAGAACTACATTCAATAGCTTGTGTGCAGTAACTAGTTTGCATTAACTACACAGTGGTTAAAGCTCAGTAAAGCTCCAACAACTTGTTACCCATTATAGAGATGTCTCAGTTTTCATTCTGTATGCCCATTTTTGTCACAATTTCTGTTTTGTTTGGCCACTAAGTAGGCCGATGTGGGCCCCACAGGGATTGGTGACTGTGTATTCCTCAAATATTGGTGACTGTGTCTGTGTGTTATACTCATTTGGCAAATGTGGGCCCAAAGGGATTGGTGAATGTGTATGCCTGAAAAATTGGTGACTTTGTATGCCTGAAATATTGGTGACTGTGTCTGTGTGTTACTCATTGTCTGACCAATGTGGGCCCACAGGGATTGGTGACTGTGTATGCCTGAAATATTGGCGACTGGGTGTCTTTTTGTTACTCATTGTTTAGCCAATGTAGGCCCCACAGCGATTGATGTCTGTGTAGAATGCTGAAAACATTGGCCAGTGTGTCTGTGTGTAACTTATTGTTTGGCCAATGTAGGCCCCACAGGGATTGGTGACTGTGTATGCCTGAAATATTGGTGATTGGGTGTCTGTTTGTTACTCATTGTTTGGCCAATGTGGGCCCCACAGGGATTGGTGACTGTGTATAATGCTGAAAGCATTGGCCAGTGTGTCTGTGTGTAACTTATTGTTTGGCCAATGTGGGTCCCACAGGGATTGGTCACTGTGTATGCCCAAAACATTGGTCACTGTTTCTGTGTGTATCTTATTGTTTGGCCCATAGATGTACCAAGCGGATCAGTCACTGTGTTTGCCTGAAAGGTTGGTCTACGTCACCTTGGGTTTGCTTATATTCTCAAGACCATTGGATTCTTCATTGGATTGTATTGTTGCTGAAAGATATTCTCTCATTATGTCCACATTTGAAAAACAGAACAAGAAAGACATTTTATTTCCATTTCATCTTTCAATACGATTAGTGCCAATCATTTATGCATGGACATCCTTTTTATTTCTTTGTGTTTTATGGGTGTTGGTTGCATGTGAAAGAGACATTAACACATCCCCGACTACTGTTGATGGCTATTATGTTTATTGGACAAAGTTTCATTATGCTGTTATTTATGAGGACTTCAGAAATCGAAAATAGGTTGGGTTTCTGTTATTTCCATAAAAAAAGTGGTCAGTAGAGGCTACAATTGATCTGGCACTTAAATAGCTATAAAACAAAAGGTCCCAATCGGTGGAAATGTTTTTTTGAACAACGGTTTTTGTAATTAGCGTAATTACTTGAAAAATAAAACAGAACCAATACTTCTAGCATTGATGTTTAGTTTTGCGCCAGGTTTTGTTTATAATTAATTGAAGCATTCTCAAACGTGATTCCTTTGAAATTTCAAGATTATCACTTCAGAATACCATTGTTCCATTTTGATAGAAACATTAATTTAACTATTAAATAACTATTAATACATTTTGTTTGCTATTAAATGATAGCTACCTATTTTGCCTTTGAAGTTAATGTAAACCTTACTGAGCCTTGTAATAGTTATTACCTTTTGTTTAGATTTTAATGTTTATTTCCAAAAAAAATACCTTTAATTATTGAACTGATACAAATATACACAATAGTTGTGGTGTAATTTTAATACTTATTTTTAGATCATGCTATTAAGCTCAATATTTTAGTAAAGGTATAATTTGTTCGTATTTTTTTTAATTTTAAAACATTTAAAGGAAATTATTTTAAAGATATTAGTTAAACTTAGTATGATAAATGTTTTTTTTGTTTATGTAAAATTAAGAAGAAAGTATTTTTGTTAAGGCCTAAAAAAAAAAAATACATTTGGTTCGGGTTACCCGACCCTACCTACGGAATTTTTTTTTGGAGAAAATGGCCCCTGAACTTTATAATAAGTAATGTTAAAAAAAAACAAATCTTAAATATTGCCAATTCAATGAATTTGTTTGACTCTAAAACACTACTATGCTATACTTTGACATGGACATTTGGCTAGGATAAATCAATAATCAAAGAGGAGTTTCATTGGTTCCGCTAGTACCCAGATCCTTTCCCTGTAGAAAAATATTCTGGCTAAAGCCGGAATTAAATCAGGTCCGCCTTTTCAACACAATAATTTAGTATCGTAGTCAAAACCACTCAGCCATTGAGGCTACTGACACTCCAGGGTTATTGAAAAACATTGAACTGTAACATTCGAAATCATTGGAAGAAGAGTTGTCTCCCCTGTCACATGCAATTGTCCACTGTATATGAAGTATAATAGAAATTATAAGTACCAATGTTTTGTTTGCCAATGATGGAATGCCATAGGCTGATGTGCTCATTTCTTAGCTCAGAGTATTAGGAGCACCACGGCAATTTTCCTTTGAAACAACTTTGGATATAGATAAACAGTTCACAAGGCAGCAAGTAGATTGCGTAGTAATTCAATTACGGAATACACCTGATTCTGTGCTGTCTTCTTATTTCTCAGGCAAAATATCGCCTTTCTTACACTAAACCTCTAAGTGCAAACCCCAACTTGTAGGTGTGGCCTCCAATTTAATTTGACGAACTACTTTAACTAATTCACCGGCATACATCCATGGCTTGTGGTATGGGGTAGATGGCTTAGGTGTTTGGATTGAGGTCAGGCCTCTTGAATTGGTTTGAAAGTTGACAGATCATTAATGAAAGTTTGATAATCAAGTGCCAATCCAATGTAAAATAAGTAAATTGCCTGGCTCCCTGTGGATACATGATAAATAAATTGTAGAAGATCCAAAACTCGGGGAAGTTAATCTCCTCCTAATGATAAATCATTCTCTCATAAAAGTATGTGTTTTTCGGCAATTATGTGGATTTTCATGTTAGTTTCAATATCAAGTAAAGCAATGTAATGAACAGTGAAAATACATCTATTAAATCCTCCCAGGAGAATACTCTGACTGACTCTGACTGCTTAAAGCATGGAGAAACATTATGATGCTTATAATAGTTGAGATGTTTATGGTATTTGTTTAATTGGCAACACTTTCAACTACTGCTTCAGTGTTCTTCATATTTTGTCTTTTGGCAACAGTTTTGTGGTTTTATGCCAGATTTTAATTAAAGGATTTCAAGGTATAGGTTCTTTACATCCTTGTTATAATTTTTCTGTTCAATAGGCAAGTGTGATTTTCCTTATATTTTGACAAAGCATATGTTCAGTGTGTTATTTCATATGGTCGGTGTTTTGTTCAAATCTCACAACTGCTCGTTATATAGGGCCTATATATACACTATAGACACCAGATGACAGCGTGGAAGAAAAAAAGAAAATTGTCACAAACTTACATAAAATTGATATCTTTGCATTGTACAAAGCATTGAATCTTACTTACTGATGTATCGCACCACGCACTTACGACACAAGCATCTTTTGCAGTTTTTAGCGCATTTTTCCAATTTGCAGTTAAATACCAGGGTTGTCTACCACGTAAATACCAGTAAATTTAATAATAGCGTCGGTATATGTATCTGTATAATCCCGTGACTTTGACAAACTAAGTATGCACTGTATAAACTTGGAAACCATTATGCGCTTTTTTTAAATTAGTGAAAGCAGCTGAGACAGCGACAAAATATTCTTCTAGTTATGTAAAGTGACAATTATCGGCCTTATATTAGCTCATATCAACAATTCTTGGCTTCTTTTGAGAAAATACTGTCTTTGGGACAATCTGGTGTCTAGTTCCCTTTAGCATTTAATTAACATACTAAAGGCTAGTGTCCTTCTATATATATTCCTAAATTCACTGAACGTGATCCTAGCTGCAGCAGGGAGTATTTAAAGAGCTCTTGCAAAACGAATAGAAGACGTCAAGATCATTTTTAAACAACTTTCTTAGTCATCAGTGGAAGTCGATAGAAATGGATTGCATTAAATTTCACTGTCATCTAAATTAGTTTGAGTGGCATTAACTCTTTCTTAACTTGAAGTACATCTTTCTCTACAGGTCTGTGGAAAAAAGGACAAAAAAAACATGGTTAATCTAAGATTTTTCATCACCAATAGAGTTTGCCAAGAAAGCGACAGCTTTCTGTACCAGGAATATTAAAACTTCCCAGAGGAAACTGACAAAATGGAAAGCTTTAAAAAAAGCAGCCGTTACAAATGACAGTAAGAAGATTTTGACTGGTCCTGCTGGTTAAGTCACTTCCAAACACACCTGCCATCCCTTGATGGATAAACCAGTCAGCAGGAATCCGGAAAGTGGCTGACAGCTAAAATACCAAAGTAGAAAACCAAAGTAGAATACTAGAAGTTGCACTACAGATGCAAATTCAATCATCTCCATCTGCTTTGGACGTTATGGCCAGTCTTTTGAGAGGTGCCAGAAGCTCTTTACTTTAGCTCTTTAAGTCAACTGAGTATTTTAGGAAGGATTTGTTGTGTCCCCTGCTTTGCATGGAAAAGGCTAGGGATTACGTTAAACATTTAGCGGCGTAGGTGAATGCAGAGTCCCACTTTCTTGTATTTTCCCTTACATAAGTTAGGGTATCTCTTATTCAATCTTTACCAAACTTGATTTATTAAATAAATGTTTATAGGCATGATATTTATATGGAGTCAGTCAGCAGTCAGATGTGGAGTTTAATGGGCTTTGAATAATAAAATTAAACCACATTAACTTACTACGCTTTCTAACTTTTCTCTTCCGATTTTTTCAAAACTAGATAAGCATGTTTGATTATTGGTTTTCGGCAATATCACACTTTAGCTATGAAGTTATGGCCCTTCAATTGTCAAAAATTGATCCCCTTAACCAGAACTTGTCCACTCACTTACTTGAGCATTTCTGTGTCCAATCTTTGCCAAACTTGGTAACAATATTCGTAATAATTGATCATAATTAATTGTTCAGGGCTTGCATACTTAACTCCCCAGCTTTTTAGCAGTTTTGGTTTTTAAGATGAAAGGCAGCTTCAACCTTGTTAAAAGTTACGTGGCATTTGTAGGCCATAAAAACTGTGGAATTCAATTTTCAAAATTACTGAGCGTGTTTTATGCTTTCTCAGGTGTGCTTCCAGGGGTTTGGATATTATTACTTTGAACAACATCTTGCGGTGATAATGAATTCCATACATAATTTGAAAAAAATACGGAATTTCTGACTCAAGAATATCTTGGTAAAATAACGGACTTTCTTATCGTGTATCTTAATTATAAATTGCCGAGAAGGATATATCTAAACATTTCCAAACATTGTTAATTTTAATTTCTTCAGTGTATTTCACTGATTTTGTTATAAGCAGAAAGCAATTTTGAAGGGTAGCTAATATCTTTATGAAATATCTTTTTGATGTATGGTAGTAACTTAAAACTGTGGATTGAACTTTTATTGCAATATAATTGGAAGCAGATGTAAATTTAGGTTTAAGGAAAACTTGCTGTTACTTTTTTTGCTTCTAGGCTTATTTATTTTAGGCTGAAGCTCTTAACAGCTACATTTTTTTCTCAGAATTAGGAAAACAAACACCAACTGTATTTTTTTATGGAAGTATTTAATGAAAGCTATTAAGAAAACATTGCAACTCAGAGGTCTGCATATAATTCTTTTGACAATTAGTTTAATTTCAGCAAATCTATAATCTGGAGAAACAAAGGTATTGTGACAGCCTTGGTGATTTCATCTGTGTTGTTGCGCAAAACTTGGCCATAATTCAATAACGAAATGAAACTTGGTATATCTATTGCCAGAGACAATATTATAAGTTACGGGGTTATTGACTCAATATCATATGGGATATACGGGGGAGGAAACCGTATCAAATGGGAGCAAAGCTTCAATCCGAATATGGTTTCCAGCGCCCTGTTTATACCTTATCTGGTCACCCGTAACGTATATACCCGGTATATATATATATATATATATATCACGTTGACAACCTGATCACATGGATCAAGTCGCCAACAATATCTGGTATATGTTCCATTTATTCATCTGAATCAGAGAATAGACGCCTTTAAATTTTTGTTTGGTACAACATAAAGATTTAAGTGAGCCCATGTGGAATAATTTTTGGTGGCCGTGTAGCCAGTCCTGTCATCCATGTTGGAGGAGTGATATACACATACAGCAACACCCATAACTCTGTCTTTGATAATTGTTGAGTTATTCCCCCTGTTTGACTTGAAAAACCCAAAGAACTGGTTTCATTGCTCCATGCCGCTCTTGTTAATTAAACTGATGTGACAGTTATTAATTAGTTTTATTTTGTGTGTGTTATTTCATGCACACTGGCAAGTATTATATAAGACTGGTATTCTTGCTAACACTTATAAAGTTGATACTTATTCTTGCTGAAGTAAACTATACTTATAATCTCGGCAACCAGACTGTGTGTAGCTATTATGCTGGATTGATGGTTTAGCTTGGCAAGAATAAACAATAACTATTATGTAATGTTTTCGGTCATGTCTCCTGAAATGGGACTGCTGGACAGATGCCAGATTTATAGTTAAGTAAAAAAGTAAAACTAAAATAAATACACCGACTATTTGTGCTTTTCGGCTCAATTTTAGTTCGAACCTTTGGTTTTCGACCCTTGAAAAATGAGTTTCCCTAGAACATTTTGACTCATACAGGAGTTTTCTTGTTAGTTTCTTGGGATCAGACAATCTTTTATAAGGCCAACTGCATCAGGAAATAAGATATGATGAATAAATCTAAGGAGCCTGAAGTACAGTAATAGCTTCTTTTTTTGGCGCTCTGAAGTCTAACATGTCTCTTTCTCTGGTGAATTTAGAAAGAAACAATGTGAAAGATATCTGCTACCAATTTGGTCAATTTTATCGAAAATGTTTAAAAAAAGTCATAAAATAGAAATTGTTCAAAAAAATCCCTCCTGCAAATGTTTTAAACCAAATAAATAACGTTTCTGAGGGAGGGGTGCAATGCAAAAGATTACCGCCCTTAGTTACCTAGAACGTCAAATCTTGCATCCGCCCCTGGTTTTAATGAGTCAACTTGCCAATAACAACAGTGGGCTTTGTATCGAAACTGGCCAAAAGATAACCTTATAATAACTTATCCAGAATAAGATGTCCACAGGTTATTTTGGCTATCTAAATTATATGATCTGTAGTAGTCATTATTGGAAAAATATCGACCAATCAATGAACGCTTTGGATGACTTTGACCACACTAAAGATTTAACCAGTTTTTGAAAAATTGGCTCAAGTTCTGTTCTGTTATGTTTTCTGACTTAATAATTGTCTGCTGGAGTATTAGTACAAAAGAACATTCTGGTTTTTGTATAGAAACATTATAATTGTCATAGAATTTCACTGCAATGTTGTGTTTCAAGTTATATTTTTAAATTGATATTTTGTACAATTAATATCTCAAAACGTTGGTGGCCTACTTTCAGCTCTGAAAACTCCAATTTCCAACAATTGGATGTTGAAAGAAAATTACGCTTTCTTGTCTGCTTTCTAAGAGCAATATCTCATTATTTTAAACTTGAAGGATTTGAGGGAACTTAAAAAAATGTTTAGTTTCTCAGATCCCACTGCAATTGTTTTCTTATTTGTTCTCCTGTTTTTAGTCCAAAGTTTGATTATTTTTGGAGAAAATGTTTTCAACAGTTGCTTTTGTAAATCAATCACACAAATTGGTATTGAATTATGTACAAATTCTGTAATATATAATTTGGACCATGTGTGCAGTTTTAATAACAATTATCAATGTTGTCTTTTGATGACCTTGATTGTGACCTTTTGACCTACTTTCTTATTTTTGACCTAATTTTTGTTTGGTACAAAAACATGAGCGAGTCCCTTTCAAATATATGGTTCTCTTTGAATGTGTGCTGTAACTAGTATGTACATAATTTGGATATGAACTACTGCCATTGGCACATATTAAAATAGTTCATGCAAATTATCTGCTTACAAGATTTTCTGTCCTCAGATGTTGAATGTGCAATGTTGTCAGCTAACCCAAACACAAAATGTTCCAATTAAATTATATGTTTGTTGCCTTTAATTACCCATACATACTTGCTCTGGATTGAAGATGCTTACAAGAGCCATGCCAGTAGAGCGTAGGCCCTCATGGGCCTCTTGTTTTTTACTTCACTTTCTCCCCATTTTTAGCCCCACTTTTCACGAAAAATTACTGGTTATAGAATGGTGAAAACTGGGTAGGCGGGGCCATCAACCGTACATCTTATTGAAAAATCCTGGTTTAATGCAGCGTTCTGCATTGTCCCTTGTTATTAAGATGTGCTTGAGAAACTAAACATTTATTTTACATGGCCTAAAAGTTAGTGCAATGTTTTTCATCATTTTTTTAGTGTTTTATAAATCTCTGGAAACATACATTTATTATGGTTAAGCCCTATATGTTTTCTAAATTTTATCTGTGTGTAATTGTTGCATATAAGAAATATTGATATATATGCTTTTTTCTTGTGTTATTTTGCTGGAAATTTAGAAAAGCTATTAAGAAGTCGCAACAATGTGTGTGGGTTCAATTTGCTGTGATATGACTTATCTGGATGCCAACATTCTGTTATGAAAATTTCATATTTGTCTCTGATTTAAGTGCATTTAGGATAACAGATTGTTTTTTTGTAGTTATCCATAAATCTTCCTTGGCCATTTTTTAAAATCTGTTCCAGTAAGGCCACAATAAAAAATAATTTTGTTACCTGGTCAACATTGTGAGGCCAGATGGGTGTTGTTGTTTTTTACTTATTTCCACTTTATTCAGTATTTAGAAATGGAAAGTGGGCTAATTCTCTTTTGGATTAGGCCAAAAAAAATTGGTTTGGTTAGGGTTACATCCTTTCAAAAACAGGCAGGGTAGGTTGGTTTATTTATTTATTTATTTATTTATTTATTTATTTATTTATTTATTTATTTATTTATTTATTTATTTATTTATTATTTTTTTTATTATTCTTAAATGTAAGAACATTATTTTCATCATTCAGGAATGGTGTTGAAGTTATCTTCTGTTTAAATCATATGAAACACACTCTTAAAAACAGAATATAAAATGGTAGGTTCGGTGCCTATTCATAGGTTAGGTCGGTGTTTTTTTTAAACACAATAATGTAGCAGGTCTAATTATTAAGTTGGTTAAAAAAATATGTGGAGTTACCCCCCTTTGATTAGCAAAGGAAATAAATTCACATGCAAATAATGTTTCTCAATTGTTTTTTTATTTCTTATTTATATAAATTATACTACCGTATTCAGATATGTAACAAGGACCGTCACCCTGGATAATATTTAAATTTGAGTGTGAGTTATGCCCCTTTATCAACTCAGGAGTGTGCAGCTGCTTGATGGCTGATATAGCAAAATAAACTGACCAAATCTTTCTTGCTGTAAACATAATGATAGGGTATGCAGTCTACAATATAATTCCTATTGTGCAACTGCCAATTGCCATAGGAAAAATATAACAATTGTCGCTGGAAATAGCATAGAAGAGGGCGGATAAAAATGGAATTTTTCAAACGGCCAGACATGTGACAGATGGTCTCTGAAGGGTTGCTCATGTCTTATCCAAAGTTCTGTTTGCTTATTCCTGTGATCAATATGCAAGACAGTGTGCCCTACATAACAACCTTGTCTTTTAACATCAGCTGCCTCTCACTAAATGTCCTTCTGTGGACAATCCCCAGATCTTCCAAGACTAAGGCTTGCCTTAAGCCCGACTCTCGCTGTCACGATTTCAGTTCTAATTCCCCCTGACTCATCATAGAAGCGTTAATCATGATGAGAACATGACCCAAATTATTTTTTTTGTACAAATTCTGATGATTACTGTACGGTGGGAATTCAAATAACAGCGATTAATATCATCGTGTGTACGACTAAGTAAGATTCCTATCGATTGCTTAAATATCTGTCACATTATCCTACGTTGCGATTTTTTAAATCAAATTATATTGTTCAGAAGTTCTGTCCATTCGTACTGAATTGTCATAAAATTTAAAGTCGCTCTCGAGCACATTCACTAACAAAAACCCATGAATGGCCATGAATGCCTACGCGATGTGCGATTGAAGTACAACTGCACTAATATTGCGCAATGTTTTAAATAAAACCCAAGAAAATCCTAGGTTCCTAACAACACAATGACAGCTTTGACTTTGCTTCGAAGACTCTTTTAGATTAACACAGATGCAATGACAACTGTTACCATTATCTGTCAAGATTCACTAAGATTTTGAAAATCATGGTGTATTCTAGGAATTGCAATCATGACACTGAGAGCCTAACAATCTTCCAGCAGCAGTTATGATCAAGATCAGGATTAAGTATGAAAATCAGGATGAGAGCTTTCAATACCAGACTGTCGTATAATCTATTACAAAAAAAAATGCTGGACATATCTTATGCATTAGAAATATAAAGAAGTACAGAGGGAACCTGTTGGCTCGATAATTCCCAGGGGCCGGCCAAAATACTTCGAGCCTTACCAATATTGAGCCAAGCGGGAATACTTACATAGAGCATAAAAAATCGGTCCTTTATATGAAGTTTGAGCCAACAAGGAAATCGAGCCAAGCAATATCATGGTTTAGACTGTACCTTGAACTTGAAATAAATGGCTTTGGAAACAATTTCAATAGGTGTCAAGTTAAGCCCCTTAACCAAGCTTTTGGTTAGAATCTCTTATACTCAAACTGAAGTTCAAGATGGTGTCAGCCTCAATTTCAATACGTGTCAAGTTAAGCCCCTTAACCAAGCTTTTGGTTAGAATCTCTTATACTCAAACTGAAGTTCAAGATGGTGTCAGCCTCAATTTCAATACGTGTCAAGTTAAGCCCCTTAACCAGGCTTTTGGTCAGAATCTCTTATACTCAAACTGAAGTTCAAGATAGTGTCTGTCTCTCACACAAGAGGTTATGGGTACAATCCCCACCAGATGTTATTTTTCATGACCTCTCAAAATGGACACCACTGAATTGAAAGTGATTCTATACACTATCAGCTTCCGGCACAATCGTGCTTAAAGGTTAAATTATCCCACAGCATATGTCTCTGTGGGTGAGTGGATTTGTTGTCTGTTTTCTTTTTTTTATCTTGACTGTACCAGCGTAGGTTTGCTACACACAAAAACAAGTTTTTTTTATACTTTATTTGTATTTTTTTCTGAAATGTTGGTATCCAAGATTAAATATAATATGCATGTTTTCAGATGCATTAAAGTGAAAAAAATTGGTCCAAAAACACTTAAGAGTCCCTTTAATAACCCAGAAACTTTTCAGCAAATTAATCCACTAGGCTGTTACAAGCAAGTGTTGAGTTTTTATAGGACATCTGATGCTATTTTACTTCAGGTTTCCTAATGGCGTGACAATTAAATAAAACTCTTTAAACTCTTTGTTTAAACATCACTGTCGCAATTTCAGTCATACACAAAACTGTACAATGCAATAGAGAGTTACATTTTTGCTCTATTGTTTAAATGGATGTCGTGCTATTTCCACTAAGGCCTAAAAAAAAAATACATTTGGTTCGGATTACCCGACCCTACCTACGGAATAGGCGCTGACCCTTCCGTTTTTATAGTCAGTTTAAAAAAAAAAAAAAAAAAAAAATTTTCGTTTTTTTTTTAATTGCTTTTCAATATGTAGTTTAAACCTTAAATGCTTAAACAGAAGATAACTTTAACACTTTTCTCCAATGATGTCAATGATATTCTTATATAAAGCCTAATAAAAAAAAAAAAAATAATAATAAAAAAAAGCCTACCTATCCTACCTATTTTTGAAAAGGATGTAACCCTAACTAAACAATATTTTTTTTAGGCCTAATGAAGAACTTTAGCAACATTTTTTCAAGAAAGTAATTCAAATCTTGGCTATAAAGATTAATATACTGTCATGACATGGCTGCCTTTTAAAGGTTTAATAAAGTATCTTATGGTAAGGTTTTAATGCTTTTATACATTTTCAGTTAAATTTAACTTTTGAATAGACACTGAATATAAAAAGATACTTTTAAAGAAAAGTTAGGCCTAAAAAAACAACATTTGGTTCATGTTACCTGACCTTACCTACGAAAAAGGTGCCGACCCTGCCGTTTTTATACTCTTTTGTTAAAATGTTTTATAATAATAAAAGAATAATCATAGTAATAATTTAAGTTTGTGTTTAAATTTGAAGCTTAAAATCTTTTAAAGCCTTATGCAGAAGATAGCTTTCATGCCATTCCCCAATGATTACAATAATGTTATAACAAAAAGCCAAATAAAAAAGCCTACTTTGAAAAGGATGTAACCCTAAACCAAACCATTTATTTTTTAGGTCTGTTTTGTTAGAAATGATAATGTCATCCTCATATTATATCTTTGACCTTGGCCTTAACTCAAAAACTAAGCACAATTTTGTTAAGTCTATGACTTTAGTATAACAAGACCCATAATTCTGGCTTTAATAAATGTCAATTTATGTCCCTTGATTAACAGAGTTTAACAGGGGAGCAATTACATCCACTTTCAGTGCCCTTGTTGTTGTGATAAACTTCCTCCTGATTATATCTATAGACTAACTTGATTGCTCTCAAAGAGATAATTATTATTTATTATATGATTTCCGGTAGTTTATTGAGATTTATCAGAGTAATGAAATTTAACTTGATATTTCGCTGTTTTATTCTCATGAACATCAGTAGAGAATATTTCATTCATAGATGCATTCTGTGAAGTTTGTTCTCTTTGGTGCACACTTAGACTGTATAATATAAGGCCTAAAAATATATAGAAATGGGTCGGATTACCAAACTCTACCTACAAAATAGGCGTCGACCGTACCCTTTTATATCACATTTATATCACTGGTATCGCATCTTTTCAAGCTTTTTCATGTAGTAAGACTTAAAACATTTAGAAAGTCGAGTTAAGAGAGTTATTCATTATTCCATTATGTTCTAACTCAAAATCTCCCCGTCTCATAACTTCCAGACTGTTCTAAGTCTTAAATCGGCCAATGAAATCATGGTATTACCAACACAAGATTTATTTGTTCTACCAATGCAAAATGCTTCAAAGTAAGAACTGTCAGTTTAGAACACTTGAAAAACACAATTAATTATGAAAATGCATGTCCGATATCACGTACACAAACTGTTCTATCTCATAGAACTAAAGAGAAATCATTAATCTTAACAATAACGTATCATTTGTGGTTATTTTCGTTTTCATAAAAGTAAATATTGCACAAAATTGATGGTGTTTTCTTGGTTCTTGTTTACAAATAAACTCTCATATTGGAACCATATTAAGTGGAATGAGTGTAACTGTTCTATAGCTAACATGGGGACATTTGTTACAATGCTATTCTCATATACCGCATGCTATTTATTTATCATTGTCCTTGACAACTGATTGTACAAAACAGCTTTGTCACTTACAAGCCAGGCTCCAATTTCTCAGAAGTTTTTAATCAGAACAAATTTAATTACCATATTTATGAAGCTAAATATCTTATATAACCTTGGTTTTTCTAAATAAAAAATAGTTTATGGTGATTAACATAAAGATAATTTCTATTTAAAGTTCAAAATTTCTTCAGATTGTAATTATTACACAATTAAAGTATACCAAAACAAAAACAGTGAGTTTAATAGCTTAATCCTGTAAAAGGGGACTTAAGTAGTTTCAAGAAATTGGGACCTGGTGAACGAAATCTTTCTAAAGCAATGGTGTATGACCTCAATAACTCAGGGGTTGGGTTCTGTAAGTATTACTTATCCCAAATGTCAATGGCCAAATATCTTTATCTACAGAAACAACATGCTGGGTCACTTACAATACTTCAAACTGGGCTCTTTGCATAGCTAGCATACTCTTCCAATTATTAAGACTTTCTCTTCTGAAATAATTGTATGGCTTTCTCCCAGTCTCTCTGAGCCGTAGCTTGGTAGGATGCTGGCTTGGTGGATGTTTCAGAAATACCTGACTGACACAATACATCATCATTCTAACTACTTCTCATTCCACACTTTAGCAATGAGTTTTAAAACATTGGGGAATTTTGTTTGCCTATATAATAGTGTTGAGGGGGGTCTTTTGATAATTGTATTCCTGCACTTGAAGGGTTATGTTATGACTAGGTATGTCACTGCCTTCTGAAGTTCAGGGTTAATTCTGAAGTCAGGATTGAGAGCTGTCACTGCCTTCTAAAGTTCAGCGTTAATCCTGAAATCAGGATTCAGAGCTGTCACTGCCTTCTGAAGTTCAGGGTTAATTCTGAAGTCAGGATTGAGAGCTGTCACTGCCTTCTAAAGTTCAAGGTTAATCCTGAAATCAGGATTCAGAGCTGTTACTGCCTTCTGAAGTTCAGGGTTAATTCTGAAGTCAGGATTCAGAGCTGTTACTGCCTTCTAAAGTTCAGGGTTAATTCTGAAATCAGGACTCAGAGCTGTAACTGCCTTCTGAAGTTCAGGGTTAATTCTGAAGTCAGGATTGAGAGCTGTTACTGCCTTCTAAAGTTCAGGGTTAATCCTGAAATCAGGATTCAGAGCTGTCACTGCCTTCTAAAGTTCAGGATAAATTCTGAAATCAGGATTCAGAGCTGTCACTGCCTTCTAAAGTTCAGGGTTAATTCTGAAATCAGGATTCAGAGCTGTCACTGACTTCTAAAGTTCAGGGTTAATCCTGAAATCAGGATTCAGAGCTGTAACTGCCTTCTAAGGTTCAGGATAAATTCTGAAATCAGGATTCAGAACACAGTTGTACTGCCTTCTAAAGTTCAGGGTTTATCCTCAAATCAGGATTTAGAGCTGTCTGCAGCCTTCTAAAGTTCATGGTTAATCCTGAAATCAGGATGTTACTGCCTTCGAAAGTTCAGGATTAATTCTGAAATTAGGATTCGGAGTTGTTACTGCCTGCGGAGTTCAGGATTAATTCTGAAATCAGGATTTAGAGCTTTTAATTTACAACTATAGTACAGTTGTATAGATTGTGTTTTTTTTTCGAACATCAATTTTAATAAATAACAGTAGTGCATAGAATAGAATTGACTAAGGAAACAATTTTAAAAGGGGTTTGAGCCCCATTTCTCTGATTGGCCATGACTTGACCGCTGTTAGTGTACATTGTCATTTTAAAATTCTGGAACAATTTGCCAAAATGTCCTGGTAATGATTCCACTGAAGTATTATGGAGTAGTATCACATCTCCAACATAAATTATGCAACACCAATGGTCCAGGACTGGTCACGCGGTAACCCAATATTTTTCCATATTGGATTTCCTGCGCCCCATATAACCCATATCGGTTCACCCAAACATGCGGTTTCCTGTGCCCCATAATTTTTTATATCCCATTTTGGTCACCCAAATATGGTTTCCTGTGCCCTGTAGATTCCATATCGGGTCATCTACTAACCCCATTACTTATAATATCAGATATTGCAAGCCCTGTCGTATTTCCATCCAGCGAGACACGTCTGCTAGCTGATCTGAATTGTTTTCCCCTTTCAATATTCTCTAATTAAGAGCTGGTGTTTTATGGAGCAGAAATAAAACCTAGGAAGGAGGCTTTAATGCAGGACGGAACAATAAATGTAATATGTTACAATCCCATTGTGTACAGTAAACTTATATTGTCTGTGGCATCTTAACTGGAGACCTGATTAAGGCATCATCATCATGTTTTATATAAGACCGCCATGCTTTTATATAAATAAGAGAAGACAGAATCTGTTAGAACATATGGAAAATATCATTGATTAGGACAAAGGTTCAATATTTAGGATGAGGTTTCAGGGTGACCATCTTCCATCTGTCTGTCTCTTGTCCACAACTTCTTCCAAAGACTTTTTCCTCTAAACTACTTGACCAATTTAAACCAAACTTCTGAGAAATGTTCGATGTTTCAAAGATGACCACAATCTGTCTGTCTGTCTTTTGTCCACAATTTCTTCATCCACTTTCCCTCCTTAACTGCTTGACCAGTTTGAACCTATCTTCAGAGGAAATGCTCCATGCGTTTCATTCAGACATTTATCAAGGACAGCTTTTGATTGACCTGCTGGTCTGGTGTATCTGTTTGCAGCGACCAGCTTATCAATTTTGACCAAATCCATATGGCGCATTTGACCCATTGATAAGGTGTTTGTGTCTTGTAATTATAGTCTCTATTCAATAGTCTGGGAGTTATATTCTATATCCAAGTTCCTGGCTGTATAGAGCACTAAGTCTTGGAATACCTTGAATCTTGTGAGGTGCCGCAATTAATACTGTTTGGTTCAAGGTCTTGAAGTTGTAAAAGTCTCTGTAGAGTTCTTTGAGGAAGCAAAGACAGACATACTTATAGCCATCATGGGTGCTTTTATCGTTAATCATGATAGATTGTTGGCCTCCGTACACATAAGTAAAGTCATTAAGATTTCGCCTTTTAGTTGACTGTTGTTGGCAAAGATTAGGGGCACAAAAAGTGTCTGCATGGTTTATAGTGAGGATGAGATGAAAAAGTGTCCTGAAATTTATTATCGAAGCAATAAATTCAGTCAAGTCACAGTTACAAGGTATTCCTTCACTCAAGAAAAAAAATCCCGCTGTATTCTCATTGCCTTTGGCATATTGCGGCATACATGCCATATCCTCCGGCGGGGGGGAAAATCCCCCGGAATTTCGATTCATCCCCCGGTCTCCCGGCGGGAGATAAAAATCCCCCGGAATTTATTTATTTATTTATTTTTTTTTTTTATTTTTTTTTATTTTTTTTTAAATTTTTACATCAGGCAATAATGACAAAGTGAAACCACAGTATGTGAGTGAAACTCTCCAAAAGGAAACTTTTACAACAAGTGATCAATTAATTTGTAGTAATTATCAAAGGCAAAGAAATATTACTCTTTTGGAAGGAAGAAATTAATAATATTTATTCTATTCTCTTATTGTCTGAAAGTCATCAAAGCTGATAGAATTAAGCACAATTTTTTTAAAGACTTTGGAGGAAGGTAAATTTAATTTAATTGTCTCGAAAACATATTTTTCCAATGACATATTTTGTTCTGCAAGTGCATTACAGTATGACATGACAGTGTATCATAAAAATATGATAAATCATGACATAAAATAATTCTGTATAATGAAAAAGTTTAGAGGTTTTCAAAGCAAACTATATGTGAATACATTTTTTCATACTTGTGTCTAAAAATACTTTAAAATTTCGCCAACTTAGACCTGCTAAAAAAATCCTCCTGAATACAACCAAAATCCCCCTGAATTTTCAGCCTTTTGAACAAATCCCCCTGAATGGTCTCCAGAAAATATGGCATGTATGTTGCGGAATTATATATTTTACTAAGTTCTGCTTATTAATGAATCACACTTGAGTGAACTTCCTTGGTAAAAACTTAAGTACTCACAGATGTCCAATTTCAAAATAGATTTTAGAATCAGTGTTTGCATATACTTTTTTGCACGGTACCTTTTTCATTTGACTGACCATTTTGCCATTGCACTGAAAAAATAATCGCTGATATTGCAAAGTAAAAATTTGTTTAAGTATTACATTCCTTTGACGAAATATTAGATAGATAAAATTTGCGATTTAATGAGCAAAATAAAATTAGTCAAGCATGGATATCACTTAAAGTGTAATTCTGAATGCTTAAGATCATAGAAAGATACTATAAGTATTAATTTATATGATTCATTTTATTATATTATGATAGCATCAGTGCGATGGGGTGTTCATTATTATATGATTGTAGACTTGATCGATAGGGACAGCTTCTTATAAAGAATTAAATTGTTCACAAGATATCGCTATAGATTTTTGCCATAAAGCATTTAATAAGGATTGTAAAGTATAAATTTGATAAATGTAATTGGCAAGATGTGAATTAATGATTGTCAATTATTTATATTGCGTGAGGAACAAATTCTGTGGATCCTGATGGCCAGATAAGTCAGGTTATACGGAGATGAGAGAAGAAATATCTCTGGGTCTTGAACCACTGTTGGCAGCCAGACCGAAGGAGAGATCCTTAACTTGACTGTTGATCGAGTGATCGAACAAGCCAGTCTCAGCCAACAGTCGTTGTTCATTAATTAGTACGATTATTACTGGCTTGTGAACGTTGTTTCCGTACTTTGTTATTATAGTGTTATTTATTCCCTTGTATATTTCAGTCATAGTTCAAGGATCCGGAGATTGCATTGGTTGATAAATTCCGGGGTACGTTGGGGTAGCCAAAGATCAGTTATCTTGGAAGCGCTCACCAGATCGTGCGGTGTATCTAAGACTGTAGAGAGCTGCAATAAGCAAACATTGCTGCCAGTGAGGAAAATAGCCAATACGGATATCTTGTCAGCCTGCTCTCCCAGCGAGTGACAACAACGTCGCTTACTTCAAACAAAATCCTCCATTTGCCAGTGTTGCGTTAAGTCTGTCAAGTGTTAGGGTCTATTTTGTATAATTGTAAAGTGAACAGTGTTATTTTTTTTACTTTCTCTGTTTTGCGTTTCTCATTCTTTCTGCTGCTGTTGGCGTCCTGATGCTTTCATTGTGTCTACAGTAGAAATCTGTCAATTATTTGATCAGCATCGGTGAAATTCATGAAATTTATCCAAGGATACTGTAACTGAACCGTGTATGCTGTCAGTTTCTAGGAGGAATTATTTTGTATAGCTTTGAAGCCGTCTTGGATAATCATATTTTGTGACAGATAACTGGGAATTGGACATTTTCAGGAGAATCTCGTATAGAATAAAAGCTTAATTTCATGTGTCTTGTGATTGAGGAGTTTTATATAGAGCTCTAAAGGATACCAATAACTATCTGTTCGGAATTGATCTTCAGTGCTGGAAAATCCAGTGACTTCATATTGAAGTGAATGGTTTTGACAAACGCTGGGATATATTTGAAGCTAAAAGTGGGAATAAACAATTAACAGTGTTGCATTCACTAAACAGAAAGGAAGGAACCTGTGTGTACTTCTGATTGTGTGTGTTATATAGCTGCAAGGAAACTGTACTGATATTAAAGTGATTAACCGGTAAAAGACAATATTTACTCTACAGATGGATACTGACAGCCTTAATTCTAGGTAAATATGCCCCCATTTATTCTCAAGTGTGATTTATTTATATAGTAAACATGTAGTAACGATAATGCATTGATTAGTTTTTCCTTCAAGTATTTATACATATTACCAAGTGTATTGTCCGAAATAGAACCTGGGTTCGTTTTCACTAATGTCTTGAGGCTCAGTTATAGACTCTTGAAGCTTAGTTTTAGACTCTGAATAAAAAAAATAATGAACTCTTACATATGTAAGTGTTTCAAAATACCTTTACCTAAGTGTCATTTATTTTGACTAAAGATGTATGCCAGATTGTAGAGCAAATTATTTGTGACAGTCACAGCAATTTTTAGCATGGCTGCTTCTGTAGCTGCTACTAAACAACATGATTAAGAATTTGCTTTTCTGAGACCGAGTCTTAATGTTAGTGAAAATGAACGCATTAACTCCTCGCTCATAAAAGGGTCATATTGTTAATTACCGTTCTAACTAATAAGTATATTGTACAGCGGAAGCATATCCCTATTATTAGCACAAATAATTATCTATTGATTCTATTATATGGTTGCCGGAAAAGCTGAGATGATATTGATGTAAATATTACAGTTCTGATAAAACGCTTGGATCTTGTATCAAGTGGGTCCAATAACTATGGAACAAAGCGGAACTAACCTATGTTAATATTTCTAGCCTGATTCCTTCTTCATCTCTGAATTTTAATTGCTTAATCAATTTGTTCCGTTTCCAATCGCATGGTAAATTGTCATCACAAATAACCTTAATCAATGAAAATTCGTATATTTCTTCCATTATCTATTGATTTTATTGAAATTTTCTTTTGGAAACATACATGTGCTTGAAAGAGTGCTAATAAAATATGGATGAATTTTCAGGCCTCATATTCGCATTAATTACAGAGGCTTGCTTGAATTCAGCCCAATAAAGTTGACACATCCAGACATAAAATTGTCTCTAACAGGAATGTTGAGGAGCGAAAATTTAACATAACCTACCATTTTCAGAATGATGGATGACTCCGGCCAAGGAAATTTACAGTACGTAGCCATATATATCATTTATAGATGAATAATGTAGTCTCCTGATTTTACTCCTGCCCCGCTATTATTTGATGGCACTTACAAGCTCTATGATCAGTTAGTATGGCTTTATTTATCAGAAAATCTTGCTTCTGTTCATGGGAAATGACAGTGCCTTGGGAATAGATGGTCTGCCCTCTGAGTGAAGTTCTGTCAATATTGCAGTTGAATGATTTTGCCATTATTTGTTAATTATTTGTAAGGCAATTAACTGTTATTTATTTTTTATCACATTGAATTGTCTTGAAGCTATTTAGTGATTTATGATTTTAAATGATAACTGTTTATTAGATATTTACATCACTCATCCCCTATTGTCTTTTGCATAGAATTTTAAAAGTTCTGTATTTTATGTAAGTCTATAACTTTTATGTTTAAATTCACTATTTGAATTTCAAGCTTGCATCACTATTGAACTATTAACTCTTTCTTGTGGAATTCTCTTATATAAACTGAGTTCAGGGGGAATAACTCGTGTTGCTTATAAAAATATCAGTGGGTATAAGTAATATTGCTGATGTATAAATAAATTCAGGGTGTTGCTCATATTACTAATGAATAGATAATTTCAGGGGGCGTAACTCCTCTTGCTTATGACTAGATAGTTTAGGGGGTATAACTCATATTGCTCATAAATAAATAGTTTCAGGGGGAGTAACTCATATTTGCTAACAAATTTATTAATTTTTATTAATTTCAGGGGATGTAACTGATATTGCTTATGAATAAATAGTTTCAGGGGAAGTAATTCATAGTGCTTATGCATTTTTGAATTTCGTGGATCTTGCTTAAATTGCTAATGAATTATTAATTTCAAGGGGGGTGGGGGGACACATATTGCTAGTAAATGAATAAAATTTTGATGGGAGTAACTCATATTGCTAACAAATAAATGATTTCAGGGGAGTAACTCATATTGCTAACAAATAAGTGAATACAGGGGAGTAACTCATATTGCAATGAGATGAATTATATTTGGGGAAGTAACTCGATCATATTGCTACGTATGCCTGTATAATATAGAATCCAATACTATCACTTAGTCTATGTAGATGAAAATTCAACAAATCTTATCATAGAACAGTTCATTTATATTGAAGGATACATTTTTTGCTTTAAAGATAAATGGCCGACCAATTTTGCAGTTTTCTTCACTAATTTTTTTTAACTTGAGCCTATCAAAACCAGATCTCTTCAATATAAGCAGACTATTATAGATAATGGAAAGAAGGATCTGTCCAGATTATCATGCCTGGTTTCAAGTTGCTCGCCACTTATCTCAGTGTAGTTAAAAAACTTTAATCCGCTTCTGTTTGTTAGTAAACTTTCAGTATTTAGGTTTCTACTTCAAGTACCCGCTTTGAATGAAGTGGCAGGTACTTCAGGCTGGATATCCCAGCAGAAATATTTGCTTATTTATTGTATCTTTAGGATAATTTTGTATATAAATTATGCTGAACCCATGAAAAACTGTTAATAGTAGCAATGAAATAAATAACATAATACTTTATTTAATTGGTGAATATAAGAGGTTAATTGCATCATTTATGTCAAACAGTTGTTGGCAACAGTTTTTTTAATAGTGTCAAAACAGCAGGTATAGTTCAAACCAGGTTTTAAAAAGGACATGGGGCTACAAAGAAGGAATGGGTGCCTTAAAAGGGAGCAAAGGCCACATTATAGAACTTATTATCCGGGCTCCAAATTAATCTGTCAAACAGTGTCAAAACAATAGTTAAGGTTTAAGACAGGTTTGAAAAATGTTTTTAGATAGGTTTGTAAAAGGACATGGTGCTACAAAGAAGGAATGGGCTCCAAAGGAGAAAAGGGCGCCGCGCATTATTTCAGCTGTTAGGGACTTTTAACCTGGCTTAAAAAGCCTGGCCTTGATCATGAAATGGGGAACATACGAGTCCAAATAAACTGGAAATGGCTAATTTCATTGCTTATCTTGTGTTCTGTGTTTATCTTTTCAATTTGATAAATAATTTAATCCTATTTTTATCATCGTTTGCAAAATTTTGGCATATTTATGAAGCAATTTGGGAAAGTTTTGTCATTTGGGAAGCAGGCTCATTTGGCTCCTATTAATTATAACAGGTGAAAAAGTTCTGATGTGAGTTCGTACCTATGTTTGCAATAAGGGTTACAAATATTAGAAAAATGTAGGCAGGTCTTAGATAAACTCTGAAAAGAAAATTCGTGTGACATAATGTTTGGGCAACAATGAAATAATAGTTTGTTTTGCATTTCTGACCGATTCACAAAAATACCTAAAGGTGTGTAAGCCTTTCCGATGGTTATTTTTTTGTTTATCATTTTTCATTATGGAATGAAGGGGGTTCGGAAGTCAAACCTATCTCCCATATAATCCATACCTATTATGTGGCTAGGGAAACCGTCATACTGACTAAACTATTCAATGTGGCCATGTATAAGAATATTTAACTAATAAGTTGATTTGTTTAGCTAGGTTCAATGTCTTTCTCACTATAACTCCGAAAGTAAATTATTTATGATCTGTTTTACATGACTGTCAAGATTTATTTTCTGATTATTTTAACGAACAAAATATTATGGTCAAACAGTGATAAAACTAATGGCTAAAAAGCCCAGCAAGTTCGGTGTCACCAGACAGAAGTGTCAAATGAAAATATTTGGATAGCCATATTCTGTAGTTTTAACCCTTCGTTTTAGATGCTGGGTGAATTTCAATGGTTAAAAGCTATAAAATTTGTAAATGAATAAGATGTGACATGGCCATGGCTGTAAGATGTCATTTTAAAGCTGAGATAGGCATCTTTAAGGTATAAAAAGAGTAAATTATTGTAAATAGTTGGCCTCACTTGTGTATCGGGTGAAATTAGCATACAAGTATAAAACCTTGGGAGTACTTCTTTGGTAGCTTTCAGAGGGATGTTGGAAATGAAGATTGATGGCTTTTTAAAGTCATTTTCATCATCATGGTAAATGGTTTCGCAGATTTGCTGTATTGAAGTCAAGTAGCTGGTTGGGACCCCTTTTTTCCTGGGATATAGCGTTTTTTTCTTGAATATAACTGAAGAAGTACCGAATATTTTCAAACAAAATTTCACAGAGTAAAGGTGTAGGCCGGGGTCCCCATTTCAGTAAGATATATCTTCGTCGTAAACCCTAACACTGCTAAAGAGTACTCAGATTCAATCGTAAAGATTCGGGCAGAATCTATCCGATAAATGTCCTTACGATATTTTTATTGAAACGCAGCTTACACAAAAAACGGAATTAAGCCTAGAAATTTACGATTGTAAGTCATACAATCTTTGTTGAACGAGGCCCTGGTCTAAAAATCTAAAGTATGCTTATGTGAAGATCAAAATGATCACCTGCCAATGTTCAGTAAGACAGTGTACTGTTCCAGTAAATCACCAATTTATAAGCTTTCTAATTATTTTTAATAAAAAACCTTCAGAAAAAAATGAAAATATAACAAATTGATAACAAAATATTTAATTTATTTCTATTTTCTGATAAAATTATGATGCTCTGTTTAAACACGTATTTTGAGGTGAAATATTTTCCAGTTTGCTGAGTTGTAAAAAAATGATAATTCCCCACTGGAAGAAATATGGCATAACCTGGTGCAATTTCAATATTGCTGATAAATTGCTCGTTTCCAGAGAAAAATATTAGTTTTCTGATTTCAAAGCTTTATTTAAACACAAACTATCATTTGTTTGAACACCAATCATAATGGCATTGCTAAACAAGGCTTTTACAGAATGGGCGAATAATTGGTATGGGTGAAAAAATGGTTCAAGTAACCAGTATACTATTTTTTTTTGGCTTAATTTTGACAAAAGCTTATTAAATCACATTTGCTAAATATGCAACTTTTGTGTTGACTCTTTAAGAAGAAAATTAGGTCACTTAAAGTCAGAGTACTGGCCCCAGTTTCTCGAAACTTCTTAAGTCCCTTATAATAGGATTAAGCTAATCTCACTATTTTTCTTTGTCTTTAATTCGCTTAATATCAACTGCAAAACGATTTATTAGACTTTAAATAGGAATAACTGTTACAGTTATCACAATAAACCATATTTTATTTATCAAAATCACATTCATGTATGTGTCTTGTCTAATTGAAATAAGCTACTTAAGCCTATTAAGATTAAGAAGTTTCGAGAAATGGGGGCCTGGTGTCTATATTAAGAGTTTAAAGTAGGGTTTAAACCCCAGACCCCTTGGGTGGGAGGTGGACACCTACAGCGGATCTCAGTCCACCATAGCCCTGAAAGAGTTCAGTATCTGGCATGTCAGCTCATGCGCATTGTTCAAGTCTAAACCTTTCAAATATGTGTTCCTATAAAAACTGATGTAGTGCAGTTGTGAATTATTTGTTATATAACTCGTAGCGTTAAATAACGCTTTATGATGCGATAGCTTTACAATGTGATATCTTTATAATACAATGTCATGAATATAGCTGAAAGTAATTGTATGAAAATTATGAAAAGATATATTGTGTGCTGGGTATTAATAGCAGCTGAAATATAAAAGATGGTTTCATATTCTTGAATACAATATTATTGAATATGTCTTCCTTACTGTCAGTGTGGGATCCAGCCGAGGATTTAGAAATGTCATAAAATCTAGAATGTCGTATTGATGTAATCATATTTACTCTCCTATTAACCTTTTCAATTCCCTCCTGTTCTTGATTGATTCATAAATCTTAAACGCATTTAAACCAGTCTTTATTGTGACAACTTTCGCTAAATTTAAGCATTTACACTTCTATTACTGCCGCCGTGCTATTTATGTTGATAACGTTGTTGACTCAATAACTATTTAGGTAAATAAAATCAGAGACTATGTTAGAGTGAATTTTACTACTTTCCATACAGAAGTTTCAATGAAATTCTTGTTTAGTCAGATAATTGCCTATAATCGGCATTTGTAAGCCGATATGGTGTATTAAGTTGTAAACTTTCTGGTTCAATAGCAGTATTAAATCAGCGATTTAAAACGGGGTAATCTTTTGCTAATAGTGTAGCCTATTTGTGTGATATAAGTAATAGAAAGTATTTAATTTTTTTATATTTATAGTTTTTGAACTTGATTGAACTGGACATTGTTCTGTATACAAGTTTACGTTGACATTTACAAATGTGAACAACAGTAGTTGGGAATGTAAAAGGTGCATAACAGAATTGAGATGTTTGCATGTGACACAAAGGAATTTTTCAAATCTCCAGCATAGTGTACTATATATATTACAAGGTCAGTACGTTCAGTGTGGTGATTTTGGAATGAATTGACGGAATACCACCATCAGAAATTAGTCTTTTTTTGTACACGAGGACAGGCAAATTTGTTTTTTATTAAGGAGCTCGGTTTATATATTTGTTTATTGATTAATAATTACTTTCGAAGAACAATGAGACAGTTTTCAGGGATTAAACTGTCAGTATGCCAATGTGTGGATTCTTGTCAGAAGAAACTATGTTCATTTTTCTCCTAAGATACTTAGTATCATAGTATCTTAAACTAAGGACTAGAGTACTTAAACCAGTGGTAACAATAGCTGCTCAAAGGGGCTTGACAAAATCAAACAACTTTAGTATAACCTATGCACAATAATAAACAAGTAATAAGAATAGTATGATTTCAGTATTACATGTATTACAGCTAAGTAAAATGTAAGTATTAAGTGCTGTAACAGGTTACGTGTAGCCAAACTTAAGTGTATTTTTATCATATGTCTGCCATGAACCATTATGCTGACCATTGACCATTATGTCTGCCATGAACCATTATGCTGACCATTGACCATTATGCCTGCCATGAACCATTATGCTGACCATTAAGCCTCCATGAACCATTATGCTGGCCTTAAAACATTATGCTGGCCCTGAACGATTATGCTGACCATTGACCATTATATGCCTGCCATGAACCATTATGCTGGCCTTGAACCATAATGCTGGCCCTGAACCATTATGCTGACCATGGACCATTGACTGGCTCTAGACCATAATCCTGGCCATGGAGCATAATGCTGACACCATTGACCATTATGCTGGCTCTGGACCATTATGCTGACCATGGACCATTATGCTGATCATGAACCATTATCCAGCTCTGGACCATTATGCTATATATCCATGAACCATTATGCTGGCCTTGAACCTTTATGGTGACCATGGATCATTATCTGGCTCTGGACCATTATGCAGGCCATTGAACAATATGCTGGTCCTGAACAATTATGCTAGCCATGAACCATTATGCAGGCCATTGACCATTATGCTGGCCATGAACTAGTATGTCGGCCATGAACCATAATGCTTACCCTGGACCATTATGTAAGCCCTGAACCATTATCTTGGACATGAACAAGTATGCTTGCCCTAAACCATAATGCTGGCCCTGGACGTTCATGTAAGCTCTCGGACATTATGCTTTCTCCTGGTTAATTATACTTTCTGTGGACCATTATTCTGGCCCTGGACCATTATGTAGGCTCTCAAACATTATGCTGCCACAGTACAATTATGCTGGCTTTGGACCATTATGCACCAAATATGCAATGGATATAATTGTGCTAAAAACATGTTGAGAAATCATTGCATGATGTAAAAAATTATTGAGTTAAAGAGACCTACAAATGAAGTTTGCTAATAACTTGTTAGCATGCAAGAATACCATCTATGCAAGATTCTTTGACAAGTTTGGAAGAAATCAAGATGTTTTCCAGGAAAGGAGATATTGCCAGAAAGGTTTTTATCTCTAAAAACACACTTTCCCTTGCAATAATCAGAAACTCAAGACAAATTCTGACAAATTGTTGTGTTCTTAGAATAAGCATATATTTCTTATTAAATGATACAGCATTGCATTTCTAAAATAGACTGAAAAAAAAAAAAATGTTGAGATTAATTTGCATTTTTTTGGCATTTTCGTCAAGGGCTTTACATTATTTCGGCAAACTTATCGTAGGTAATGTCTTGTTTATCTGTTGCTTTTGAAGATTCCATCTAGTAAATATTAAACTACTTCAGTGGTTGTCAGAAATCCTGATGTTGTCATAGACTGAAAACACTGTTAAACTATATTCATGAAGTCATGTATTCTAATTGGATATTGTAAAATTATACATGCTAAACACACAGATAAGTGCCGAGTTCTGTAATTGAACTTACATATCAGATGTTATTCTTCTAACTCTTATAAAGTGTCATATATACTCTGAGCTGAGTGCAATTCTGTGAACTGTGTCCTACAAATTTTAGGGTTAAATATAAAAAGAATTGAGCAAATTACATGTCTTAAATTTTTCAATGGCAATTCACAGTCATACTTTCTAAAAGTCATTTATCTCCCGCCAATATATATCGGACACCCAATCAAAATTGTCCTTGCGATGTCTTGGCATAGACACTATGTCTCAGAATTCTCTGTCTTGGAAGTCTGTTACTGGTGTCCTTGTCTGGAATCGATGGCAAATTGCCCATAATTGGCGGCATGTCAGGTTATGGTCAGGATTTAGGCTTCGTTTACATGTCCACTTATTATCCCCGTCCAAACGTCTCAGTCCCGCCTATGTCATTTGTCCTGCTTTCCCAAGTCTTGCATTCAGTGGTGACTGTGACTGTTCTGCAGGGTTGCACCAATGACTTCATATGACATTGTTTTAGAGGTGGCAACCTTATAATGTAAAACCTTTGTCCCAAGAATTTCAACTTCATAAGAACAATCATCATGTTAATTTTTGTCTAACCTGCCCCATTTGGAGTATTTGGTTCTGGGTGTCGACTGAATCCTTAAGATAAGCTATAATGAGTTATTGCCCCTTTACTAAGCTAAACTGCTTAAAAAAACACTTATTATGAATGATTTCATCAAACTCCATCCCGACCACTTGTTAAATGAATTAATCAGACTCCATCCCGACCACATGTTAAATGAATTCATCAGACTCCATCCCGACCACATGTTAAATGAATTCATCAGACTCCATCCCGAACACTTGTTAAATGATTTCATCAGACTCCATCCCAAACATAATGTTGTTTTCAACAATGATAAATAAAGGAGCCATTTGAAAAGTCTGTTTCAAATAAATGAGCAATTCCAAGAGATCATCTTGCCTTTAAAAAAAAGTAAGGTTTGTTTAGGAATGAACAGGATGTGGGCTGTGACAGAAGTCACGCACCTTTTTACCTTTTAAGGAAAATCACTATTTTCAGGAAGCTTTCATTGATAAAGTTTATTGCATTTGACACCTTTCTCTTTTGTTATTGCGATTTCCTGCAGCACTTTATCCCGAGTAAATGCCATTTATCGATGCCGATGACACTGGTGACTGCTCCTGTCAGACGGGATTCAGATGTGGCTGCAGTCTGCAATTAGAATATTCAGCCATTAAATCAGAATGCAAACAATCGAGACTGAAACATCAATTTCTCATTACCAGGCTATTGGGATTAACATTGAGCATATTGACATTGTTTGTAGGACATACTCTGGGCTGCTTCTTCAGAGTGGGCAGTTTTCTAGGCGAGGCTGATGAGTTCTGCTCGGTTTTGCTTATAAAGGCGTTAATGATAATTAAAAAAAATGAACACCTCAGATTTCCTGAATCGCTGCATTAATTCGCTTTGAAAATGCATTCTGATGTGAATATAAGGCTTTTGTATGTTATATGGAACCTCGTGAGCTCTGCTGTTTGTTCAAAGAAAAAAGTCCTGGTATTTGTCGCATAGTCTTATTTTAAGCAGCGGACTGGCGTCATGATTGCGTGCATAAACTAATTTGGCCATAACTCAGAATTTGTTAAAGATATTTCCATGAAACTTAGTACACTCAGGTTACCCATGACAATATGTGTATGTGTGTAGATGTCCATTACTTTGGCTTTACTAATAGTTGAGTTATGCCCCTTTATAAACTGAAAAAACAACAACAGATGAGCATTCAGGCATACAGTTACAATATTCTTATCTAGTAGGATAAGTAAACCCTAAAATTAAAATACATTTGGTTCAGGTTACCAGACTCTACCTATGAAATAGGCATCGACCCTATTATTTTTATGGTCAGTTGGTAAAAAAATATATATTTATATATATATACATATTTGTTTGTAATATAAGACATATAAGTGTGGCTTTTAAAATGTGGTTTAAAACTTTAAAAGCTTTATAATGAAAACGAACGCAATTATCCAATGATGACAATAATGTTCTAACATAAAAACTAAAAAAACTAGCAAAAAGCAACAACAACAAACACACTTACCTACCCTACGTGTTTTGGGAAAGCATGTAACCCTTACCAAACCATTTATTTTTTGCCTAACCATGCAATCAACTATCCAATAAGAAATCCAATTTCAATGATTTACAAAAACTTACTCTAATAGGCTCTACATGGGGTTCTTTAGATTTGATAAGTCAGGGCAGTTATGGTAGTAATATTAATTTTTGTGAATTCTTTTCCCAGACAAATGTCTGAATTTAGGCTTATATAAATCATTAAATGGCATTGTTGTTTTTTCATCTTAAAATATTCGCCAGGAATGTTTGCTAGAAAACCATGCAAGTCCTATAATAGAGAAGTATTGTATTCCTATACATCATAATAGACAATCGTGCCACAATGGTATTATCCGACTCAATCAAATCTTGACAGAGCCGCTTTCTCTTGTAATTTTGTTATTGTATGTGTCCTGTATTATGCGGAGATGCACAATGTAAAAAAGGTCAAAGTAAGAGAATTCTAGAATTTCCGTAAATCAGATTATTCTCGTTACATACAATCATGCAGGGTGGGTGGGGCTTGGGCACAAGGGCCAGTTATGCCCTCTTTTTTGTGAAAGATTATGCTAGTATCCAAGGCTTTTTTCTGTCCATTTTGGGAAAAAAGACCCTAGACTATTTTGGAAATTATAATTGCGACATAAAATTTACAGGTTTGTGAAGAAATTCAAATTAAGGTCTTTTTGTAAATTTGGGATAAAGTACTTGTAAAAATTGAGGTTTTTCAACCGTGTAATAGTAACTGGCATTATTAGGAATAAAAACATCAACCAAGTTATCATTTTAGGCAACTTTGTGAAATTAGTGTAATATAACCTTGTCAACCAAAAGTGCTGATGAATGCATTTTTAATTGTGAATAACCAATTATTCTGAATGAAATGTTCCCATGCTAAAACCCCAACTATTTTTAGGGGCAAGATGTAAGTCGAGAAGCCTGGCTCTTTGTTACAGCAATTTCATCTCATTTGGATTTTTTTTCTGAAATAGTCATGTATACATATTTGGATTAGGAATGGGTCGGATTGTACAAGTGAGATGGGCAGAAAAAGACCTAGTATTTTTCAAATTGGGGAAAACGGCAATAGTTTTAAACCATTTTAGTTCAGAAGGTCACCCCTATGGATGGTCCCAGCCTTCTAAAGTATATAGACAAAAAAGGTGGTGACACGTTTCTGAAGCGGCCCAGACGAGATCAATAAACAATGACAATAATATAATTATTGTCCATTTTATAAAAAGTAGATGTGTCGCTTTACATTAAAGATGCTTTTTCGAGATGATCTTCATATGTTTTTCATAAATGAGTTCATAGAAAAGTATTTTACTAGGAGTGGAATTGATCAAATATGTTGATTTTCACAGTTATTTTGCCGATGGATATGTGGTACTGGGATAGCTTTTGCAAGATGTTCCTTTGCGTTTTTTTTTGTGTCATAAAATGAGGTCATAGAAAGGTATTTCGCACGGTGCGGAAGTGTTCACAAATGTTGATTTCCACAGTTATTTTGTCGTTGTTTTGTCGCGTACCTATATGTATGTTATATCCAACTAGTATGGATCGTTCCATCTCCTTCAATAACATTTTAAGGAACAGACCACGCGCTGTGAGATGTTTACCAAATTGCTTGGAAACTAGTATTGAACACCTCGCGCAGAGAGAGCTATTAATTTTCCTGTGAAAATGTAGCTTTTTAATTACTGTTATTACTTTAGACACCTAGAATGCTGTAACTATGTTTTCTATGGTTTCTTGTTTGGCATGTTTTCTTGATTTCAAATTTGACTATATCTTTACACGCAACATCTAAGAAATTAAAAAGAGCTTTTAGAATGAAAGTAATCATTATACTTTTATTACCATGATTTTTGCTCTTTATATAACCTGATATAGCTTGATTAAAATGATATGCTGTGTCAGTTTTGTAGGGAAATGTGATATTTTCTGCAGAATTTCTTAATTTTTCTTTGGCATTGCTTAGTGTTTTTTCTGATGATTTTCATGAATATTTTTTCTGTAGCAATTAAGTTAAATTTGTTGAGCTCAAAGGGGACTTGTTCGCGTTATATTAGAGCTGGGGACAAAAAATAATTTTGTCTGAAATGTGAACAAATGCTTGTTACAGGGATAATAAAGGATAAAAAAAATCAGGTCTTTTAATTGTTAAAAAATATTTAAAAATCGATGCGACAAAAAATGCTATGTCTTGCCAAAGAGAATAAAAAAAGTTGATCTGTGAGAGTGCAGCTTTAACTTGGCACAATATAGATAGTCGTGCCAAAATTTGTAATGGTATAATTTGCCTTTTATGATCAAAACAAAAAAATATGATTTGTGTACAGATGACAAAATTTTTTAGCCTTTATATGTAGCATCCTTCAATTAATAGCTAGTTGTTAACACAAATTCCACTTTTAAATAAAGCACCATAATATTGTTAATATTTTTTTATCTGTACACATATTGTGCTTTGTTAGTTTTGATCATTAAAGACAAATGCGTTAAAAACATAAATTATGCATTAAAAAAATAAAAATAAAAATTGGCATTATTATGCGCCTTTAATTTTTTGTTGGAAGACAACACATCTTTAAATGCAACCATATTGTTAAAGTGCATCGACAAGAAGAAAACTCCCTGCCATACAGTATCTTCCATTATAGTTCCCATGGTTTATGCCTTACCATATAAATTTTTTGGATTCAATTTATTATCAGAGAAATCTGGAAGAGCAGTGGTAGACACAGGTATTTTCTGTGGCTTCGTTGCCGGTACTTTATGTTGGTACTTTATGTTGAGAAAATCAGCAACATTTAGAAACATTATGTACTAGCAGGAGTCCTCTCTGGCATACAATCACTGTTGGCCAGATTACCCCACCGTGGATGTTTTCAAATATTTGTACTCTGGTGTACATGGCTCATTAAAGATTGCTGTGTGTTTTTTGTTAATTTCTGTAAACTCGCTGCCTTGGTGTTCAATTAGGAGTCGAATCACTGCTTTTTAAGACTCTCAAGAGGGATTAAATCTACGAAAATAACAGGCGGCTTAGAATTTATTATGTAATAGAAGTTTTAAGTATAGTCTTGTTTCAGTGTCTGTGATTTTCCATCGGAATTAATCCATACTGGTGTTTAAAGTTAGCGTTAGAATAAGCGGATTTAAAGGTAAGTCAAACTTTCGGTGCATTATCATACAAAAAGTAAATATTATGATTTTAAGTTGAAATATTTTTTAAATCCTTTATTTCTACTATTTACAATGAAAGAAGCAAATATTTCTGTGAAAAATTCATTTATCATTATTCATGGGTGGTTCTGAGATTACTTGGTTCTAATCTGATTTGGGATTAATTAAAATAATGGTTCTTGAACTCTTCTTTCATGATTCGATTCAGATAATTCTTACACTCATAAAAGCATCTCTTGTTTGAACAGACTAAAACCGAAAACAGCTCTGCAAATATTTTATCAATCAAATCCTCGGAATTCTTGGCTGAACCTTATGTTACAATCAAACCATAGATGAATATCTACAATGTCGGTACTGTCTCTCTTGGAATGCCTTCAGGGAATTCAGCAAAGTCTTCATAGAGGCCTTTTGTTTATCCACCTTGTCATCGCCACCTTGTTATCTGTCTTGTGTTGAACTAATAATTGCAGCGTGTATAGTATCAGTGGGGAAGCCTTAAGGTAATGCTCTTTTTCTGTTGAAAAAAAACGCTACTTACCCGTTTAATGTAAAAACCTGTCAGAGAATTGTTTATTGTCTTGCAATGAAAGAAAGAATTCCGCTTTGCCATTCCACTAATACAAGCAAATAATCACAAGTGGGAAGGCTATATTGCTAAGGATTGGGAAGAAACTTCCGTAGGAGCTTTTAAGCATGTAATTAAGACTAAGGAAATTTATGGATGTTTCCCCCTTACATTATTTTTATTAGGATACTGAATTGATATTTGTACTATCAGGTAAATTGTAGTTTTCCGGTTAAAATGTTTCTTCTAATTGTTATGTTTTCATGAAAGTGTTTTGGTGTCATTGACCTCTAGGTGATTGTGCAGTTTAAGTTTAAACAATGTACTGATTTCTTTTGTTATTGCATGGCTGGCTCCCAGTTCACCTTATTTATTATGATAGCTGATATTGCTGTTTGCAAACAAACTAATTAGCAAAGTTACTCATCAATAATCAGCTAATAAAAGCCAGGTTGTGATGCATTATTTGTAACAAATATACAGTCAATTTGTTCCACCCCAAAAGTGATTTTAACAGTAAGTTTCGGCACTTCAAAAAGCATAATTTTGGGGACTATAAATCAATTGCTAGATTTTCATTCCCGCCATATAAAATTGATTTGTCAATGATGTAAAACCCATGCAAACTGTACATGTATGGATCCTTAGCGGGATATGAGCCCATCCCTTATTAGTAAGTTCCAGGTTGATGGTAAAAGAATACACTCAATGGCTGACTCAGTGCTTGCTTTGATGTGAGCAGTCGATTGACAGGATGAAGATGTTGCACCTGATTAGAAACTCACTCGGTGTTTTGGGGGGAGCAAAAACCACAATCTTTCAATACATCAACAATTTGAAATGCTAAGGTCATTTTCGAACAGTAGCAGAACATATTTCACCCAATGGTATTGCAGCAAAAAAACAACAACACAACCAACATTTTAAGCCATTGAAATTGCAGGTAGGCAATCATTAAGTACTAGATTTTAAATAATCATTGAGAATTTCAACATTCGTGGTTGTTTAAAGGTCCGCCTACTCATTCGATACGCACTCCCTCTGTCAGATTTTGTGTTGTCAGTGTATCAGCCAACGAGGTTGTATTCTAAGTCAGTTAGATGACCTAAAGTAATTTCTTAATGATTAAGAAGGGTTCGTTTTCTATGCTCACTCTCCCCATTCTTATTCATTAAGTATTTACTTCATGTCATCTAACTATTACGTATAATTAAATTGACAACTCTCTATCCAAAAAGCAGGTAGGAAGAATATGATCTGGTCTGCTAGAGAACATTATTATTCAGTCTTGATTGGGAGTTTTTTTCTTTCATCAGTTTCTTTTGTAATACATCCAAAATTACCCAGTAATATGCCAATAAATATTGTATTCCTGAAGGAATTCAAGTTGATATCTGTATGCAAATGCCTCTTTGTTATTTATTTCTTGACAAAACTTTTTACCATTATCACTGTAAGAGAAATTATGCTCGTGATAATTGCTGGAACTCCAGAATTGGCCTTGAAAAAAAACCCTCATACGGCAGCATATAATGAAATAAAGAAATTCTTTTTTTATAAAATTCTGACCATTTTTTCAGTATAACTGTAAAACTTCATTAAGTTTGTGTAGAAGGAAGGATGTTTGTGCTCATTGAAGCACTTGATTCCAATTGGATAAAAGAGAAAATTTCCTATGAAATGTGCATTTACCTTTGTGGTGTTGCACCTGCTGTTGGTCTGTAATTTCATTTCCTTGTTTCAGTGCTAAGAGATCTCTGTCAAGTTACAGTATTCTAGTGCATGTTGGGATAGGTTCAGATATTCACAGTAGGCTTGTAGATATATCCATGGCCTCGCTTCAAAATGCAAAAGCTGCATTTTTTCTGTTTCGGAATTTTTACATCACTAAAATCATTATGGCAAACTGCATCTAGCTGCAAATTGCCGAGTAAATAGTCCAATGAGAAAATGGTGTTGTATCATGTGTTCAAAATGTCCAGTAATGAGTGGACATCTCACAGAGAAGTAAAAATGCAGAACCTTCAGAAATAGTAACGACAACAATTGTAAGACAACAATTGTAACTTCGGCATTTTGTAAAACCAATGTGTGATCAAATTACCAAGATTAAATACTTTAAGCATTGCTACTGAAAACATGGGATTTTTATAGCTTCGACATTAGGAAGTGAGGCCATCAATATTTTTTAAGGTTGAGAATTTTGATTCCAATAACAAAAAAACATATTATTTGAATTTGTTTTCTTTCACCTTTTTTACCTGTGCGACGAACGTTATAGAACAACTTCTGGAACTGTATTGCTGGCAATGTAACCGAGAATGCTTTATCGCTTGATACTTACCTCCAAGAGTACCCTTTTAAATTAAAATTTTACTGTCAAATTAGATTGGTTCTAAACCACAAGAGTACAGGTTTAAAATGCATATGTAAAGATCCTTGAAAACAGTGATTAGTTTCCCGCAGTTTCTCCTCAAAGAACTGTTGGATGTGATGTAAGAATATTCAAAACAACTCCAGTTTCTTCCAGGGCTGTAGCTTATAATGCCAATTGTAAGTGCCGGCCCGTCCTTGGACCTTTATTGCTCGTGTCCATTTGAATGCTGCCCCAGGATTATGTTTTCTTTAATTTTTAGATAATCATTTTCCTGCTTATATGTTTATAAGGCTAAAATAGAAAATTTGCTTGTGAAGACTCGGGTTCAAATACCTGTTTCTGCTTCTGTGAGCCAGTCTGCTTCTGTGAGCCATTTGGCTTTTGTGAGCCAGTCTGCTACTCTGAGCTACTCTGCTTCTGCGAGCCAGTCTGCTAAGCAAGCCAGTGTTGGCGTTTAAGAACCAGTCAGCTACTGCGAGACAGTGTCCTCTTCTAATAACCAGTCTGCTTCTGCGAGCCAGTCCACTACTGCAAGCCAGTGTCAGCTTCTAAGAACCAGTCTGCTACTGTGAGCCAGTGTCGGTTTCTAAGAACCAGTCTGCTACTGCGAGCCAGTGTCCACTTCTACTAACCAGTCTGCTTCTGCGAAACAGCCTGCACTGCAAACCAGTGTTGGCTTCTAAGAACCAGTCTGCTACTGCAAGCAAGTTTCTGCTTTAATGAATAAGTCTACAACTGCAAGCCAGTGTCTGCCTCTAAGAAACAGTCTGGTACTGCAAGTCAGTGTTTGCCTCTAAGAACCAGTCTGCTACCATGAGCTTCTGTCTGCCACTACTGGGTGTTTCACTGCAGTTTTATCATGATGTCGGGGGTCTGGTAAAGTCATCAGCAGCTTCCATGGTGTCATCTCCACTAGGTTTTATCATGATTACTGCACCCATGTGTCATGGTGGCACTGACCTCTGTTCCTGTTTCTTCACTAATTGCTTCGCCAGCCTTACCTGGTCTTTAATACTGCCGCTAACTCTGCATCTGGAATGTTGTGCGTCTCTTTGGTGTGAAAGGAATTTTATGAATGAAATAAATCTTCAGCAAGCGAGCTTTACTTTTATGATAACCTAAAAATTACTCTCAGAGATATGCTTTAGAAAAGGTACATAAAAGGTTTTAAAAAGGGCAAGATGCTGCAAAAAGAGGGACAGGGTGTTTTAGCATGAAAACGGCACATTGTATTGAACTATGGCTGTGAAGACCTTGAACTTGATGAATTTGACAGAGAATGGTTGGAATTGTGTTTAAATGAAGTTTTATTAGGGTGCCAACTGCAAAATACGTCAAGTTGAGATGTATATATGACCATGGTATAAGTTTTAATCAAAATAAAGAAATTCATTTTATTCTACGAAGGCAGGAAGCACACAATTGCTAGTTTCCATGAGGACAGAAGGGTGCTACAGGATGACAGGGCGCAGCACCCTTCTATAACTCTAGCTCTAACTAGCGAGAAGAAAATGACTGTATATAGGCAGATTACATTCCTGAATAAGTTCCAGGATAATAAAATTCAGGATTAATCATGAAATCAGGATTGGGAGCTAGAAATTTCAGACAATCAAAGTTTGTTAAGTTAAATACTTGCTAGAAATTTCTATTGAAAACAGTTTTAAGAAGGGTCTCAGTGAGCACCTAAACTCTGCTTTGGGCCTGAATTCATCATAACTTAAACTAACGTTATTTTGAGGATTGGGATTTTCAGTCAGTTTCTTGGCATAAACTGTGTTTCAATTATATATCATATGAACATTTATTGTATAGATCCAGCCCGTATCTTTATGGGCGTCCCAGCTAGAGCACTCTTAGTGGCCCAGAGAGCACTCTTAGGCAGCGTGAGATTTATGGCCCAGTTTCATGACAAGAAGAAGATGCTTATGCATTCCACACTATAAGACATTTGTTTTTTATGGAACATGCCCGCCGGGTGTTGATGTTGAAGCCGAAATTGTACAATTCCGAATCCAAAGTTGTAAGAAGCCCGTAAATTTCGCTATTTTCTCATGATATTTTTTATCATTCAGTATACCGGATTTCTTTCCTACCTGACATACCGATAATATGCAACATCAGTGTTATATTTATCGCCATATCAAAATGAAGAATTGCGCTGATCACGCCTTTTTTGATTGAAATGTAAGTCACAGAAATATCGATAACTTCTATTTTTAAAATAGAACTGCTAGTTTGCTTTACAAAATGTCAACAAGCATGTTGGGCGTGTTGAAGAAGAATTTCAATAAGCCAGATGGAATTATTACTAGTGTTTACCCTTTGGGCTAATGTGCCAATTCCCTACACGGATTCCATGTTAGTGAACATGGATTATACTTCTTGGGTAAACTTGAACAAGTGATGAAATGAAGGCTGTATTCAGTAAGCAACTAAGATTGAACTTTAGATAAGAAACTGAGTGTTTTAATTGGCCTGTATATTTAGCTGACCAATAGGCTGAATGGAATCACTGAAGCATGTCTTAAGATAAGGATAAGATCAATATTGAATTTTGTCTTAAGTTATGAACTATACAAAAGGCATTACTGATTGGAGGTACTGTGTTACATGTATATCCTTAGTTCCAGAGCTTGAATAAAAGAGAAGCAGCGTGTCACAAACAATTGTGTCCATTTTTCGCTCCCTAGGGAGACTGGACACCAGAATTAATCAGAAAGTGACCAGTGGTAATGGGGACATGCAATTTGATTGATGGGACATCGTGAGCTGAATTTATGGAGGTGATTGGATGCTGGCTTATATTACATGCGGGATGTATCAGGATGTACAGTGACATTACATTCCCCAGAATTCAGGATAGGCGGTGAAATTAGTTGCTTGGCCTGTCTTTCTGGACAAAAAGTTTTACAATTATAGTTAACTTATATATAACAATTATTAGAAGTTATGTAACAAATAAGCACACTTTTTGTCCATCAACAGTTGCAAAAAATGTCTTTTTCCTCCAATTTCAGTTGAAATATATAGCAAATATAGAAACTGTTATAACTGTATGTATTATGATGTTAACTTTCAGTCATTTATTTTACATATAAGTAAGCGAATACCTTCCATATGATACCAAAACTGCATCGGGTCAGGCATTATTATTTAACAGGAAGGTAATTGGAGCTATCCGAGAACAAGCTTATTTGTGGGTCAGATTCCATAAAGGTACTAGACACCACATGGTCCAGAATCGGCAAATACAGTATTTCTGCCTGTACTTGTTAATGCAAGCTCAAAGTATAAGGCTGATTACAAATCATTATACATGATTAAAAGAATAAACGCAACAATAATGTCGCTGTCAATATGTTGTACACGTTATCAATTTTATGTAAGTCTTGACAATTTTCTCTTTTTTTTTTGCAATTGTATCATCTGGTGTCTAGTCCCTTTAAACTCAATTTTGCAGACATGTATATAAGCAAATATGAATAATGCTCTTGTCTGTACTCAGATATCATTTTTTTGAGAGGCCAAGCGAATGTGTATCTGTTTGGGGCTCCAGGATGTGTTGGATGAGAGACATGTACATAATTGAATTGACATAACACGGATGGGAGCCCAATATAGCTTTGCCTGGGGTAGTATTCAATAAACAACTTAAGTTCTCATGGTCATACATCATTGACTTCATTCACATCATTGGTCAGTTATTTATAACAAGTGATCTGCTTAGCTACATCGTTCTTATATCAAATCTAAGGACCACTATTGAATACCAGCCCAGATCAAATGTGGGAGGTTCTTTGTGGGAGGTGGTCAAAGATTTTGAATGGATCATACACAGCCATGTTTATTATTTGTTGACAAAATCTAATCGCTTTATTTGTGTATTGAACTGTTGAAAAACAACCAGCAGCCTGCTTGGATAAGTTGTCAACAGGTTATCTTAGGGCTAAATTGCACATTTAAATTATTTGATTGTTTAAAGTGATACTTGTATTTGTAATCAATGTAACAAACATAAAGTGATAAACCTTTAACTTCTTACTAAATAATGCATTTTTGGGAAATATCCATTACTGATAACGAGATTTTAACCATGTATTTTATAGCTGAAAAGGCACAAATTTTTAAAGACTGGTGGTTCCCTAAAGTTTTACAGCAATCAATGATTCTCTCATAAGGTAGAAATACCGTGTTTTCTGGACCTTTCTAATAAATTAATTTCCGATAACCCTCATAAGAAACAATGTTTTCTTCGATATTTATTTATCCTTTTCGGTAAATGAAAACAACTGTATTAATTGTGGTACTGCTTATTTGGGAGTAAGAAGGTTGCAGTTGGGTGAATTATACCACTAGATCCCTTTTATTTTGGTAAGCAAACATCCTTATATTGTTATTATTATTATTCACCAGTCAATTGTAACCACGGCCCCCCAGGTCTGGGGGTATACTGGGAATAGCCGGGGAAATGGGCCGTGTTTTAACCTTCCCGGTGGCGGCATGCAGTGCCGGGTGAATGCGGTGGTATTGTCCTCGCGCCAAACATAGCAGGGAATGGGCCTTACCTAGGGTCCCTGGGGTGCAGGGTCATTTGGCGGGGATTTTACAAGCAGTTCGGCCCCGCAGGGCCGAAAGTTTACCCGGGTTTGACTGGACTGAAAGTCAAAGTCCCAGCTATTCCGCAGGCCTGGGGAGGTTTTACAATTGACTGGTGCATTATACAACATCACTTTATCTGTTATGCAAACTTCTTGAGGGTTCAGAAATCATTATTGAAATGTAATTCAGTAGAACATGCTCATCAATATTTTGGGACAATTATGATCAACAATCTAATATTAAATTAATAAAGCGTTTTCTCAAAAGATTGAATTTCCAGTTGAGTAATAATTCATAAATGCTCTTGGGTATGATTTGTTCCGAGATAGAATTTTGTCTATAGATAACTGCTTTTTTAATTAAGTTTTCCATCTATCAAGGCTGTTAAAATATTGTTCTAGGAAAATTAATATGATTGACTATATATGCCCATAGATTAAGTTCTGATTATAATTCAAATCATGACTTAGTACTAAAGTTAATGGCACCGAAGCTCATATAAAAAAATGCAAAAAATTAAACGATCTTTAGAATGGAAAAAGTATCACAAAAATCTGATTTGAAATAGGTTTTTTTCAATATCTGGTTATGGTAGTAATAATCTATTTTTAGATGTATTTGTTACTATTTGGTACTAATGCATGCAAATTGTGTTAGTTACTTCAATTCTAAAATTAGAACAGGGCTTTCTGTAAAAATAATTAATTAAAACATTTTTATTTTTTTTATTTTTTCATTTTATTTTTTTTCAAACTGACTATAAAAACGGTAGCGTCTGTGCGTATTCCATAGGTAAGGTAGATGTATTTTTGTTTTAGGCCTTGGCTGCCTTTAAGGTAGGATTGAAGAGCCATTAATTGTATGATATTTTCCATGTGTTTGTAAGAGTGATTTGTGTTTCAAACTTATCTGTTTGTGTAAAAAAATTCTTAAACCCTTGATAACCAAGGTAAATAATGCTTTTTGTGTTGCCTGAAAAGACGACATATAGGGGTTACTTTTGTCGGCGGCGGCGGCCGCGTCCCATTTTCGCTTGTCCGGGGTATATCTCCTAAACTATTAGTGGTATCATCTTGAAACTTCATATGTAGATAGATCTAATTGAGGGCAAGTGCAGTGCACAAGAGCTGTTACTCTTGCTTCCATATTTTTAGAGTTATTGCCCTTTGTTATTTTTCATGCTTAAAGTTTTGTCCGGGGCATATCTTGTAGAATATAAGAGTTATCAACTTGAAACTTCATATGTAGATAGATCTCATGGAGGGCAAGCGCAGTGCACAATAACAGTAACTCTTGCTTTCTTAGTTTTAAAATTATTGCCCTTTGATAATTTTCATGCTTAAAGTTTTGTCCGGGGCATATCTTGAAGAATATAAGAGGTATCAACTTGAAACTTCATAGCTAGATAGATCTCATTGAGGGCAAGTGCAGTGCACAATAACAGTAACTCTTGCTTTCTTAGTTTTAAAGTTATTGCCCTTTGTTTATTTTCATGCTTAAAGTTTTGTCCGGAGCATATCTTGAAGAATATAAGAGGTATCAACTTGAAACTTCATAGCTAGATATATCTCATTGAGGGCAAGTGCAGTGCACAATAACAGTAACTCTTGCTTTCTTAGTTTTAAAGTTATTGCCCTTTGTTAATTTTCATGCTTAAAGTTTTGTCCGAGGCATATCTTGAAGAATATAAGAGGTATCAACTTGAAACTTCATAGCTAGATAGATCTCATTGAGGGCAAGTGCAGTGCACAAGAACCGTTACTCTTTCTGCCATATTTTTAGAGTTATTGCCCTTTGTTAATTTTCTTGCTTAGATTTTGTCCGTGGCATATCTCGTAAACTATAGGAGGTTTCAACCTGAAACTTATTCCGTAGGTATATCTGATTGAGGGTTCAAATGCCACCTACACTTGAAGTTAAATGGCAACATCATTGTCTATAAATGAATAAAATGCCAATCTAACAGCTATAATGTCGACAGTAAATAATTCGTCAGGCGACACATCCGACTCGCGGAGTTCTAGTGTGGTCAATATGAACTGCATTTTTCACAGATAATAAGTACATAACTGTTTTTTTTACGTGATACTATATGATATATCATGACGTCATGGGATAAACTGTATCCGCTCTTTAAACAGATAAGTCAGTATGGCGTATTTGAAGTGTTTTTCCATCATTATTATGCATCATATGACAACGCTCTTCGTCCAATCATGGAAGGTTTATTTATAGATCATGTAATAATAGTATTTATGACAATGCAATTTTTAATATATAATGTATATTTTTGTATTAAAAAGCAGTGAAAAGAAATAAAAATGAAGACGCAATACAACTGCATGGTATCTTGAAATTTGGAAATTTGGCAAGAAACTGTTACATTTCCCCGTATTTTAAAAGAGATAATTAAATCAACATGATTGGTGGCTAGGTTTCTCAAAAGTTTATGAGAATTTTATGGGATTCTAATGACCTGCATTCCACAGTGTTTGAAGGCAGGTGCACCGCTTTGTTTTCTGTGATTAAATTAACCTGTAAAATTTCAGTGCCATTTCTGGGCTCCGCTTTGAAAACTTAAGTGGCTATTTTAAGGTATTTCATGTTAAACTTGTTCCATCTGCTTGCGTTAAAAAGGCGGACCAGCACACTTACAGGGTACTAAAATGATGCTCTCATAGAAAAGAAAATCTTTTGAATATCAGTAAAAATATTCTTTGTTGTTAAGAACAAAAAGACAAAAATATTTCCTGGAAGTTTTTTTTCTTACAGAACTAATTGATGGTAATTAAATCATTTATTGCTTGAAGTCGCATATAAGCACATCACTTTAAATATATGTGATTAACTCCCTTATCATCATAATGCTGACAAGTTCACGAGGGTTTTGTATTTTTATTTTTTTTCGCATATTGATTACGCACGTCACGCATTTCAGACCTAGTGAAATATAAATTTCCCCGTTGTATAAAATCAGTGTGTAAATAATGGTTTCAAGAATTTTTGACTATGTGAAGATCACCCACACCTAAAAAATGTGAAAAAGGAGCCACGAGAAATCAAATCAATCTTCAATCTATTTCCAAAATCGACTGATTTTGATTTCAGAACTCATTAAGTAGTTTGTTAAACTGTGAGAAAGTCAAGAAAGTAATTCTGTTTGTCTGCAACTCCCCAAGTCAATATATCAGCCTAGCAGACCCTTAACTGTTAAGCTAAGTTAAACTAATGCTCAGTACCTTATCCAAGACAGGCTCCTGCATCAATGGTTAAAGTTTCCCTGCCCCCAAAAGTGCAGATGTGTGATGGGGCAATTACAAGCTCAAAGCAGACAATCAGACTTGCAAATTAGGAGAAAAATGGGGTAATTTACCAGGAGAAAACAATGCTACTGATAGTTGACCAGGGGTTAAAGATTACGGCAATTCCTGTCAAGAAAAGTCCACATATTCATGTATTGCCATATTCTTTTTTGTCAGTCTCACTAAAAACCAAAAGTGTTCTGTCTACAGCAAATTTATTTTATGAAGGTATCAGCCAATGAAAATAAATATTATGTTGAGGTTACAAGAATGTTGAACTTGGCTGATTTTTGGTGAACTTGATTAATGATCTTGTTGAAACAAATATTAAATGCCTGTATATAATTTGCAACAGTTATGTATTGCTGTATGAATACAGCACATGATTTGATTTTTAGCTTTATTCTTACAGTTAACAATCATTTATTTAATGTATATTTTGATTCATGCTTTAAATGCTTGTGTTCTCTGTTGATGATGCTGTTGTTGTTGTTGTTGTTGCTGCAGCTGCTGATGTTGCTGCTAATACAACTGTTACTGCTGATGTTGCTGCTGCTGCTGCCCCTGCTGATGATGTGGATGATGATGATGAGGATGATGAGGATAAGGATGATGATGATGATGATGATGACACCACCACTGTTGTTTCTACTACACTCACTCTCATCCTTGATGTTGCTTTAAATGCCCGTGTTCATTGGTTCTGTCCTTGTTGCTACTGCTGCTGCTGCTGCTGATGATGATGACACCACCACTGTTGTTTTTACTACACTCACTCTCATCCATGATGGTGCTTTAAATGCCTGTGTTCTCTGTTACTGTCATTGTTGCTGCTGCTGCTGCGGATATGATGATGATGATGATGATGATGATGATGATGACGATAATGTCACCACTGTTGTTTTTACTACACTCACTCTCATCCTTGATAGTGCTTTAAATGCCTGTGTTCTTTGTTGCTGTCATTGTTGCTGATGCTGATGATGATGATGATGATGATGATGATGATGATGATGATGATGATGATGATCCACTGTTGTTTCTACTGCACTAACTCTCATCCTAGATGATGCTTGTTAAAATGAGCCATTATAAGTGTCTGCATCAATACCAGTGCATTTAGCACTTATATTTAAAGACTAGCTAGTCCATTATCTCCAGCGAGACAATTCACTTCCTTGTGCAGTTTAATCGATTACCATCTACCTGACTGCTTGTATATTTCCTCAGGAACAAGATAATTAATAAGGATGTGACATCAGATGAAATATTAAGATACGTTTTGTTTTTATTGTTGAACATTTAACATAGAAACATAACATCATCTTAGTGCAATAACTCAATAACTGCATTTAGAAATAGAAGCAGATATTGAGTTCTTGGGGTGATTTATTATTTAGCTCTAGAGGGATTTTACACAGACTATCTGACTTTCATGATGTGCCATATGGGTGCTTTGTTCCTTATGTTTACTGGAATCAGATAGTCTCAGCTGCTATCTGATGTAGAACATCAACTGTTTGATAACCATTTACCATTCACTCAACATTTCCCTAGTAACATGGAAAAGAAGGGGTCACAGCTACACTCCTTGTTTTGATCATTGATTAATTTACCTTTTTCTTTAAAGGTATGCCTTTTGACTTTGTTATAAAGCCTTAAAAAAACAAAAACATTTGGTTTGGGTTACCTGACTCTACCTAATAGGCGCCTATCCTACTTTTTTTATTCTCAGTTGTTAAAAAAACCTCTATACAGATGATTGTTTTTTCTGCAACTCTCCCATGATGACAATAACATTATAACATAAAGCCTACTAAAAAAAAAAAAAAATAAGAAGCCTACCTGCCCCCTACCTATTTTTGAAAAAAAAAATGTAACCTTAACCAAAGCATTTAAAAAAGTTTGGTCTAAGTTATAAAACTAGGGGATTACCTAGGTGTGGTTGATGTACATGGCTAGTTCTATATGAAGGAAATGGTATTATAGTATGTACCTATTACTCATGGAAGGCAGGCATTGAGTACGTAGAGACTTTGGATGGACCTGATAGCCATCTTAGATACTGGCTTCTACATTTCCTCAGGATATAGATATCCGGAGGGGGGCATATTGTCCAGGAGCGGATGTAGATGTTGAAAGATATAGTAGATATTAAAGGGGATTAGGGACTTACTGTTGCTGAGCTCTATTTGTCGGGAGTCTTGTTGCTCAATTGTGCACACTCCTGTAGGATATAATTTTAGTGCTTCAATGCTCAGGAACTGTTGCTGTGGTTAAAATCAGATGATTCAATATATTCGCATGTAGCATTACAGTAATTTAGATGATTCTACAATAAAGCATTAGGGGATTTATTTATTTCCAGGAACTTAGTTTTGCTGTTATTCACTGCTATTAGATGTGGTTTGGAAGTTCTTGATTCAAACAGGAATATCAAAGAGGAAAGATTTTCTTTTGGACTTTTGCAGGTGATTTCTAGCTACTTAGGTTAGTTTTGGCTTCATAAAATCCTTTTAAAGGAACTAGACACCATGATACAAATGCAAAAAAAAAAGAAAATTTTCAAAAACTTACATAATATTGATATGCTGTGTACAACACATTGAGTATCACATCGCTAACGACGCATGTATCTTTTTCATTTTTTTAATATTTTACCATTGCCAAATTTAGTTTGTCTACCTCGTAAATAACAGTAATTTGAAAATAGTGTCTAGACAGTTCTAAGTTTGTTTTGAGGAAATAAAATGGCTTATTTTGGGATAATGTGGTGTCTAGTTTCTTTAATTGTCAAAAATAATAATTTCTTTCATTTTGCAGTTTCGTTTTGTATGCAGTTCCGTTCTGTATGCAAAATATTATATTTCATCTGCGGTATTCATTCAAGAATCCACTTAGCATATGACGTATTGATTATGTTATAAGAGTAATTCAAATGAATATCATTTATCAGTATTTCAATATTAACATCAATTGATAGTAAAAAACATTAATCAGGATCCCATTTCATTTAGCTTATTCCACTTTTAACTTTCTGTGTTGATAAACATGATTTCATCTAGTACAGCTATAATATTTCCTCAAATATATTAAATTATCTGTAAGAAAAACAGCTGTTGACTGATTTATTCGTCAGAGAAATAAAAGATACAGAATCATGGCCTTCATTGCAACTGAGGAAATATCCTAAGGAAAAAAGTTCTAGCCAAAGTTGCTCATAAATTTATCTTATAAACACAAACATAGCTGGAATTAGTTAGGAAATAATTAAATCCGATTTCAGTCTCTTCAGAAATGCTTGGAGGCCAATATTAACTGATTCTTAATTGTGCATTTTCATGATTGATTCCAAAAGAAACCTGCCCTCTTAGAATTGATACATCAGGGATAGGGTGATTCAGCAGAATGTTATGACATATGTTTACTTAGCCTGCAATTCTTGTTTTCCTCTTCAGACCGATTTGCGTTTTGAGCAAATTGTTGTCAAAGAGACACTCATAAGTTTTGCCATTTCTTTGTGTAGATATTCAATAGTTCCTTCATTGTTTTGGAAATTAACCAACATTTTTTAGTATGATAAATAGCTGCTGTTGATCCCAACCCAATTTGTTGCTAGAAAAATAATGAAACTCATCTTCATAATCAGTTTTACAGAACTTGCATTTTTGGGTGTAAAACTCAAGTGCTGCTCTTCTATCTTCATTTGTTATGGAATAGAATTTTCTAGATGAATAATTATGTTTCTGAAGTTTTGAAGGATTCTATCAAGTTAGCTTGTGTTTTTCCTACTGATGTTGGATTATATTGTCAAGTATTTGCTAAGCTTTTGATGAAGGAATGCCTCAGACTGTGCAGTATTTAATTTTCCTTTCTAAACTTGTTAGTTTGTATGTTTATTCCTGCGTTTGAAAAAGTTTGTGTATTGTTATAGCACTTTGGGTAGCTGCCGTCCCTGTCAGTCATCCAAACGTTGTGATATTTAAAGGGACTAGACACCAGATGATTATTGCAAGGAAAAATAAAATTGTCAAAAACTTACATAAAATTGATTGTTGTACATCTTGGATGTATCACATCATTAACGACACATGTATCTTTTGCAGTTTTTGTGTATTTTTCCAATCGAAATTTACTGGGTTTGTCTACCATGTAAATAGCAGTCAATTTATAAATAACATCCATATATGTATCTGTACTTTTTTTAAATCATGTGACTTTCACATGCTAAATATACACACTATAAACTAGGAAACCATTTATGCGCTATTTTTAGACAGGTAAACTCAGCTGAGATGGCGACGAAATACTCTTTTACTCATGTATAGTGATGTATTGTTGGCCTTTAACTAGTTCGTATTGACAATTCAAGGGTTGCTTTGAGGAAATACTGTATTTGCTGATTTTGGAACCATCTGGTTACCAATGGCAATGAACATATCAATATTTTGAGTATAAAGGGCAATCACTCTTAAATAATTGTTTGGTTATTCCCCTTGGTGACCTGAGATGGCCTAATGGCTTTAAACTTTGCAACAATTTGTTAATTAGTTTCATGATGGTCTGTGATGAAGTAGGTCTTAGATATTTAAAATATTTGTTGAGATAGGAGATTGTTGTAGAATTATTTTAATCTGGTTTACAAAACTTGATCCTTTTTTTCCTACTTTTTGTCCCAAAAAAGAACTGCAGTGTAACTTTCTCCTATTATTTTGTCATAAAAGCTACTTAATCCTACACCGCTGGAGAGCCTGCTGTCTGTAAAACATTCAAAGTTTATTGGTTATGAATTAAATCATAATTTGCAGTGTACAAGGTCTCAGGTGAAGTCTATTTTCATAAAACCAGAGATGGGGGCTGTAGTTATAATTAATGGGCCAGATTTCTATTTTAGATGCTGCATCGCAAAATAACTAAAACATATTTCATCTGTGTCTGATTTCGTTACAGTACACACAGCAATAAACTGCAATATCATGTATAAAAGAACTACCATTTCCCCCCAATTACCTAAGTTATTGGATGAGAGTTCATGGAAGAACGGCACACTAGTCACTTTCAATAGATAGAAAGGAATAGAAATATATGAATGCGACTCAGGGTGCAATGGGATTATGGCATTTTGTTATGGTTGCTATATAATATATACTGTGTATCATGATTATGTACTGTTGGTTAAAGATGCACTCTTGAAACTTCAGGATAAATTATCACCTGATTGTTTTGAAGGGCATAATGCACCAGTCAATTGTAGCCACAGCCCCCCCCCCCCCACCCCAGGTCCGGGGGGTACCTAACCTAAGGTCCCTTGGTGCGGGGGCATTTGGTGGGGATTTTACCATCCATATTTTAGCCGGGGCCGGCTTGACAGAAAGTCAAAGTCCCCGCTATTCCCCAGACCTGGGTGTGGGGGGGGGGGGGGGGGGTTACAATTGACTTGTGTAACATAACAGATTTGTATTTGCTGACTTTCAATTTCCTGAGTAAAGTCTGAAAGCGGCATTATAATGTCTGTAAGTGGAACGAATTGTTTAGTAGGCTTTATTCTGTGCCTGTATAAAATATGTATTTATTCTTTTAAAATCATTGCCAACACCATTCAAGTTCAATTTGGGCGTATATCCACTACAGAATATACTGATAAGCCACTTCTGGGCTGGTATTCAATATTGGTCTTCATTGGATCTAAGAAGGCTGTAGCTTATCGGATCACTTGTTATTAATAACTGACCAATAGAATGAAAGAAGTTGATCATGTATGACCATAAGAATAACTTGAGTTGTATATTGAATACACCCCTGTAGTGCTTTGGAATTAATCAACAGAACAATATGCCGACTAAGATGTAGTGTGTATATGTTGTCACCTTGGAGACTTACAGTGCATCTGAATATTCATCTGATGCCCATAATAACTGAAATCTATTTGCATAACAATATAGGTGAAGAAATATATTCAGTTTGTCGTCTGCTGCATGATCACCCAGTGTATTTGGAAAAAGATATACCCTCGTTTTCCTCTGATTTAAAACATACTGTTAAATATGCATGCAAAAATTATTCTGTATGTAAATTTTGTGCACTCAAAATTTAACCTTTATTATTGTATATTTTCAGAAGCATGCATTCCCCAGTATCTAACATGGAAAATGGCCGACGCGAGCCCGATCCAGACGCTATAAAGATGTTTGTCGGCCAAGTCCCTCGATCCATGGACGAAAATGATCTCACAAAAATGTTTGAACAGTATGGCACTGTGTTCCAGTTAAATGTTCTACGTGATAAAGTTTCTGGTCAAAGCAAAGGTAAGTTGGAGTCCTTCTTTGATGTAAGCTCTTGTAAGTTGTTGTTATTTTTGTGTCATCTGCTAAGTATGGCTGACACATTGGGATTGCTTTGTCTGGCAACGTCTTCCACTTCAGTGTCACACTTTCCTTTTCCGATCAATTACTCTTGAACTATTTGGTGCAGTCATTTAACTTGGTACCAACACTGGTCACGGTCAGTATCTATAGGTGACTCCTATTGATTTTGAGCTCAAAGGTTATGGCAACTCTCGACAGGCCACATATCCGATTCACGGAATTCTAGTTCAGGAAAAAAACGTTGAGGCATTGTCCTAACTCTGGTGACCTCTCTGTCAGTGACAATGAAATCATACAAAAACATAAGCCTATGGCCATAATTAAGATCTTGTTGCAGTGATCTGCATGAAACTTATTCAGAAACATGTAACAATGACAAAGTGGGTATTTGTAGCCATGCAGGTCTTGCGAAGTGGTTGTTTGGTTATGCTCCTTGAGAACACCTACAGACTTTGGCATCTGCTCGGCCTTTGTTTATAATATCTCATTGTTTCATTAATTTTGGTGTAAATTGTCTCTAAATTCAACCACAAAAAAAATAAGGATCGTTATTTTGATATCATCAAATTATTGGCACAGCCGGTAACTTGTCATGTTTTGAATGCAGATCTATTCGTAATCTTCTAGTTTCTCTGTGGTGAGACCAGTGTTCCAAGAATACAATGATTTCTTGGCATGTGTAACATTCAGACCCATTACAGATCCATCAGCAGTCTGTCACATAACAAACACATTATCGCTTCCAATAATAATTACTGCAAAAGCAATTTTCAGTGGGGACATGTCATGTTACCATACACAGACTCAGACGTACTTAACACAATATTTGCACTCGTCTGAGTACAGATTGCTAACAGTGTAAGATTTTCTTTGCACGTTTGTCTGACAATCAAATTGACATTTCACAGTAGTTGGAATAACTTGGAATAATTCTGCTTAGAACTCTGGATCCTTTAAATCTCCCGTTAGCAATTTATGATCTCCTGTTTTATAATTTGCACCCTACCTTAGTTTTCTTTGGGTCTTAATGATCTCATTTATCCTGAATTGCACTCTTTGTGGCAAAATTTGTGAACATTGTTCAGCAGACTATGTAGCTGATGAAGTTCATTTTATAGATTTACAAGCTGAATTCGAAATCATCAGTTATCCGCCTTTGGTTTCATGCCCTCTTCTCAGCAAACACTGGATTCCAAGATCTGTTTTTAGGCTTTTATGTGGTATTAATTCTGCAATATTTTCTCAAAATGTTTTATGGGTTAGGTTTCAGAACACACTTGACTGTTTAATTGAGATTATACAACAGTTATTGAGGATTTTTTTGATGATTTAAGCCATAATATTGTTGAAATGATGGCACCATGTGGCTTGCAATTATTGACTTCTCTGGAGAAGTATCTCATATATTTAATGCATTTTGATAGAGATTGTAAAGTGTGGAAAACATATGAATGATTCCGATCAAGTATTCCATTAAAGTTAAATGGACTTATCTCTCACTTTTAAAGATTAAGATTTCTGTATATTTAGATTCCTGACTATTTAAGATTCTTGGCAAAAAGGTGCAATTTTTATGTATTGCTCCGAGATAATTGTTTTCATGTTCAGATTGCTTGTTTTATCACAGATGACTTTCATTAGAGTTTTGGGGAAAAAACAGATACCTTTTTATGTTATCTATGTACGTTTGCAGGTTGCACCACCTAAGAATGTTCAGAATGAGTCAGAGGATCAGAAACATAATGATAATATAAATGAAAAGTTACAAAGTGGTATCACAGATCTAAGGAATGATTCTTGCCTGTTTTTTGGGGAAGAGCATTATGTTAAATTCTTAGATTTATGTTTATAGGCAGCAGTCAGGTTGTTTTTTAGGTGTTATGGGAGAATTCGATGACTTATATCCCTGGTATTTTCGAAAGTTTTGCTGAAATTTTTCACCAAATTTGGAATCATTATTCCTTCATTATTTTTTTTAAATATACTCAATTACACTTTTTAACTATTTAATTGTGGCATTTTATAACTCCAAAACAGCAATAAAGTATAAATTTCCAAATGGGAATTTTATTCAAAGTTTGGGACCCCCACTGTAAGTGTATGAATAACCTTTATTGCTATACAATGTTCAGCTTCATTAAGAATCAATGCCTGCTTGGAATATCTACACTGGAATCTGTCTAAATAATTTCCACCACTCGATCTGTCTAGGATTGCATCGGGATTGTCCTCTATCATCCATACATTGTGATATCACCAAATTGGACCAAATTGGATTGTATTTGCGACTGCAGTTCTAAGAAGTCTCATTTCAATAATTTCGCTGCTTTACTTAATGAGGGGGGTAGTCTAAATTGTCTTTTGTATATATATATCCAAATTTCCTCTTGTTCGAAAGGTCTTGGATCAATACAGGTCCTGTTTCCACGCACTGTTTAGCATCTTTTTTCTTTTTTTTTGTTAACTTCTTGTAAACAAACTGTTGTCATTGTGTTTCTTGAGTTTTGGCCCTTCCTTCTTGTACACAGTCCAGCAAAGCTCGGGTAAAATTCCCGCCCTGTGGGGACGAACTGCTTGTAAAATCCATCAAATGCCCCGGGGGCCCCCGGGCCCCAGGGACCCTAGGTAAGGCCCATTCTCCACTATTTTTGCCGTAAGGACAAAACCACCTCATTCACCCCGTACTGCGGCACTGGAAGGTAAAAACACAGCCCATTTCCCCGGCTATCCCTGGTATACCCCCGGTCTTGGAGGGCCATCACTGGTTACAATTGACTGGTGCATTAGTAGCCTGTGCACATTGCAGCTGGTTGTATGATTTCGTGTGACCCATGATGTCTGAATGTGTATTTTGAATGTCAAAGGGGACACGAGAAATAAATGACTGCAATTCCCACCAATCACTTTGGGACTTCCCTAAGATAAATTCTAGTCCCATAGAGTTAATTCTACTCAAACTGTGTACCTATGAAATGCTTTAGCTACTGGGGTTGGCTCTAAAGTTTCCATTGTATGGTTGTATTCATTACTATCTCTGATTTCTAAAAGGTCTTCCTTGTATTAGTTATCTGCGCATCTCCAAATGAAGTGTGCCAATGGTGTGTATTCTGCTCACAGTTTCTGTTGCATCTCAGAAGAGAGGGCTCTCTATCAACCCTTGTTCCCTGTCAAGATCTGTATCAGGGTAATTGAACATGGCAGCCCGCAGCCTCCGAGATGCTGCATTTGTAACACTTTGTATCTCTTGTATCAAAGACAAGGGGTTTAGGATGAGTCCCTCGCATGCAAATCCACTATGAGTCTCTGGCAGGGATATGTTGTAGTGCTACTTTTGTTCTGTATGTTGTGTGCTTAGTGAATAGAATTATGTCTCTGATACATGTGGAAAATATTAAAGAGCTGTACAAAAAATTGTTTTTATGGGTATTTCTTTCTACCTGCTCCATTTGCTCTGCCACCTTTTATAACAGCTGTATGAAACAAGGCAACATGTTATAGATGAAGGGTGTAATGGAACAGTTTATTACTTGTTTGTTTCTCCTCTGATTTCTCTTTTATGATGTTTCCTCCAGCTTTGGCTACAAGGTGTCTATATGAGATGATACTCTATGGGCGGTTTGTTCAGAACTTTGTGAAAGTTTGCAACATCATTAACGTCAGTCATCGTTGATTAAACTTTCAAATCTTATCTGCTCTCGAAGTTTGACTGATACTCTTGTGACCTGCAGTACTTCTAACATGTTTTAAGACAACTGTGTATTTGTTTATATTTGAATATAGTAGCATGTCATCAGATTTCTCACGTTTAGAAGTTAACAACGATTGTGTTATCCACGTTGTTAAGTTTAACATATTTCTGACCAAACGACCCAATGTTTTTGTATTGAATTGTAATGAAGTCCCGGGTTTTTGTCTCTTTTAGTACTTGTGAGTGTTGTAGCAAAACAGTTAACTACAATGTGGGGAATCTTACACATTCTGCAGCATATGTATACATGTATGCCATCGTGGTCATGATTGTCACTTCCAAAAATCATCAGGAAGGCCTACCTATTGCAGGTGCTCCAGCCAGAATGCTTATCTGCCAAGCCAAATGGCTTATTAGTGGTATTACTGGCCATGAACCTGTGTTCCCGTTCAAATTATGTGGAGATTACCTGGTGATTGGTATGTGGTCTACTGATGGGTATCTTATGGTTGACATGGACAGGTGGGACAGGCGGAAATGGTTACCTGTACATTGGGATGACAGCTACAGGGAATGGGTCATGTTAGCTTGCCTCTACAATAGGGAAGATTGGTCTGTGGCATGCAGGTCATAGAGGTCAAGGCTAGGGTTGTGGGTTTATGTCTCTGATATGATGATTAAGATAAAGGGTGTGGAACATGGTAATGGTAGGGATTACAGAACTTGACATGGGCTTGGTTGCATGACATCATGTGTTTGGAGTCAGAATGTCCCAAACTATTTGGTATGACCTATTGAAGAATGGTATAACCTACTTGATTAATGATAAGTTATCCAAACAAAATAATTTATCAGATAAATGACCTGGATTGTTGACAAGCAATAGAACATGTTTGATAATCATTGGTGGAAATTGCTGTTGACATGTACAGCTCCATTTCATTTGATTCTCAATCATGATTATCTTCCTGGTATATTGAACAGATGCTTCTACATAGTTATATTGCCAGGATGATAGAGTTTGAGAAGTATGACCTTACTGCTTCACTGCTAAGGCTTTGCTGACATATGAAAATTAAAGCGGACACTGGCTGATAATATAATTATGAAAAATATAAATGGCGACTGATAATGTTTAGAAATTACTTGGAAATGCGCAGACTTATTTAGAACCTGTGTGGTCTTCTATAATGGTAAAATTACATCCCTATAAATGTATTTCTTGCAGATTATATTGGCATGGAAAATGGGAGAAATCCCAATGAAGATGTGTCCAGCTAATACAGCTTGATTTACGAGACTGGGCAGTTATTGCCTGTCTCTGCTTTCCAAGGCTTTCCTAGATGGTTGGTAGATGCCGTAATTGTCTGAAAGCAAATAATGTTAACTAGGGTTCTTCTCTTATTTATGACCATTTCCAGGGAATCAGTGAGCATAGATTGTGTCTCTCCTTTTTCCTCGGGGTAATTAGGTTATGTGGAGCAGTTAGCAGGAATAATCAGAAATGACAAATTAAGAGACACTGCCGATGGCCCTGCCAGGCTGACCACCCCATAAATCTTGTCCTTTCAGACTGACCACTCTATAATTATTTAACCCTGCCATTCTTTACTACTCCATAGTTCCTCTGCCCTGACAGGCTGACTACTACCTTATAGTTTGGAGGGCAAAAACAGTATTCTTCTGCCTGGCCAGGTTGACTTCACCATAAATCGTATGCCCTGCCAGGTTGACTTCACCATAATTCCTCTGCCCTGCCAGGCTGACCACTCCATAATTCCTCTACCCTGCCAGGGTGACCAATCCATAATACCTCTGCCTTGCCAGACTGACCACTCCATAAATTATCTGCCCTTCCAGGCTGACCACTCCATAATTCCTCTGCCCTGCCAGACTGACCACTCCATAATTTGTCTGCCCTGCCAGACTGACCATTCCATAATTCCTCTGCCCTGCCAGACTGACCACTCCATAATTCCTCTGCCCTTCAAGGCTGACCACTCCATAATTCCTCTGCCCTTCCAGGCTGACCACTCCATAATTCCTCTGCCCTTCAAGGCTGAACACTCCATAATTCCTCTGCCCTTCCAGGCTGACCACTCAATAATTCCTCTGCCCTTCTAGGCTGACCACTCCATAATTCCTCTGCCCTTCCAGGCTGACCACTCAATAATTCCTCTGCCCTTCTAGGCTGACCACTCCATAATTCCTCTGCCCTGCCTGGCCAGGTATGAGGGCTTTATTTAATTCTACGTCACACGGATTAAGTGTGCTTTGCACATGCCCCCATGGTTATTACAACGTTATACCCAGCACTCTCAGTTTGATTTGTCCACTTGCAAGGGAATGGCAGCAGGGCTCTTCGATAGAGGAAAATAACATCGGTTTGGTAAAATGGAGGAAAATACTGTAACAGGATTCATAAAATGTTCAAATTGTTTTCAAACCTTTTCTTCAACAAACCTATTGACATTATTATAGTTAATGAATAGCACTTCATGGCTACATTTGCTAAATGCTTAGAGGTCAATGCTCCTCTTACCAAAATAAAATAAAGATGATTTTTTTTTTTACCTGACCGGCTGAGTAGGGGGAAAATATATACTTTATCAAGAGGGGAAAGATGCGATAAAAACACTGACTCTCTTTAAGATGTCTGCCAATGGATTCCATACGACTACTGCATTAAAGTTAAACTATATTTTAAATTTGGAAAATTTCGATTTCATCTTAGAAATGCCAGACAAGATAGATTGCTTTGAAGTTATTGAATTCAATGCATCAATTTACTGACACTGTGTTTGTGATTTGCCTCAAATTGTTTGCTGTAAGTACGCTCTTGCGCATCCCATTGTAGACAAGTTTTATCCTCCTACATGTATAAGAAAATTGTTGATTTTTCTTCAGAATATTTTTTCTGAAATTTTGGAAACATCTTTTGAAGTAATTTGAGCTTTTCATCAATTTTTTTTTTTCCTGTTGTAAAAATGTAGAAATGTTGTAGAAAACTCCTTATAGCGGTTTTCCAATGGCTTGTGGGTCAGCTTAATTAGAATTCCAATAAGGTTTAAGATCACTCTTAGATAATATGTTGGGCACTTTTGGGATTATCAACAGTAATGCCATATTCCTGTATTGGGCATTCACAATACAATACAGTCAAAAAGGGCAGATTTGATGCCCATATATCAATATTTATAACAGTAACAGTTTAAGAGACTGTTTCCAGGAAGAACTTTCTATAGGAGACTGTTTCCAGGAAGAACTTTCTGTAAAAGACTGTTTCCAGGAAGAACATTTTGTGATGCTACTGCATTGACATTTTCGGATACCCCCAATACATAACTATGCTATGCTTCCTTGAGTACCGTGGGCGATTTCGCTGGGAAAATCTCGTCATCATGAATTATTAATGAGGCATTTTCATTGGTTCCGCAAGGTACCAAGATGCTTTCCCGTAGAAAAATATCCGAGCGCAAGCCAGGATTGAACCTGGTTTGCCAGTTAAGCACAATAAGTTTCATCATCAGTCAAGACCTCACAGCCAATTTTTTGGAGGCTTACTGAAAGAACTCCGTTATAGAATAATTTTTAATTGTAACATGTGAAATTATTGAAAGAGTTGTCTGTCCTGCCTCATGCATATTCATTAAAAGAGATCTTGTCAGTCAATTGTTTCACGGTATTTATGAAATATAACAGAATTAAGTACCGTGGTTGCCAAAGATGCTGCATTGATTATTAAAGAAACAATCAGTAATAATAGATGTCAGTTGCTGATCCCACTCCTGTTTGATTAAATATTCAGAAATAAAACTGCCAACATATTTGGTTTCTGTCTGTCTCTGGGACTATTCATTGTGTTTGCTTCACATGGAAGCACGATGTTGATGATCTGATGCCAGTGACCTTTATAGCTCATCTGTTTTTCAAAAAGGCATGGGGGGCATCAATGTGTTGTGCAAATTCTTGATCCATTGGTTATAACTCAAAATCTGTTCAAGATGTTCAAATGTTTCCAAAGACCATGTATAGCAAATCTCAAAGCTCTGACTGATCATTGTTGAATAATGTCCCTTCTTTGACTTTATCATTGTTGAAAAATGTCCTTTGTTTGACTATAATCTTTGTTGAGTTATGCCCCTTGTTTATCTTTAATCCTTGTTGAGTTATTCCCCTTGTTTAACTTTAATCATTGTTGAGTTATTCCCCTTGTTTGACTTAATCAATGTTGAGTTATGCCCCTTGTTTGTCCTTATCATTGTTGAGTTATTCCTCTTGTTTGTCTTTATCGTTGATGAGTTATTCCCCTTGTTTGATTTTAATCACTGTTAAGTTATGCTTCTCGTTTGACATAACTCATTGTATAGTTATTCCCCTTGTTTGTCTTTATCATTGTTATTTCCCTTGTTTGACTTTAATCATTGTTGAGTTATGCCCCTTGTTTGACTTTAATCAGTGTTGAGTTATGCACCTTGTTTGACTTTAATCATTGTGATGCCTCTGTTTGACTTTATTTAGTGTTGAGTTATGCCCCTTGTTTGACTTTAATTAGTGGTGAGTTATGCCCCTTGTTTGACTTTAATCAGTGTTGAGATATGCCCCTTGTTTGACTTAGTCAGTGTTGAGTTATGCCCCTTGTTTGACAAAAAAAACCTGTCCAGTTGAGCCTGTATGTATCTCAAAGACAAAATGTTGATGTATAGTTATATCCATGGTGTCATCTGTGAAGAGAGGGATTGTCATTGTTTTGTTGTTATAAAACTAGGAAACCATAAACAATAGTTCCATGATAACAACGGTGTTCCTGTTGTGAAATATATTGTCAGAACAACAAGTTATTATTTAAATTACTCTCCAGAATATTCAAGGGCTTTTACAGTGTCAATAGCTTGGATATTGAAATGGTTTACGGTTCTTGTCTACCACATGTAGCCATGGTGATTGTCTCTCCTCGAAATTGGGGAACCTGTTTCATGAATTCAAGTAGTGATCTTTGTACCAAGGACAGGTTTTCAACAGTAAGCCCCCACCCCCTCTCAAAAAAAGTTCTTTGTTTCCTGAGTAACATCTAAAAAAAAAATGGGCTAGGAAGAGATAAGGCATAACTTTATTTTTTATTTTTTTGAGTATTAGAATTCTGTACCAAACTGACTTTTATCAGTATAATTATATCACTAAGTAAAATGTTTTAATTATGAAATGGTCAAATTTCATAATGTCCACTTAAAAAATGCATATGTTACAAGAAAAATTCAGAAAAAAATCCATACTATGGCGAAAAATAGTGTAGGACCTTGAGGAAAAAATTGGGGGGGGGGGGGGGGGGGGGGGAATGAAAAATATGGTTAATACTGCACTGTTGAAATCCTCTTCAAGGTAGGAAGAGCTCCTAGGATTCCTAATGAAATTGCCCCCTGTTGCCTGACTTGTCTTTGTGTCTTTGTCTGTCTCTGTAGGATTGTCATCAAGCAATCCGTCAGAACGTGTCACCTTCAATCTGCGGATTCACTCAACGGCTGTAAAACCTAGTTTTTCCGCAGGCTTCATAGTTATCAACTACTTTGGGGATGAGTTTTATGGAGAAATTCTCTGTCCTGCTGATAATTGATAGTCAAGTTCTTTTCAGAATGTTATTGATGGTGAAAGAGGACAATTAGTTTCAGGAATTTCTCAGATTTGCATTTATATATGTGTGTTTTAATTTATCAATTTGGTCTTATTCACAGCTTGACTGAAATTGGGCTGAGGAGAAATGACCATTCTTTAAAGAATTCCTTGCTCTTATGGACTTACAGTAGTTGTACTATCAATTACTAAATGTGAAACATTTTGAATCGGTCCATGAGTATTTACAAAAGCTTTAAAACCAGTTTTCCCACACTTGAGAGAAAAAGGGCACACAAGTACAGCATATTGCATATGTTGCTGATTCTTGTTTGCCAAGTGATTGCAACCTATACCCAATCTTTGTGAGTGGATTACTGCGGATCTAATGGCTCAAGGGACCAAAAAACTTTATTTGTTGTTGGTATATTGAGACTCTAGTTTGCTTCAAATTTGAATTCAGGAGAGTCCTCAAATTTGAATTCAGGAGAGTCCTCAAATTTGAATTCAGGAGAGTCCTCAAATTTGAATTCAGGAGAGTCCTCAAATTTGAATTCAGGAGAGTCCTCAAATTTGAATTCAGGAGAGTCCTCAAATTTGAATTCAGGAGAGTCCTCAAATTTGAATTCAGGAGAGTCCTCAAATTTGAATTCAGGAGAGTCCTCAAATTTGAATTCAGGAGAGTCCTCAAATTTGAATTCAGGAGAGTCCTCAAATTTGAATTCAGGAGAGTTTTCAAATTTGAATTCAGGAGAGTCCTCAAATTTGAATTCAGGAGAGTCCTCAAATTTGAATTCAGGAGAGTCCTCAAATTTGAATTCAGGAGAGTCCTCAAATTTGAATTCAGGAGAGTTCTCAAATTTGAATTCAGGAGAGTTCTCAAATTTAAATTCAGGAGAGTCCTCTAATTTGAATTAAGGAGAGTCCTCAAACTTGAGTTCAGGAGAGTCCTCAAGCTTGAGTGCAGGAGAGTCCTCAAATTTGAATTCAGGAGAGTCCTCAAATTTAAGTTCAGGAGAGTCCTCAAATTTGAATTCAGGAGAGTCCTCAAATTTGAATTCAGGAGAGCCCTCAAATTAAATTCAGGAGAGCCCTCATACGGACCTCTAAAAGCCAGTTTTGCTTCTGACTGATAAGGTGATTCTCTCCCTTTGACTGCCATTGGGGGCCTAAAGATCCCCTCAGAACCCTTTGCCGGAAATGGTGTCAGCCCTTCAGTTGCCTCAGAGATCAATTTCATCCCTGAAAATGTGAAATTGCCTATCAGGAACAAAAGCATAATTATGTTGTTAAAAAAGAGTTCTGTTATATTTTGTTTTAGTTTAGTTTTTTAGAATATCCGAACTCGCTCTCACATGTTAGTTTTTCCTGAAGGGTTTATTGGAGGCTTTTAGTTTCATTTAAAGAGGCCGAGTTAAAATTTTCTTGAAAACTTAATTGTCTGTTAATATTGAACAGAAATTATGACATTTTCAAATGAGAAATTTAAGATCCAGAATGTTGTTTTGAAAATCCCAAATTGTCAGTAATTTTACAAGTGAATGCATTTAAGTTAAAAATCGATATTGCTAAGAGTCTCTTGTTGATTGTTAAGTTAATGGTGGAATGCTTAAGAAAAGACAGGAATGTAATTGTTGGGGAAAATTTCTAGAAAATAGTGAATGCTGGTGATGGAAAGTGTGGGCTAAATCAGCTCCCATGAAGAGAAATGTCTTGGTGTGAAGTGACTACTTAAAGCTGCACTCGCACAGATTGACAGTTTTGACTTTATTTTAGTTTTTGTCTTGGAGTCAGCTGGTTTTGGTATCAATGCCTTTAATTCAGTCATATAAGCTAGATGATTTATAATAGAACAGATCTCAATTGTTTGGAAGACTACTGAAAACTCATTTTTCTTAAAGGATTCTGTAACGCTTTTAGCCATAAATATCAATTTTCGAACATAAATATGAAAAACTGTGATCTGATTTTTTTGTCAGTAAGCCTTGTATCACTTGTTTTCAGACATTTACGTAAAATTTGCTCATTCCAAGACAACAAAAAAATAAAAAGAGTTGTCAAAATGGTCAATCTGTGAGAATGCAGCTTTAAGCTCCATGTTCTATTGGCATGGAAACCAACTGAAAATACCAAACTTTTGAAGTTCATTTTTTTGTCTCATTTATTTAATATTCTCCCAAATCAATACAAACTGGATGAAAAAATATCAAGTTATTTCCAACTTTTGTCCGAAATTGAATTTTATGCAACTTCAAGACTTTGAATCTAGCCGGTGTTGTCTGAAGTGTTATCATAAAATTTGAGTTTTTTCTGGTGTCGATTTCTTGGAAGTTTCTTTTAGGGTTTGTACATTTTTTGTTGGTGCCAAAGAAAACTGATAAAATCTGAAACTTACCTTTGATCAAAGATTCATTTAATTACGATCAAATAACTATCTAGTTAACTAAATCCTTTGACTTGCAAGTTTAATAAGCAATTTGTTTTAAATGAAATTTTGTCGGAAAGTTTCCAGACAGTTAGCTCAATTGTTTGAACATTGAGATGAAGTTGGGAAAACTTCAGTGGATCTAAATCAAATTTTGTCAGTCAATTATCCCATGGCACTAAAGAAAAAGATAAAAGTAACTGAGTGTTTTATTTTGCAATGATGTACGAGAAACATGAGGGTTGAAGTCTCAGCTTTTAAAACAACAGACACATTTCAAATATTAAAGCGGCTTAGAATTGTCTTTATGTGTGATATATATATATAAAAGTAATATACCATTTCTGGGTGATTCCCATGTTCTAATCATTGACTAAGCTTTAAACGGAGATCAAACCGGCATTCCATGGTGAAAAAGGTTCATGAAGTTCATGAATTATTCATGAAATAGTTCATGAACATTTTAATGAAAAGTTCATGAAGGAAAAACAGCCAATTTATTCATGAACTTCATGAACTAAAATTCATTCAACTATTTTTATAAAATACCCACTGAAACAGCATCTGGTGTGCTTATTCCCGCCCCATCATCACCTTATATTTATGGATTGAATGTTTTAATATTGCTGTATTTTAGTACATAAAAACATCTGATTAGGCAGTCAAACTTCTGCCTTGAGGATCATCGATATCCATGAATTGGCCAAATGTGTTCATACATCAATGAGCCTCAATTTAAAAAATTTAGATGTTAATATTCTCACTCATTATTTGCAAGAAAATTCTGCAATAGTCAAACTAAATTGCTGAAAATAACACTTCAATTACAATCGAATGTTGCATGATTTTTGCAGTTTGGACAGCGTTTACTTTGATTAAGTCACTAGTTTCACGATGCCACATATTTTTTTGATTAATGGTTTTTGTTATATCGGACGTATTCCAAATATGAAGCATTTGTCTGAAAAACTATGACATTGAAAAATATGTGTTCATCTCGGTAAACCAATGGGAGTGTAAATATACTTGTGTTGTTGACATGGTTACCATGGGTTACCTCTAATGAATGTTTGCTAGACACTGTTTGTGTGCTAACTGTTGTCATTGTCTGTTTTCAGGGTGCTGTTTTGTGACGTTTTACACAAGAAAAGCTGCATTAGATGCTCAGAATGCCTTGCATAATATCAAAACTATGCCCGGGGTATGTATCATTCCTGCTTTTTAGCTTGCATGCTGTTTTATTGAGATAATACGAAAGCTTTGGTTTCAATGTCCGCAGTGTCCAATTAGATTCATCAAAACTATTGTGATGCTACGAAGTATCCACTTGGAACTTGGTATACAGTCATGTAGCAAGACCCATAACTCTGGCTTATTGCCCTTTATTTACTTAAAACACAACTCAAACAAATGAGCTCTTTTGTTCTTGATCGACTTAGAAATACAACCAAAATAATCTGGTATGATGTTGTTCCATTGTAAATTGCTTTAATAATTAATATTTGGTAACTGTCTCCAGTCAGGTTTCATCTTGCACTGCTTTACATGGTCAATAAGTATTTGCAACATCATACACAGACATCGAAAAAGGATTTGTGGATGAACAAGCATTAATTATTACGTTACTATTTGGCTTTAAAGGGACTTGACACCCGATAATACAATTGCAAGAAAAAAAGTAAAAAAACTTACATAAAATTGAGATCGTTGTGTACAACGCATTGAATCTAACTTACTGTTGCATTACATCACTTATGACACATGCATCTTTCGCAGTTTTTATGCATTTTTCCAATTCGAACTAGGGTTGTCTACCCCATAGATAACTCTGTAATTTCCGCTTAAGGAAAACATTGAAGCCCTGCCAACCATATTAAGGCTTCTCAAATTCTGCCAGTCTCGGTATATTTATCTGTACTCATAAACAGATAGGATTTAAACTGGGAAACTATTCGGCGCTATTTTAAATAGGGAAACACATGAGACAGCAACATGATTGTTGAGTTCATTATTTAAACCATGTAAAGTGATGTATTATCGGCCTCCTACTAGCTTGCATTGACAATTCTAGACTTGTTTTGAGGGAATACGGTATTTGCCGATTTTTTAAATCATCTGGTGTCTAGCCCCTTTAATGCTTTTATTATTTGTGGTAATAGGTAAATGGCAGATGATTCCAAAGCCTTTCATATTTGAAATGTCAATGGTACCTAGTCTGGTATTTTTCCCATCAATTATTAACCCCACTTGATAAAATTCAAAACTTAAACAAACCCTATGTTCAGGCCTCGTGGGCTTGTGCTTAATTCAACCACCACACATTTTTTCCATGTAAATATACAGGATCATTTTTGAAAGCTTTGATGAAAGTCTTCCCACTGCAACTGCATAAAATTCAGATCCATTTTCTGCGAATCAATGTTTTGCATTGTAGACAATTTCTATTCCTGGCAGAGTTCTTTAGTTACCTTATAATGTTATTTCTGTTCCTCCAATTCCGAGTATAACGTCATTTCCAAAAAAATAGCAATTTTGCATGTTCTCTGACTGACGTTAAGCTAATTTCATTAATTGACCACACTAAAGATGCTTGCTTGTTTTGCAAATGAAGCTCGAAGCTCAGTAAATTGAGCATCTAATCGTAGATAATGTTAATTGTACATAGAAATGTCAAAATTCCAAGCAGATTCCTTTTCGAATTGCTGTTTGCTGTTTGCCTGTCTTTGAAGTGTTTCTTTCCGATTATCTCCCCAACCCCCTCTAATGTGTTTCGTGCTGGTTTTACATGACCTTATGCCCTAACGTTCACTGATTTACTTAGTGCTGAAAAGGAGGTTAGTCCTGATTATGTCATCAATCAAAAATTAGCAACAGCTTTTTGTGCCAAGAGCATTAGATTTTGGTAATTTATGTTAATTCCAGGGAAATTATATTCAATTGGGGTGCGAAATTGTCTGTTCATGAGCTAAAATGGAAATTTAACAAGGCTTGATTTCAGGTTGATTGATAAAAATTGCCTGTGTTTTGAAAACTAGGGACTTTGCGTTGTCTTAATAAAACTTTAAATTAGATTTGTACATGAACTTTTTGATATTCACATAAAAAAAACTCGGCAATGTCAATAAAAGTATGTGTGGCTTGAGTACCATTACTCTTACTGAAATATTTCTTGAGTAAGTGCCTCTTGATCAGCTTAGTAAATCAAGGACACACATTGGCATCGAGATATTCTTGCATAGTTCTTTTTCTCTAATTTGATTACACCCTGGTTGTACTGTATACTACTCTGCAACTGATGTGACAGTAATTGTAGCAGTCAGGGAAGAAATCCGTGAACTATGCCTGACATACCGGCATCTACCTTTCTGTGAGAAAAACTCTGGTATTGATGATGTAAAAAATATTAGACCCGTTGCGAATAGGAGGAAACACAAATTATTATGTAACATTTTTGGCTCTCTTTTTTTCGAGAGGAAAAAATGTAGGTATTGTCATAACCTTGGTATCTTCAAGGTGTTGCAATTATGGCGTGGTAAACAAACGTTAATGTTTGCCATTATATAAATTAGCAAATCATTTCACAAAGTATACATGAAACTTGGTACACACGTTCAGTTATATTAAACTTAAGGTACTTATAACACTTGGTACGCACATTTGTACGCTGATATGAAACTTACGTCACTTGGTATGCACATTTGTACGCTGATATGAAACTTATGACACTTAATATGCACGTTTGTATGCTGATATGAAACTTATGACACTTGGTACGCACATTTTTACGCTGATATGAAACTTATGACACTTTGTACGCACGTTTGTACGCTGATATGAAACTTATGACACTTGGTACGCACGTTTGTACGCTGATATGAAACTAACGTCACTTGGTACGCACGTTTGTACGCTGATATGAAACTTACGTCACTTGGTACGCACATTTGTACGCTGATATGAAACTTACGTCACTTGGGTCACTTGGTACGCACATTTGTACGCTGATATGAAACTTACGTCACTTGGTACGCACATTTGTACGCTGATATGAAACTTACGTCACTTGGTACGCACATTTGTACGCTGATATGAAACTTACGTCACTTGGTACGCACATTTGTACGCTGATATGAAACTTACGTCACTTGGTACGCTGATATGAAACTTATATCACTTGGTATCCACATTCAGTAATATTAAACTTATGACACTTGGTATGCATGTTCAGAACGTCAATATACTTCTGTGTAGCAAGTGAAATAATTCTGGCAAGAAAACTTTTGAGTTTTGTGCCCCTAAGATGGCTGTGACAAGCACCCGGTTACATAAGAAGAAATGCAGTCCCAAAATCCATGCAGTTTCCTATAATTAAACAATGTTAGATATTTCAAAAACACTCCAGAATGTAACATTATATTTTAAGAACATCGCAAAAGTCAAAGCTGGATTTCAACTTCTAAGAAGGCATCCAAAACATGAATTGTTAAGTCTTGACTGAAAATCATTGAGTGTAATGAGACTGGCAGAATTAAAGAAGCCTAAATATGGTTGGCAGGGCTTCAATGCTTTCCTTAAGCGGAAATTACATAGATATTCATGCGGAATTAGATTGCCACAGAACCTCATACTTTGGAGGAATAATGTTTAAGCCAGGGGGAGTGGTGTTTAACTGGTTCGATTTGATGTCTCATTGTCGTCATTCTTAGGAGATTTGTGTGCTTTTGTCTGCCAAAGTGCTTCTCTGTCCGGAAGTTTTCTTGGCAACTTTTGCTGGCCCTTTAAATCCTATGGTTTAGTTCAGAATGATAATTATAGCTTTATTTTTTGGCTTAGTCATACTTAATAATTGAGAATCGTCATTTATCCCAACAGTTGAGCGTTTTCTTGGCTTAGTCATATATAGAGGGTCATGATTTCTCCAAATTGTTGAAACTCCATAGAAAAGAATTTTGCTTATAGTCATCCTCAGAGACATCGTTGTTGTCATACAAAAACCGTCATGTCTTATGCCATTGCAAGAGAAAAACTGAAGAAAATTTAAACATGAAATTTGGAACACATCATCACCATGGTAATTATTGATATGTATATGACTTTTGGTGTAGTAAGGCCGGTAACTCTGGCATAAGTTTTGTTGTTGATTCATCTCCCTTGACAAACTGTGAAAAGATTTCCAATGTTGGCATCTTTATGGCCTAGAAACTGCAAAACTGCAGTGAAACAATTATTTTGTGTAACATAGAACTTAATACACTGGTACATTTTAACAAATGGGATTCTCTTTGAAAATTTGAAATTTCATGTCTGTTCAAGGGATGTTACATCTCTGACTAAAACCATATTCATTTACTGCTTCGAACAGCTGATTTAATTTTCCAATCAGTTACTGAGATGTTCTTAATTTCTCCTGTGGCACATGCAATATAGCGGCAAATTTGCTTTCTAGTCTTTCATTAAGCCAATTAGCTTGTTGAATTCTGGTGTCTTATTCTGAGATAACTTAGTATTCAAGGAAATTAGGGTTTAATGGTTTTGTTAGTGTATGACTTCAAATGTATTACACTGATGGTGTTTCAAGTGCAGATGCACTGTGAGATACTGTTATCATATCCTTGTTATTGCCAACATATTGCAGTCATAGCCTTGTAGGGGCTATCATATGGCAGTCATAGCTCTGGTGATGCCTTCATATGGTTGTCATAGCCTTTAGTAGTCACCATCAGATGGAAGTTGTAGTCTTGATGGGGCTATCAGATGGCAGTCATAGCCTTGTAGGAGCCATCAGATGGAAATTGTAGTCTTGATGGGGCTATCAGATGGCATTCATAGCCTTGTAGGAGCCATCAGATGAATGTTGTAGCCTTGTAGGGGCTATCAGATGAAAGTTGTAGCCTTGTAGGGGCCATCAGATGAAAGTTGTAGCCTTGTAGGGGCCATCAGATGAAAGTTGTAGCCATGTAGGGGCCATCAGATGAAAGTTGTAGCCTTATAGGGGCTATCAGACGGCATTCATAGCCTAGTAGGAGCCATCAGATGGCAGTCAGCCTTGCAGAGGCTATCAGATGGCAGTCATAATCTTCTAGAGGCTATCAGATGGCAGTCATAGCCTTGTAGAGGCTATCAGATGGCAGTCATGCATAGCCTTGTAGAGGCTATCAGATGGCAGTCATAGTATTGTAGAGGCTATCAGATGACAGTCATGCATAGCCTTGTAGGGGCAATCAGATGAAAGCTGAAGCCTTGTAGGGGCTATCAAATGGCAGTCATAGTCTTGTAGGGGCTATCAGATGGCACTCATATTCTTGTAGGGGCTATCAGATGGCAGTCATAGCCTTGTATGAGCCATCAGATGAATGTTGTAGCCTTGTAGGGGCTATCAGATGGTAGTCATAGCCTTGTAGGGGCTATCAGACGGCAGCCATAGTCTTGTAGGGGCTATCAGATGGCAGTCATAGTTTTATAGGGGCAATCATAGCCTTGTAGGGGCTATCAAACGGCTGTCATAGCCTTGTAGGGGCTATCAGACGGCAGTCATAGTCTTGTAGGGGCCATTAGACGGCATTCATAGATTTGTAGGGGCAATCAGATGGCAGTCATAGTCTTGTAGGGGCTATCGGATGGCATTCATAGACTTGTAGGGGCTATATGATGATTCCAGCTTACTGTGGCAATTACTAAAAAAAAAACTGTACAAGCTGTACAAGATGTACTCATGAAACTTGGTACAGATCTTTCTAGTGGCAATTGTAAAGCCCATTACTCTAGACATTTAAATTATGTTTGAGTTATGTCCCTTGGCCTACTGCAGACATTAACAGACAGGCATTGAATCACCTTGCAATGGTCTCCTTGGAACCTTAAGAGGGAATGGATTCCCACAAAGCAACTGACAATAATAACTACTTGGAGATTAGTGAAAATAATTAGAAAACGGAAGGAACACATCTGTCTGAATTACAAAATGATTCTGCTCCCTGTGCAAAAAGCGTTTTTTTCAGAGGATGGCACAAATTGATGTCTAGTAGTTTGTCTTAACTGCAAATATTTTGGATGAGCTTTGGTGAAGATTGATGCTTCTTTCAGCCTCATAGAATGCAGAATTTTTTACTTAACAAATATTGGGAGTTGCTTAAATTAAACACATCCAAATGACAAGAAATCTCAATGTCAGATAATTATCAGGGGTGTGTTATTTCCCAAGGAAGTGATATTTTAATTTAGAGATAATTCTTGGAAAAGAAATTTTCAATTTGGTTGAGAAATATAGTTCATCACTTGCAGTTTTAATGATTTGGTTTTAAGACATTCCGTTTTTCATAAAAAAGAAAAAGGTCTTGGGGTAGCCTTGGTATTGTTGTCGATGTCATTGCAAGAATCTTTATGTTGGCCATATCTCACAGTGTGTTCCAAGATATTCAAATGAAACTTGGCCAAAGCTCACAAACTGTTCAAGATTATAATTCAAATGAAACTTGGCCATAGCTCACAAACTGCTCAAGATATTCAAATGAAACTTGGCCATAGCTCACAAACTGCTCAAGATATTCAAATGAAACTTGGCCATAGCTCACACACTGCTCAAGATATTCAAATGAAACTTGGCCATAGCTCACAAACTGTTCAAGATATTCAAATGAAACTTGGCCATAGCTCACAAACTGCTCAAGATATTCAAATGAAACTTGGCCATAGCTCACAAACTGTTCAAGATATTCAAATGAAACTTGGCCATAGCTCACAAACTGCTCAAGATATTCAAATGAAACTTGGCCATAGCTCACAAACGTTCAAGATATTCAAATGAAACTTGGCCATAGCTCACAAACTGTTCAAGATATTCAAATGAAACTTGGCCATAGCTCACAAACTGCTCAAGATATTCAAATGAAACTTGGCCATAGCTCACAAACTGCTCAAGATATTCAAATGAAACTTGGCCATAGCTCACAAACTGCTCAAGATATTCAAATGAAACTTGGCCATAGCTCACAAACTGCTCAAGATATTCAAATGAAACTTGGCCATAGCGCACAAACTGCTCAAGATATTCAAATGAAACTTGGCCATAGCTCACAAACTGCTCAAGATATTCAAATGAAACTTGGCCATAGCTCACAAACTGCTCAAGATATTCAAATTGAACTTGGTCATAACTCACAAACTGTTCAAGATAGTCAAATGAAACTTGGCCTGATAGCTCACAAACTGTTCAAGATTTCAAATGAAACTTGGAACACATGTAAAATTGTTACCAGAGACAGTATGCACATGTATAGCACATAGCTTAAATAATCGTTGAGTAATATGCCACTTTGACTAAACAAAATCCCAAATTGATTTTTACTCCATGACTCTCTTGTGAATGATTTGGATTTTTCTGATTTAAATCAAGTTTTATGAACACTGGTAAAAATGTGATGGGTGTTATGTCATTGATTTCCTGTTCTAATCATTTGAAGTTGATCTTAATGACCACTCTTCTTAGGTTTCAAAATTTTGAAGTTTTAATTGATAAGACTCAGAGTTTCTGATAAAAATATTGATAATATTTGGGAGGAAGTTGGAAATTATGAAATGTTAACAACATTTTTCTTTATTTGGGTTCAGTGCTCTATTGATATACACATGGGAATCAAACGAATGTTTACTTTTAATGGGGACCGCCATGATTAATGAAGTTACCATGAAGAGGATACATCATTGTAAACATTTATTAGATATTGTGAAATAACTGGTACAAATCCCAAATGAATTGGTGTAAAATGTTTTAGTTCCATTAGCTGTGGAGGTGCCTTTGAATGGGATGAAAATTGTTCCATCACTTTGAAATGTCTTCCATAAATTGTCTCTTCAATTTTACTGTAATTCATGTAACACTTTTGATGCTTATAATTGCCAGACTGGTTCTGCCGTATTTCCTTGCAGGTACATGTTTTGGGGTCAAAATAAGATAAACTGTAACTATTTTCATTGTAAAGATTACTAATCTATCTCTTTGACTATCAGAAGAGTTCCTGATATTAGAGATAGCTCTTTACAAGTATTTTATTTTTGAACGTCTTGAGAACATTACAGCAAGATTAAGAGACAATAGACACTATCAACTTGTTTGTTATCTGCGAAATTTGATAAGTAATCACCCAAGTGTTCAAGTATGTTTGCAAAAGTTGGTGTAAAAGAGTTGACATCCTAATCACGAATAGGAGTCATTGATGGACTTCAAAGTTTGTTGGGCGCAAACAATAGCGCTTCTGTTACAGTTGTTCAAATACGTCCCGTGATAGCATCTCGTGTGCTGGACTGAGTTTTGCGGGATTTTCAATGTTTTTTGTGTAGTGGTTTTTGTTGAAAATTGAAAGACATCCCCGAAACCTAGTATCTTCCTCAATTGGTAATCATTGGTTCGCAACAAACCAAATAGGTGGATGGTAAAGTGAATTATGTCTTGGCTGACTTGAGACCAAGTTATCTGGCTCTAGTGTTTGATGGGAATAATTACTGACCATATTTGCTAAGCCTGTTAAGTTAACATTGCCCCGGTAATTTAAGATACAATTTTATTCCTAGTGCGAATAAGAGGCAAAGAACAAATTGTGGGATTTTCAAGTGTTGAATTTAAATAATTTGCTGGATTTTATCAATTGGAACAGTTACATCAAGGAACTTTTTTAAAAATGGAGCTGTATTTTCCGTATTCTGTGGTAAGTTCACAAAACCCTCTTAGTGTATCGGCTGTAATCTAGTCTTTCATTTCCTGTCAGCAGTCTCACATGTTCAGCTTAATATTCATGCAGCAGACCCTTGATGTATTGGAAATTTTCAGGCCCTTGATGTATTGGAAATTTTCAGGCCCTTGATGTATTGGAAATTTTCAGGCCCTTGATATATTGGACTCTGACCCTTGATATATTGAAAATTTTCAGGCCCTTGGTATATTGAAAATTTTCAGGCCCTTGGTATATTGGAAATTATCAGGCCCTTGATATATCAGAATCTTTCAGGCCCTTCATATATTGGAATTTTTCAGGCCCTTGATATATTGGAAAATTTCAAGCCCTTGATATATAGCAGAATTTTTCAGGCCCTTGTATATCAGAATTTTTCAGGCCCTTGATATATTGGAATTTTTCAGGCCCTTGATGTATTGGAAATTTTCAGGCCCTTGATATATTGAAAATTTTCAGGCCCTTGGTATATTGGAAATTATCAGGCCCTTGATATATCAGAATCTTTCAGGCCCTTCATATATTGGAATTTTTCAGGCCCTTGATATATTGGAAAATTTCAAGCCCTTGATATATAGCAGAATTTTTCAGGCCCTTGATATATCAGAATCTTTCAGGCCCTTCATATATTGGAATTTTTCAGGCCCTTGATATATTGGAAAATTTCAAGCCCTTGATATATAGCAGAATTTTTCAGGCCCTTGTATATCAGAATTTTTCAGGCCCTTGATATATTGGAATTTTTCAGGCCCTTGATATATTGGAAATTTTTCAGGTCCTTGTATATCAGAATTTTTCAGGCCCTTGATATATTGGAAATTTTTCAGGCCCTTGATATATTGGAAATTTTTCAGGCCCTTGATATATTGGAAATTTTTCTGGCCCTTGATATATCGGAAATTTTTCAGGCCCTTGATATATTGGAAATTTTTCAGACCCTTGTATATCAGAATTTTTCTGGCCCTTGATATAATGGAATTTTTGGGGTTATTATCATCATCATATGTTCTTTTTATATTATTATAGACAGGTCTGATATATCAGATTTAGTGAAAGAAAACCTAAAGCTTTGTTAAGAAATAGGCTCAAAATTGTGTAAAGGTCTGTCCTAAACCTTTGTGCCAATGCATGGAGACAGTTATATAACTTTCAAAACTCTTCAAAAAATGGTTGTCGTGAAAACAAATATTTCCAAAATCAATCAGGAATCAGTTTGTACTCAATGAAATACTTCCTCAGAAATTGCATGTGATGTGTTATGCCAGAAGCTGGTACAATTCCATCCAGTAGCTAATTGTGTGTGCGGTTGAGATGCCCAGTTCGGTATCCATCCAGTAGATATTCTGCAATGTTAGTTAGTATCGGCTCTGGTGAAAGTGGGTGTCTGGAACACCTGCTCCACCATTCGTATGTAATCTACACTTGCCGATAATTATTCCTTCAGGAATTGAGTAATGACTCATACACGATAATTGAACTGGTGTTTTCTGCCATTGCTCTATGGCAGGGTTTTTAAATATCTTTAAAAATATTATGTTACTATCGAATATTTATTATTTATTATTTTAATGAAAAATGAATTATCAGTATATTGGTGTTTGGCGCGAAATGTCTCTTTACTCAGCCAGAGCACATGACTTCAAACCACTGAACAACTCACCTAATTACACAAATAAATACAGTGAAAGCCCGTTGGCTAAATATCTCGTAGCTCGATTTTCTCTTTGGCTCAAACTGGATGTAATTAAAGGTCCGATTTTGTTTTACTCTTTGTATTAGCATTCTCGCTTCACTCAATATTTGCAAGGCCCGAACTATTTTGGCCGGTACCTGGGATATCGAGCCAATATTATTCAACTGTTACTTAATGGAACTTTAGTGGTCATTATCTTTGGAACAATGATAAAGGATTAAATCAGAATCTGTCAGGCAGTCCGATAGGGAGAGACATGAGTGCAAACACTGAGACAGTTTAAAAAACCCCAGCATAATTAATACATTCTTGTGGTTGGTATCTGTACTATAGTGTAATGGGTTAAAGTCTAGTGTGGTTTTAACATTTATTTGTGTGTCTTGTTCTCAATTTCATAGGAATGAAGTCATTTCTCAATGATTTACATTAGTTAGTGAGTATACATGTGGAGTTAAATAATAATCAAATAGATTAAGTTTCTTTTCACTTTTTAACTTCCGAGTGCTGACATTACAAAGTATGATGTATGTATTCGGTTACATAAAGAAATACATTATTGAAACACTAGCTGTCATCAAATCCACCATTTCTAGCTTGCTACAATAGCTAAATATCCATCCATTAAGACAACATTACCCCGTACTGTCCTCACCCTAAGTAGAATCGAACAGAAAAGTCATTTTTCTCCTAGCCTACATTGTACGCCCATATACTGACATCAATTTGCAAGTCCGGTCTCACAAATGTAAGTCTGTCACACAATATTTTGTTTTAATTACACACCGCATGTGATATTGTGCTCGGATAATGAGACCGAAGATTTCGAGTTAATAGAGACATCATGAAATTCCCAAGTGCGGCAGTAAACAAGTTCCCAGCATATGACTGGGCGTTTATATTGATACAGACATTGTGCTGTTTTGTAAGAAATATCTGAAAAGTATTTGAGAGAGACAGCTGTTCAAATTCTGGCGCATGACATTACAGACTTTACCAATTATAATTTAACAAATTTAGAAAAATAATGCCTTGAATTCATGAAATTATACAGTTCTTGACAGCCTTCAAATTCATGAAGTTATATATATCTTTACAGTCTACAAATTCAAGAAATTATGTATTTGTTTACAGTCTACGCATTTTTGAAATTACATATTTACAAAGACTGTCTGTTTTATCTTATGCAATCTTTCACTGTTTGTAGCAGATTTTCATTTAAATTTTCTCTTGTTTGAATGCACATATGTCATAGTACAGTGACTGCAGGATCCATCATTCTGCTCTGGCCACGTAATCCGTGTTTTTATCCTCAATTATGGCCTTGTCTGCATCTGCATGTACTCAAGTGATTTGTGTACTAAATGCCCGAGTTAAAAACTATTCTCTATTGTACTTTTCATGTAAGACAAACACTTTTTTTTTTCTTTTGTGGCATCCTAATAACATTTACACCTCAACTTCCATTTCTGAAATTAACAGCGAATATTTGCTGATAAACGAACATTTTCGGGTTATATGTTCAGATAGCGAATCATCGCTACTTATTGTTTATTGTGTCAGCCTCAAAGTTTTTTAAAAAACAAATTGAAAATTTTTAATTATTTATTTATGAAAGGTATTGTTTTCATAATTTAAGAATTTCAAATTTAAGTTAAAAAGTTTTTTTATTTTGGGACTTATATTTGTTGGAAACTATAAACTGGTCGGGTCGTTCTATTTACAGCCAGGGTGAGTGATAATTACTGTAAAGGTTTCCAGTATTTTATTCACAATTCTGAATATAAATTATGAACTCTACTTGTGTTCATACTCTGATAATGACATCATCATGCAATTATTCCTTAATTTGCCCCATTTCCTAAGCAATCAAGGCTTTTTTCCCCAAGCATCAGAAAAAATGTTGACTGGAAATCGAACAGTATCTTCACAAACTCCTCGTCTTTTTTTATATTTAAAGAAAATGTTCGCGTATATGAAAGTAACTTAGGATGGAAATGCCTAAATTTGCGCGAAATGTCGGAAGTTGTTTCAAAATTTGAGAAAGGTACTTACAAGAACAAACCTGGCGAAAGAACTAATTCTTTCAATATAACATTATTCTCTTAAGTTGTTCCATCTGCACAAGATGTTTCATTATTTACAAAAACAACAAAATTGCTGTAATAAATTGAATTATCTGTTCTGCGTCTCTCTGCTTAGAAAGTTACAATAATGGCGGTATGCCACGGGGGACTGCTGGTGTTTATTTCAATACTTCAAACAATGATGTTAAGTAGATAGATGTTTCCTTGACTTCATAGGTGTTCAATGGTGCCTGGACTTTGTCAGGTTGGAATGCTGTGTGTGGGACATGTTTTGCATCAAACGGTTGGTTTATGGTCATGATTTAGTGTTAATGCTGACAGTTGCCAATGGAATTGTCGGATGGATTCTGAATTAATAATTTACACTTCTAACGAAAACGAATGCCAAAGTTCCACTTTGTCAGAAATTGGTTTCAGTAAGTGAGTTACACCGTAGTTTGCGCATGCACACTGACAAGTTGACATTTGTAAAGGAGAAACGCTGGCGCAAACACTAAGAATGCTTTATTTTTTTTTGCTTTACAAAACAATCGGATTACTGCTGGGCTAAGCCCGCCTGTAATAAATGCCAATAGAATTATTTTGTAAAGCAAAATTAAGCTAAGCAATTATTCTTAAACTATGACTGCTGGTTCTTGAACAGTAAAAGACTTGGAATTTTGATTCAATAAAATTAACGTTAAAAGCAAACTCACATCAGTTTCTTCCAATTATTTTCTAAACAAGTCATGCATTTCATAGATGGTTAAACCATTCTTTGCAGAGTGAGGTTATCTAGGTGGTTTACCTATCACAGTTTAAGCCCGACCATGGGCTTTTGATCATGGACATCCGTATTGGACACCACTGGTTGCCACCAAAAAAAAAACAGACTCAAGTCTGAGTTGTTAACTTTTGTCACAATTAGCCTAAAAGATATTAGTATATGTTAACCTTCATGTTGTTGTTGTTGTTGTTGTTACAGATGCACCATCCTGTACAGATGAAACCCGCTGACAGTGAAAAACGAAATGGTGAGCTGTTATCTGGTAAATGTTTCTCACAATACTAACACCCTGGACCCTTTGTTTATTATTTTGTGCTTGTTCACTACTAATTCACTATTCTGTATTTATGTTGCTACTTCATGTTCTTTTTCTGTAAAATATTCTCTTGTAACCTTGCATGCATATTCCATCAATAGATCTGGTCTAGGTACATGTAGAAACCTGAGGTCCCAGAGGTGTTGGTCACTTTTGGAGGTCAGCCTACAATTCTGCATAAACATGCAATTACAAACAATGTTTTGGCTCAAATGTTGTTACTCCCCTTTGAAATGGTATGGCCCTAACATTAGTAGTAAATGCATTCAATTTTAGGTCAAGGATCTAGGTCACATTTTGAGGTCAAACAACATGCAGTTCTGCTAGGATGCACACATTGCATGTCCAGACAGTAGGCCAGATGTTAACCATATCCATGTGACAGGTAATGCACAAGACCAAGGTCATGGCTAAAAAGACAAGGTCATACTACCTCTCAAACTTCATGCAATATGGCATACAGGAATTTCCTAAGAAGAAATTGAAGGTCACATATCTGAATGCCTCTCTTGTAGAAGTACAACAACTCTTGCTTAAAGGTCAAGGTCACAGTTTGAGGTCAAATTTGTACAATTTTGCTTGGATGCACAAACTGTTTGTGCAGACAGTATCTCCTTTTGACTGTCCTACTTTTGAACATTTGAAAATGTTTACCACATCCAAATGACAAAAAAATGTGCACAATTCCAAAGATCTAGCTGAAAAGACAAGGTCTAACGGACTTCCTGTCAAACTTGATGCAATTTGGCATACAGGAATATGTTTTGTGTCTGGGCTCTTAAGTATTCCTGCTGAGATGAATGATCACATGTCTGAATGCTTGCTGGTCTTTATTAGAATAAGCTTCCATGCTTGAAGGTCACGGTCACACAGTAAAATGGCGAATATTCAAATCTGTTCAATTTAGGGATTGATATATTGGTTATTATGATTTTATAATTATTTATTTTTACTTGCTATTATTTTCAAATATTCTGTTTGTTAGAAAATGTTGTCTTTTATTTGTTACATTTCACTTTAGGGTCTTCCACAGTGCAAAAGTGGGTGGGGAAGGCAAAAAGTTTAAATGTTTCAAAAGTTCATGTTTTGGCCAACAACCTTTTTCAAGAGTGAAACAAACATCCTTTGCAACCTGTATTGATGTAAAAGAAGATGAACAAATGTTACAAAAACAGATTTTATTGCTGTTGGAGCCAAAATCTGATCAAATCTTCAATAATTGTGCTCAAATCTTTTTCACACCTACACATGTTGCATAGGATGTACACTTGCTGAAAATAATAGATCTCAAAAATAATTTCGAAATTGAATTTTTTGTAACATTTTATGTTCTGGTACTTCAGACCAACTGTTATTGCATGGTGGAAGGCCCTTAATAGCTAGAGGTGTTATGTCCTTGAATCTCTGCACTTCTGCAATAAAAGAGGATTGCATATTTGTTTGTATAACATCAACAGTTGCAGTGGCTTATCAGATTATTAAATGAAAACAATGTTTACCTGATTTTCTATGATAATCATCTAGATGGTGTATGGATTTGGATGAACAAATGTGTTTTCAATGAAGTCAAGTGATATCTGTGGTACACTTCAGAGCAACATCTCTATACCCACATGCATTGATTTATAGAGTAAAACAAAAACAACATCTATGTAGTTAACATACATAATTATATTGAGGTAATTGTTTCGAGCTTTGTAATAAAGTTAACAGCTTTGTTAAAGCTGCATTCTCACAGATTGACATTTTTTTTAGTTTCTTGTTTCGAAATCATCCCATTTTGACATCAATACCTTAAATTCATATAAGATAACTCACGAAATATTAGAACAGATCTCAATTTTTGAGAAGCCGTTGAAAATTTCAGTTTCCTTAAAGCGTTGAAGGAAAGAATCTAAGCCATAAAACATCAACTTAAGACCATAATAATGAGTAAAAGTGATCGAATCTTTAGTCAGCCTTATAATTATATCACTGGTTTCCAGACATTTTCACAAAAATTGCTCATTCCAAGACAAATCATAACAAAAGTTGGCAAAACAGTCAATCTGTGAGAGTGCACTTTTAACTATATCATTGTTACATTGATAGTGCAGTATTTTGAACATTAGATACTAGTGCAGTATTTTGAACATTAGATACGAGACAACAGTTACAGATGTATGGGCATATCAATAACTATTTCACGTTTAAAAGTTAACAACAATGTTGTTAAACACATTATTTACTTTATTAAGGTTAACCTTGCTTGTCCCACATTACATATTTTCAAAAAAAGAAAAGACTCGCTCAGCTATCTGCATGATTTAATGTTGTTTTAATGTATAAATATTAATTTATAAAATCAAATTACTAATACTGTTACACCTTTTTCGATATTAATTTAAAACAAGTAATTTAATATTGCAATTATATAAAAAATATTTATATTTATTCGATGTTAATTCAATTGTCTTGTTATTTCAGAGGAGCGGAAGTTGTTTATAGGAATGTTGTCAAAAAAGTATGGTGAGACCGAAGTCAAAATGATGTTCGCGCCGTTTGGAAACATAGAGGATTGCACAGTGTTACGAGACCAAAATGGCCAAAGTAGAGGTAAAATATCGTATTTCATCTTATAAATATTGGCTAAAATAACTTTTCATTTTATTTCATGTAAGATTATCCATCTTGCCAGCAATAGTGTTTTCCTGAAGGAGGCAAAATGGTTATTTTGGGTGTCCGTCTGACTGTAAGATTGAAGCCCCATCTCCAGTTAGTTTCGTAATCATATTTAGCTCCTCTGTTTTTTTCACCAAAATTGCCATAGTTATGGTGTAATTCACAGCGATGTCATAAAGAATATTATTCACACTGGCCATATCTTCAAATCCATTTTAGATATTCTTATGAAATTTGGTACACATGTTGCCCGCATTCTTGTTCACCAGAGTGATGATGCCATGCTTACCACCATTAGATTGATCATGGTCAAACCTCTAATGAATGGGAATGGATGCCACAGACAATCCCGAATGTTAAAGAAGGACAATAACTCAGTCTTTAATTATTGTTAGTTATGTTCCTTGTACCACTGACAAAAACAGTCGAGCCTTTATGTTCGCTCTACAGCACTCTTATTAATGAACTTGATGTCAGTCGTTACCGATTTTATGCCACAAGGTTAGTTCTTGAGTGAGACAGTGCAAATAATTCAATTTAGTTTCTAAAATTGAGCTAATGAATTTGAGACATTTATCTCTATAATCGGGATAAACGATATATACAAACATAATATTAGCTGGTATCTCCTTACTTATTTGAAGCTATTCTTGGAAGAAAAAGCAAGCACTGAAGTTGTCTGAGTAATGATAACCTATAAATTGGTTTCTAATTTAGTAGAAATTCTGCGAAATATTGCAGCCGAACATGACAACTGTCGGCCAAATGTTTTTTTCTAGACAAAGTATGTGGCAGTTAAAACAAGAAAAAACTGAAAATGAATTAGTTAACATGTTTCTGAGATTGCTTGTCGGTCTGGGGGAGAAAAAATTCTAGTTACTTGTGGAATTTCACATAAACTTGTCAATTAAAATTGAAAACTCTTAGAAACAATTGAATGTTGCACCTAGTGCTTGTTGCCCAAGTGTTGGTTACGCCGTAACATTGTCAGACTACTAATTTGCTTGACATTTAGACCACTGTAGAAAATTCTCATTTCCAGAGACTTAAATTGTATGGATGGATTTTCGATATTGGAAATAATATTAGTCTGAGCTGCATTGCAGATTGTGCACATTGGAAGGATGTGATTGGAATATATTGTCGCATTAACGTTGAGAATTGTCCAGAATGCAGGCTGCTCGACCTCATAAATCATATCAACAATGATCATAAAACGCAAATATGCAATTAGACACCTCGGCCATTTTTCTTTAAAACAAGGCTTAAAAAAATTCATTTGGTTCGCGCTACCCGACCCTACCTACGAAATAGGCACCGACTCGACTGGTTTTAGTCAGCTGGTAAAAAAATAAATGCTTACGTCAAATCCCAATCTCATCATGTTTTGCCACAGATAACAAAAGTATGATTCAAAATCTTGTATGTTTTTTACTCTTTTTAAAAACATGATTTTTCATAGAATGTCTTGTTAAAATGTTTTTGCCAATATTTCAAAGAAAACTAATTCCAGAACCAAAAAAGAGTAATCATGAGAAATTGTTTAAAGACAATGAGTTGATGAAATGTGTTGATAAAAAAAACACCTTTTGTCAATATTTCAAAGAAAACTAATTCTAGAGCAAAAAATGTACTTGTCAATGAGTAATTGTTTCAAGACAAAAAGTTGTTCCCAATTACATTTTTTGCCATACAATATTATTTTCTTTGGAATCTTGACCAAAGTTTTTATTAAGCATATTCTTTAAGAGAATACGGTTTTAAAGAAATAATTATACACAAGATTGAAGAACTTTTGATGTTTTGGTGGTAAAATGAGCTTAGATTCGACTTAAGTATTTTTGTTATATTTAAGCTGGGCCTCATATAGCTTTGTTATGTAAACAACATGTAAATGAAAGACATTAACAGGGTAGTTAAAGAATATTGATTAAAGCTGCACTCTCACTGATTGTCACTTTTGACACTGTTTTGACAAGTTGTCTCAGAATCGGCTGATTTGGGTATCTTTGCCTTTAATTCAGTCTAATAAGATAATTCACAATTGAACAAATTTTTGGTAATTCCACCATCTTTCTTTAAGCATTGGTAATGATTTTAGACATAAAACCACTTTTTTTAACTTTAATATGATAAATTGCTGTTAAATCTTTTGTCAGCAGTCTTATATCACTGGTTTCCAGACATATATGCAAACATTTGCTCATCGGAAGACAAAAATAAAAAAGAGTTGTCAAAATGATCAATTTGTGAAAGTGCAGCTTTAAGGCATTATCTCTTAAAAGTTTTCAAAAATACACCAATTTTTTGTTTTAAAAATGTGAGATATTGTTCAAACCTAGTTTTGGGCATTTAATTTATCTTCCTGCTCGGTGCATTTATCTTCCTCAGGGCTCAGGGCATTATGATCTATTCAGAAGAGGGAAGATATGGGTGAAATTATCTAATAAGCCATCACTTTAATGTTATTCAGGACTCTTTAACAGTTATTTAATACTTTCCTTCTGTGAAGGAAGAAATGTCTGCCGGATAAACAGAAGTCTTTCGGTTCTGTTGTGCATGAAATAAATCAGGTTTCGGCTAAAAATGATAAAAGCAAAATATAAGATGTTGTAAATATTTTCCTGTGGATATTTAAGGCCAGGTGTAGAGATTAGGGTGTCATATTGTCAGCGAGGGAGCATCAGTTGTAACGAGAATATTGTAGGATTCGGAGATTGTGATACTAAATTCATCCTAGGATTTGAAAGGTTAGAAAATTAGTTTATTAGAAAATATCTGTGATGGTAGCAGTTAAAAGAACATTAAATTGATTAAACTGATATCAGATATCTTAAAAAAATAGTTTTTAGGAAAGTTTTATTATATTATTTTGTGTGTTATTTTCTAGTAATTGCGTCTGAGAATGAGTATGAAAACATACGCTTGTCTGGCACTGGCTAATAGCAGTTCTGTAAAATTTGAGGTTCTATATTTGTGGCATAAATTGTCTATAAATTTTCATGCTATTGTTGAAAACAAAAAATATTGTTAGGAAATCGTCTTTCTTAATTATTTGTTTCAAAACCCAGACAATTCTATATGACTTATATGTGTAGAAAATCTCTTAGGGACATAATCATTATTTTGTATGATCATGTCTTAACAGTGGTTTTGTGAGTAATATCTTCTGCAATTGTAATGATAACATACTATCTTAAATCTGAGTACACACTCAGGACTTAATCTATGTTTAACGTTTCTTAAAAATCTCTCTAGCAGTGTATCTGTGGTGATAAACATTTAATTAATTACCTTTTGAAAGATTAACTATTATTTACACATATTAAGAACAAAAAAGAGTATTATAAATAATTTGTTGTCATCTACTAGATTTGCTTTTCTGAGTCTAAGACTGAATTCAGACATGAGACTGTTTATAATATACACATCGGCCCGGTATTCCTTTTCATACTAAGACCTACATTAAGTTTTCAAACAGGTGGACAGACAATTAACTAAGGGATTAGTTAATGCATAATGCAACCATGTGCTTTGCCCACATGTTAAAGCCATTAGGCTGAGCTCATCAGCAGCGGGCTAACAATGCTGTCAGAGAGAGTTAATGACGTGTGGAATGTTTGTCGTGTTTTTCAGGTTGTGCTTTCATCACGTTCTCAAGTCGACAATCAGCTCAAAACTGCATCAAGAATATGCACCACTCTCAGACTATGGAGGTAAGGATATTTTAATTAAAGCAAATTCTCAAAATTAAAATATCAGAATCATTGCAATATCTATCTATGGCATGGCCTTGTGGTCGAGGCATATCATCTTGCTTAGTCTCATTAAGTCATTCGACACTTCTATTCATAGTGAAGTGCAAGTTTTCATAGCCTTAACAAGAAAACTTTTTATCTAAAAAGATGAAATTGTTTATTGCATGCTGTAGATTGGCTTTAATAAGTGATCTTCTCTTTTGCCATTGTCTGCTTTTCTATGATAAATAGTAAAGGTGTTGTCATAGCCTTGTCGTTGGCATGCAGATCTTCGTATAAACTCAAAATTTGTTCAAGATATTTGAATGAAATTTGGTACACATGTTGCCATAGACAATTAACACATAATAGCAAGGTCTGTAACTCTTACTTCAATAATTGTTGAGTTATCCCCCTTGTTTATCAGAACGAACAACAACAGGTTAGCATAATGGGGTTTGCTTCTTAGTCCTCTTGTTGAGTTTTGGCTGTTTTCACGATGTTTCAGTTGACTGTCTCTATGATAATAAGAATAAATTCCCTGGAGCTATGTACTGTTACTAAGGTTTCTATGTGCTATTCAAGGAAGTTCTTTTTTTTAATTCATTATGCGGATTTGCAAATGTAAGGAAATGTAAAACAATCTCGAAACTTATGTGGCCTGCAGTATTCTTAGAAAGGAAGTTATTTTGCTTGTGGAAAATTAAACTCAACCTGTTTCGTTTGGTTTCTACAATACAACATGTGTCTGTGTTGTCATTCATTTTCTAAAACACTAGAACTTTGTGAGTATTGATTGCCCGCATGTTCTACCATGTACTTGAACAGAGTCTGATGATTTATGGCGATGATAGTCAGCTTTTTTTTTTACATGTCTTTGACAAATATTTCAAAATATAGCTGTGTGAAACCATCTAAAATAGGAACATGAAGTAGGTATAATGGGATGGATTCTTGATGTGAACACTTCCATTACCAGAAATGGATCAAACACTGAGAGGGTTAAAGGGACCCTCTCACAAGTTTCATGTTGGCGTCACAATTTTTTAAACTTTTTCAAATTCATTTATTTTAAAAGAACAAATGTAATTTGAATGAGCACCAAACAGCAACTGTATCATCAACACTCTTTGAAAATAGGTACTAAGTGACATTAGATGATACAATTGCAAAAATAAAGCAAACTGTCAAAAACTTACATAGAATTGATATCATTGTGTAAGACATATTGAATCTTACATACTGATGTATCACATCGCTTACGACACATGTATCATTCGCAGTTTTTATGTATTTTTCCAATTTGAATTTATCTTGGTCTTTCCACTAGGTATTAATCCAAGTGATTTTAAAAATAGCGTTATCTGTACTAATCATGTCACTTTCACGTGCCAAATATACATGTACTATACACTTGGAAACCCTTATCGGCTATTTTTAAATGAGTAAAATCAGCTAAGACAGTACCAAAATGTTTTTTTAATCATGTAAAATGATGTATTATCGGACTCATACTAGCTTATGTTGACAATTCACGGCTTGTTTTGAGCAAAGTAGGCATTTGTCTATTTTTGGACCATCTGGTGTCTAGCCCCTTTAAGACAATTCAATGACTCTATCATTGTTGTTCAAATATTTCTAAACAATAGATCTTTAAATGACTGATGAGGAATGACCAATGATATAAGTATTTCTCAGGTTGACATTATACAAAATACCGTGATATTGTGAAAATCAGACCCTATAGAGACGTAAGACGGCCCCTTTAATAGTATATCTGAGACAAGAAGCCATAAAATCCATTGAGAGTGTTTGCTTGATGAAAGCTTTTAATGTTTAGGAAAAATGAGTTCTTGGTACATTACTATAAATCAGTTGTTTGGTTAATTTAGGCTGGCAATTTTTTTTAGTGTCTAGTTTGGTGTGATAAATGAAGAAGCAGTTAAAATGTGGAGGCATATTCTATATCTGAGAGGTCCCAAGAGAAGATATTTCAGATGGTGGGTAGACACTGAACCTTTTTTTGGTTCTGCTGACTATCATACAAGTACTTGCTTCAGAACAAAGGTCTAAAATAATGACGGCTGTACCTGAGGGGATCAAATGCACTGTTCTAACTTCATAAATTCCGTAACTTTACCCTACTTCATGCGTTTGCACAGATATTCCATATTTTTCAAAGTCATTTGTCCTTAGGTCAGAAGAAAGGTTTCCATTTATAGATACGGCAAAAAGCAATTTCAAAGCTTTGTTTGTCTGACGCAAGCTCATTATTTCCCAGTTTTGGGTGATGTTTATTGGTCCTCTGTGTGGCGCAGGTTTTTTTAACGTACTTACAGCACCCGTGCACTCAATGGCCAGTCCCCCTTATTAGCGTCTGCAGTTTAACGCTGCAGTTTATCAATTATGCATATACAACTACGTTAACTACCATGTTCTGCCTTCACAGCTCCAGACAATCGGAAATTATCCAATTTTTCCAGATTTTATTTGAGGGCGTCTAGAAGAATCTTAAGCTTATGATCAGGGTCTTTCATAAAGTGCATGATTTACTACATTGTTTTTACAAAGAAAAAAATTGAGATATTGTCAACAGCAGTTAAAAAAACTTGGAAACCATTTTTTTTGTACACATGTTCACAGTAAGAATGCACCTACTTTTGAGTTAAAGGTGTGAAACTTGGTTTACATGTTCACAGTGAAAATGTACTAATGTAAAACTTGGTGCACACATTCACAGTGAAAATGCATCTAATGTGAGACTTGGTACACATGTTCACAGTGAGAATGCATCTAGTGTGAAACTTGGTTCACATGTTCACTGTGAGAATGTATCTAATGTGAGATTTGGTACACATGTTCACAGTGAGAATGCATCTAGTGTGAAACTTGGTACACATGTTCACAGTGAGAATGCATCCAGTGTGAAACTTGGTTCACATGTTCACAGTGAGAATGCACCAAGTCCCAGCACTCTGCCTTTTGACTTGCTGAATTGTGTAGTTAACTGAAAACACAGACAAGCATAGGCACCTGCTCTTGGTGCTCTTGTCATTAATATTTATGTGCACATAACAAACGCATATTAATATAACAGACTGAAATGTTAAGTACATTAGGAGTATGGGTCTTTGCTGGAACCTGTTCACACTTTTTTCATGGCCATATATAGGGATTTATCTTAAGTATCACAAGTAAGCCAGTGATAGCTCTGTGGTATAGGCAGGTGGTTCACATTTAAGCCTGTAAGACTGATTTACTCCACATAAATGTCACCCCTAGTTGCTTCTAGAGTCGTGAGTGAGCTTCTCAGGAAATTTCCAGACAAAATCCATCTCATTTCCAAGCATAGAGAGAAAGAAAAATTAAATGGAATAAAATTAATGCAAAATGTCAAACTTTTGGTCTCTAAAGATGCTGAAATTTTCTCTTAAATAAGTTTAGTTTCTACTGAACTTATTGTAGAAGATGGTTGTCTAGACCTTCAGACTCTTGCCGTCATTCAAAGGGTCTGGAATGAAAACTATTGAGACCAAATGAAAGAAATAGAAAATGAATAAATATTGAAATTGCAAGAAGTTTTTTCCTAACTTCTGCCCTTTTTTTGGTTAATACAAATCTCTTAAGCATGATTGTGATGAAAGCTGATTACTTATGGGATCTCTCTCGAGTCCATTTCCTTGGTGAAAACCAGGACTCGGGTGTCTGTTTTTTGAGAGGGTTAAACCCACAACCTCTTCATTGAAGGGGAACAGCTTAACCACTAGATCTGATCTTCACCCCTTTAGTCAACATTCAGGTGAAATTATAATACAGACCGAGTCTTCACTGCACGGTCCGTCTTGCTACCAAAGAGGTCCTGGGTTTGAGACTTACCCCTTTGCCGCCCAAGGCATCCTGGGTTTGAGACTTACGCTTTTGCCGCCCAAGGCATCCTGAGTTTGAGACTTACCCCTTTGCCGCCCAAGGCATCCTGGGTTTGAGACTTACCCCTTTGCCGCCCAAGGCATCCTGGGATTGAGACTTACCCCTTTGCCGCCCAAGGCATCCTGGGTTTGAGACTTACCCCTTTGCCGCCCAAGGCATCCTGGGTTTGAGACTTACCCCTTTGCCGCCCAAGGCATCCTGGGTTTGAGACTTACGCCTTTGCAGCCCAAGGCATCCTGGGTTTGAGACTTACGCCTTTGCAGCCCAAGGCATCCTGGGTTTGAGACTTACCCCTTTGCAGCCCAAGGCGTCCTGGGTTTGAGACTAACCTCTTGGCCTCTCAAGGGTACTAGTACTGGTTTCTCCTCACCAAATGGGATATCAGCCATTCTTCACAAATGAGCTTACATAAATTAAAAATGACTTAGCCTGTTGTTTCCACTGGCAGACACATGGCATGGATCATATTGCCTGGTGTTGTCAAATATGTCATATATCTTTACCAAACTTGGCAGCAATGCTCATTGGCATTGTGTCTTGACAAAGTTTGATCAACATTCAGATTGCCATTGTCAATCTAAAGTTCTGATTCGTTACCAAAATGCAGGATGCTCCCAACAGATGACAACTCCGATTCATGATATTCTTTTGTTATAAAAGTTTTAATATTTCTGCAGGGCTGCAGTTCACCGCTAGTGGTTAAATTCGCTGACACTCAGAAAGAGAAGGAGCAGAAAAAGGTACAACAGATGAACGCCAACCTCCTTGCCTCGTTATCCGGCGGCCAGGGAGGACAGAGTGTCAGCATAGGACCCCAGTATCTAGCTGTAAGTAGTACATGCAGGAAAAGTGTTAGAAATGAAGTTGGAATCAGGATAGCATATAAATTGTTGGGTATATGCCAGAAGGTATCAGACGACATGAAAATATGGAAGGTTTTAGGACTTCCTGTCATTAACCAACGAATATATTCATCCAGTAAATTCCAAAAAGGTCAAATCAGCATGTTGAAGGGTACTCTAATCCCTAAATGTCGAAAAAGGTTGGTCAAAGAACAGGTTGGAGGGGGGGGGGAAGGGTTGCAGGGATAAAATAAAATTGTGTTTAGATAAGCATTTCATTTTTGAAATAAATTATAAAAGTTTTATTTATATTTTACCATGTAATTGCAAAAATAATTAATATAAAATAAGCATTAAATCTACTAAAAACAGGTAATTTGTACATTTTAAAAATTGTGGAAAAACCATCCTAGTCGATGGGTGAAAGGCATTAAAACTTCTACCTGCTTTTCCAAATGCACTGTGAAACTTGTTGGTATCACTCCTGGATATGGAACAGTATCAATTTTGGCAACTAGTGAACATAGTATTCTTGTTAAAATGCAATGTTGTTACTCTACTGTATAAAGTTAGATCAACCTGTAAGTTATACATACAGGATGGGTGAATTAATAAATATGGGGAAAGCCTTGGTTGGTAATGATATGTTATTAGAGGTACAAGGGAACAAACTGTTCCATTAAGCTTCTTGGAAAACATTGGGTTTGAAAAAAGCTTTTGAAATTTGTGTGTTGTCATTTGTTATAAATATATTCAAATTTCAGAATTTAATAAGCATTTTATATTTCAACATCAATAAAAGAAATTTTTCTTTAAATAAAATGAAAAATAATTGCTATATGTGTATTTTCTTCAGCTTCTACAGCAGGCGATGGCAACCGGGAATATGGGTGTGTTTGCAAACATGAGTAACTTAGGTATGTACTGTTATAACATACCCCACCCTCTCTTATATGTAAATGTGCATATATATATATAAGCAACCTTTAAATCTATGTACTCCCAAAAAAGATCAAAATTTATTATGGAGAGGAATGTTTGTCCCTGTATCCATCCTATGTCAAAATGTCTTTATTTTGTGTAATGTTTAAGAATACTGTGACAAAATAGGTCATATATCCACAATATCTAATTTCAAGGTCATTTCAAGAGACTGCTGATTTTTTTCTTGGATATGAATTTGATTCTGTGACAAAATAGGTCATATATCCACAATATCTAATTTCAAGGTCATTTCAAGAGACTGCTGATTTTTTTCTTGGATATGAATTTGATTCTGTGACAAAATAGGTCATATATCCACAATATCTAATTTCAAGGTCATTTCAAGAGACTGCTGATTTTTTTGTGGATATGAATTTGATTCTGTGACAAAATAGGTCATATATCCACAATATCTATTCTTCAAGGTCATTTCAAGAGACTGCTGATTTTTTTCTTGGATATGAATTTGATTCTGTGACAAAATAGGTCATATATCCACAATATCTATTCTTCAAGGTCATTTCAAGAGACTGCTGATTTTTTTTTGTGGATATAAATAGCATTGTATATTAGCTTAGGCTATGTACAATTTTAAATTGGATATGTACATTTTCTTTATTATATATTCAATTGACTATTGGATATAAACAATTTTGTAGTCAAGCTATTGGATAACACATACATATATATTTTTTATAAGGTATATACAATACGAAAACACAAATATGACCTTGAATGTATTTCAACTCGGTAGAACGGGTCCTGTTTTTTTTGGGACCATCTATATTTGGAAGCAAAATAAAATTGGATTTGAAAATTGAATGAAGTATTCATTTGATAACTGAATGCTAGCATGAAGTCTGTGCACATGAATGTTCAAGTGAATCAAAATTAATTGCCCTTGTTTTTGCATGACGTCTACTAATTTCCCTTCAATTGACTCATTTATTTCTTCGGTTCAATCCCAGTAGAAACTTTTAGTATTATTTATTTACTGAATTATATTCGACCTATATATATTCTCCTTCGTCACTACGTTATACATTATTCGATTAAGTTTTCTTCTATGTTCTGTGTGTTCATGTTAACTAACGGAAATCTGTTGTAAGATGTGGTCTTTCTATCCTTTAATGGGCTGACTGTTCAGAACTTTTATTAAAGTTAACAATGTGATTAACAACATTGTTGTTAATTTAAAAACGTGAACTATTTTATGATGATTTCACATATTTGAATATCGTCAATTACAGGTGTAACAGTTGTCTCAAATCTTGTTAGAAAAAGAGCCAATCACAAGTGTATCCATTTAACTTCCAGAGGTGTAACGATTTTAAAGTTAACAACATTGTTAAATTTTACAAAGTTCTGAATAATTGGCCTATGGTCTTGTTAAAAATTCTGTTATTCTAACCTGAATGTTAATTGGTATGGATTCATACGCCAAACAAAATTGTGCGTTCCCTCGTATTTCTTTGTTCTCGCGTATTTCTTCAAAATAGTTTCCTTGTTTGTGTATTGACTGATATCTGTTACTATATGTCATGTGTTTTTGGTCACTTTACAGGGTTAAATGCTATGAACATTCAGCAAATATTGGCGATTCTTGCCGCAGCAAGCAATAACCCAGGTATAACGACACTCGTGTTATCACTGCATTGTGCACACATACTGCAAACAATGCGACTCCTCCCATAATGCATCTTTGACAGGGTTATTGTAAGACCAAATTTGATCTCATCATGTTGGTAGGGTCTGACAGGGCCATAATTTCTCAGAAAACAGAGATATTCCTATGCCCATAGAAGTGTTTTCTGGGAAATTATAGACTTAAAAAAAGCACACATTCTCAAATTTATGTGCAGGCCTGGTCATACAGTTCCTTATTGGGCAATGCCTCTGTTTGACCAGTGCCCTATACAGATCTTGCAGTTAGTAGCCTAGTTCTTATTTATAAAGGAAATGAAACACTGTTCTCGGCACTTTGTAGTGTTGTATGTGTGCACAAAGTTTCATCATTGTGATTGTATTATCAGTTTGTGAGGCATCAGAAATTCCTACCTCCCTGTGATTTGAAACAGAAACTTCCTTCTGTTGACTTTCTTTGGTTTTATGTGCATCAAGGCGTAGACATTTTAGTTTCTTGTCCCGAATAAGATTTTCAGCTTTTCAAGTGCTTTTTTCATTGTGTGCTGTGGCAGCATTGTTGTTGTCATTCAAAATGTAATCTTTTTAAAGTTATGCCCCTTGGTCGACTTACAATCATTATTCTGTAGTTCTCTGATTTCTTTTAGAAAGGAAATAGCTGGAAAAAGATTTCTTTAACATTTCTCTATAAAAATAGTCTAGGTATTATGACAGCCTTGGTGTCTTTGTTGTCATCGACGGCGTCATTACCATGGCCATACCTAAAGAATACTCCAAAGACATTCAAATCAAACTTGGTACCCATGTTGCTAGAGACAATGCACACATGTTTAGCAAGGTCCTTAACTCTTGCCTTAATGACTGTTGAGTAATTCCCCTTGTTTCATTGAAAAAAAAAAGACAAGCCACTGCTTTCGCTCCGCAGTGCCACAGACTCTTTTCCCTTTCACTTGTCCCTTGTGAATTGCAAATTGGTTGATATTTCATTAGTATTGTAATTTTTCTGTTTCTTTTCTGTATAATTGTCCTTCTTTTCAAGGATTTACATTAAGGGGAGATTGTTGGACTAGGATTTTTTCTAAGAATTTATCTTGGACGTAAGTTTGAGTATTCCTTAACCTGTGAGCCATGGCTGACTACAACAATAAGCATTTTATTCATCTCACGTAGGGTTTTGATGAAGTTCTTGCTTAATTAGGAATGTTTCCTGGAGGGAGAGCTCTCGGTACTAATTTAGTTCATTTCTCCAGATTACGTGTAATTTGTTTCTCCCGCTTTATGGACGGTAAACCCAGAAAAGCTGATCTGTCAATCTGCAGGGCTGTTAATGTTAAAATTGCATTGTCTTGAAACTATGGACTGTAAAATGTGGCTGACCATTGTTGACCATGGCTGCTTTACCATGTTTGTTTATGGTTGTTTAACCATGGTTGGAGATCATAGAGCCTCAGGTTTAATTATGGACATCCATGGTCGGCACTAACTTCTTGTCATTTCTCTAAGGGCACCTCTAACTACCTTTCTAAAGTACTTATTCGACAGATTCTGTGGTCATAGAATACCCTGTGGTTTGAATTATTTTTCTTCTTCTGAAAATTTCAATTTCTGGTTCAGATATTATAGAAAAATATGTCAGTTATGTTTAAACCATTGGAGATGATATGCACTTTGAAGGTTCCAGTTTAATTTAAAGGAGATTGTTTGTGTGTTAAGCACTGGATGAACAGTTCCTTAGCGATGGTCAATTTTCTCTTCAAACTTCTTGTCAATGCTAATGTTCAAATATAACCCCTTCCATGTGTTTTTAATGTCATTGACCTTAGAAGAGACATTCGAAAACAAGAAAATATCTCTATTTTCGTCGGTCTGTTCCCTAAAACATACATTTGTTTTCCTCTGTCTGTTCTTTTACTCATTTCAATGTTGTGGTCTGTGTTTTGTTGGAATTATTTTAGATCTTTTATTTTCTTTCATTATTATCCCCCCTGTTACTTGGTGTTGTCATATATTTAGCTCGTCTTTTGTTTATGAAGAATAAAGCTCAGTTACTGTCATAGCCTTGGCATGGTTGTCGTGAGCAAATGTAAAAGCTTTAGCCTTGACCATTACTCAAATCACATTCAAGATATTTAAATGAAACTTGGTACACATGTTGCAAGAGACAATTTTTACATGTACAGCAATGCACATAACTCTGGCTTTAATGATTCTCCAGTTATGCTCCTTTTCCAACTGAAAAAAGAGGAAAACATATGAGGGCTCAGACATTTGCTCCACAGCGCCCTTGGTTTTCTATTATAGGCCCTATCTCACTTGTTGTCATATCTTTTACACACAGAATGTAGAGGCCCATCCACCATCAATAAAATTAACAGTAATATTGACTCAGTAAAATTGACTATATTTTACTTGCCACCAAATTCACAATCATTTACTAAATATTTTGATTCCTTTGTTTTCAGACAGCCATTCTATAGTAGTAATATTTTAATAAGATAAACATGTTGTCAATAAATGTAAGCTCTCTCTCTGATTTCATCATTATAGTGATCAAGTCATTAATATTGCCTACTCAAGTATAAAATATTATTTTCAATTTTATTGATTGTGGATGGGCCTCTTCAGCATGACCTTGTGACCTCATTATTTACTGTATGGAATATTTTTTTGAGAAATAAGACAATTCTTTCTTTTACTATTATTTGTTTGTTGTGTTTTGTACCATGTTTCTATATTCTTATTCGTATATATTATGATATATCATTACCAAGAGCTTAGAGGATTCTTGCAGAATCTTTTTTACTTAATTGATAATGATCGAGAATGCTTAATTCTTGGTCATAATTATTTAGAATAAATTGGTGAAATTAATGTGGTACTTTTCAAAGCAAAACATAGATTATCCCTCAGTACAGTGATGTTTTTGGTTAATATATTTTGTAGTATTTAGCTTGTTTGTTTTTTAAAAACAAAAATTAGGGTATTGTCACTTAGCGTTGGTGTCGTTGTTTTTTTTCTAAATCTTGAGCCTCAACTGTCACTTAGAAATCATTCAAGATGTTCGTTAAACTTGGTACACATATGTGATAATATACACGTTTGTAGCAAGACTCGTAACTCTGTTGAGAATAAAAATGCCTTCATAGATGGAAAAATGTAGAAAATAATAGATGAGTGTTTGCATCTTCATAGGGTGCACTTGTTTAGTATTTGAAGAGATTTAAATTTACTTTGAGTAAAGAAGTAGAAAAAAAAATGATGTTTTAAAACCACTGAATATTTCTCATAATCATTTTTACCATGTCACGATTTTGTGAAACGTACCTGACAGCTGTAACATTTACGTGGTGAAAGCTCTAACGCAGCGATGCGGGTTTGTTTATTCTCTGATAGGCCTTCTGGCTGCACTCGCAGCTCTCGCTAGCGGCAACTCGTCCGGCGGCAATAATTCCCCAACCACGCCTACATCGACAAATTCATCGTCAAATAACGCGTCAGGTACACCCCGACATCTCACCGTTATATTTGCAGCCGCTATTGATATTGTCTGCTCTTACCTTTACGTATTTTTTTTGAGAGTTTTTTATGCTAGCTGTTTTTTTACTTGCATTTTCATATTATTTATATCTTTCATACTGCATGGAGTTATTGTTATAGCATCGTTCACAAGTTTTGACAAGCTTCTGCTTGAAAACAAGAAGTAAAACCATGCTCGTTCTGTTTTAAAGAGAGTGAAGGTTATTTTTTTGTTCAAAGAATATTAAACCAAAACTTTAGTAACATCACTAGAAAGTCAATGTTATTAAAACATATGTTAGAAATTGAGTTTATTTCTTGTTTTCATGAATGTTTCAACTGTTGAGTTTGTAACCGATTGTTAGAAATCTGCTGAACGTTCTTGTGAGAAGGAGAACTTTTTGTAGAAGATTAGACCTGTTTTGCATGGTGTAATATTGTACTTTTATTTGCAATCGTTTATATCCGCTGCTGTAGAAAACTAGTGGAGTATTACCTATTAGACAATGGGAAATCATAAGTATGCATGTCTACGCATTTTTATTAGAGCTGCAACGGGTTGGAACAGTTGAACAAGTCTATTAGTGGCAATAGACAGAAAAATGTAAATATTTCTATTCTTGAAAACACATTACTACATTTACAGGAAGTGGTATTCTTGATTTAAATTTAGGGCTTAATCGATTAAAAAGGCTACATTATACTAATAATTTTGGTTACCTGTTGTAGCTCTACATTTTACAGTCTTTGAGAAAGTAGCATGTGAGGTATAAACAGAAATCAAACAGTAAATATTGCTATGTCCCAAAAACCTTTCCATTTTAAAATGATTCCACTATGATTTTCCATTTTGGACATTGTCTTGTGACATGCTTTAGTTTTCATAGCATTTGCATGTTGGTTTGTTGAATGACGACGCATCCCGATTTTTAACACCACCAGTGTACCAAGCTTGAAATGTGTGCATTACCATACTAGCAAAAAAAAATCAATCCGTTCATCACTATTTTTGGGCTACTTGATTCTAAAAGCACCATTTTATTTTAATAATGCTCGTTACTGTTAAGTAATTCACGGTTATATATTTACACAGTTATATATTCACACATTCTTCAGTGTTGTTGCATGTGTTGTTGTGTTTTATATTTTGTCAATTTTCTTTTTCACGATTTGTGCTGTTGTTTTCGTGTACAAGTTTACTTTTAATATGTTTTTAATGTATTGTTCTAGATGTTGTCATGGTTACTGTGTTGAATATATTTATTGCCTAACTCATTAAGTACAATTTCGCCTCAAATAATGTCTTTCTGTTTTTAGATGCAATTATTCCTGTAATTAAAAAGAATGTAGTACATTTTCCTTCTGAGAAATTAAAGTCATCATCTGTTAAATAACCTTGACCTTGTATTCACATTGCCTGAATAACCTTGTCTGCAAGTTTGAAAGTTATAGCAACAGTATAAAAGCATAACTGAATCCATATAAATGTATAGACCTTGGCATTTGTGATAATTATGCAACATTACCACAGGTACTATTAAGCAATAAAGCATTATTACTTTGCTTGTTCAGTAATAAAATGGCATTATTTTGCAAAGTTTCATGTCATCAAAAGCAGTGTTTATTCTTGTGTTGTAAGTGATTAAGACCGAAGTAGTCCTTGACATTGCATGCATCTCGATGGTATATAAATTAGACTGTAAAACAGACAAGATTTGAAGGGCATGGGAGTACAAAATAGACTACAAAGTAGCTTCTTTTCAATGACATCCATATTGTGCTGCTGCTATTTCACTTGTGTATTTTACTGTCCTACTGTTCAATTGCAGGTGATGCAACAAGCGGAATGCACCTGCAGAACCTCCAGGGTCTGGCGGCCTTGGCCAACACTGCAACCAGTCCAGGTACGTCCCAACCAGGATAACAATCATGCTTCGTGTTTAACCTTAAACACTTACCACTTCCAGAAATATTAGTGTTCTGCAGCCTTTTGAAATCCGAAATGTTTTCGGTGCTTCTGTATGGAATGTACACTGCAGTGTACATGCTTTGTGTTTAACCTAACCTCTTTCAGCAATATTAGTGTTCTGTAGCCTTTTTTATTGGCAGTTCATATCAAGGGTTGAAAGCGAAAAGGTCCTAACTGCATCTTTATTTAATGTTACTTTAAACCTTTCTGCTTTCACTCATCAAGTTGTGTACCTTATGAAGCAGAATAGACATGAATCATTGAGACAAAGGTTTTGGGGTAAAAGCGAAAAAGTGCAAAGCAATATTTTGTTTGAAATTGTCTAGTGTGGACATGAAACTATCATAGCAAGACCAATATTGTGATGTTTCCATGGTAGATGTACTTTGAAATAAGGCAATTAATGTGTGTTAAAGTCTCACAATGAGGTTGAAAGCACATGATGCAGTTCACTGGCTTAAAGGTCAAGGTCACACTGAGGAGTTGCATGATTATGGCAGTATATAATTATTTCATGTCTAGAAAGTACTGCTAGGTTGCTTTGAGAGGGCACACATGAACCCACCTTTAATAGGTTCTTTGAAGCACAAACTAATAAGGAAATAGTAAAATTAGAGTGTCCTTTGCAAGAATCAGGTCACTGGTTCAAAGGTCAAGGTCACAGATAGAGTTCAGATCTCATGAAATTATGTTAACCACATTTCATATGGAAGCTTTAAGGTCAAGGTCACTCTTAAAAGGTCATCTCATTCCTTCATAGATTCAGTAAGATGCAGGAAAAGGAACAGTATGTTGTCTTAAAAAAACTGAAGTTCATTACCTTACTTTTTATGTTGGAGAATATTTTTGAAGGTGGTATGTGTTAAGTTATAGGGCTAGACAATGTTGCAGACAGTTTATGTTAATGTGTTATATGTGTACATGTGTATGTGTTTTATGTTTGTTTGTCAGTACATATATGTTGGTCTTATGTATGTGTTTGTCTATGTGTTTGTCTGTGTTATACTCATCTGTCTGTGTCTGCATATATGTGTATGTTAAGAGATCAAAATAAAATCATTTTGGATAATGGAAAATGTATACCAGATCACATTTAGTAATATTTGAAATACATTTCTTCATAAATGTTTATGTTCATTAAAATTAAACGTATTTGTGTGTATGTCAACTTCAACTATTAAATAAAGCAGATATTTGTTATAGCAATCATCATGTTAAGCACACGTACAATGTATTGCCATCCCTTTAATTAATGAAGCAAAGTAAGCATTATGTTAAAGTTGACATGCATTTTATTCTGTGTTTAAATGTTATATGTTAGCCCTCACTGTGTCTGTCTGTTTTTAGGCATCTTCTCTCAAAGGAATAATAACACCAACCGCAATATGGCCATGCCAAACATGGGTTCCAATAATGATAATATGGGAAATGGTGGGCCAAATATGGGAAATAATTCACCAGGAAATTTTGGCAATAACGGGCAACAAAACAGTGGTGGACTTGACTTGGCGTCTATTATGAAAAACATGGGTGATTTCAGTAAGGTGTTCGGAAATTTGACCAATTTGGCGGGAAATAGGGGGAATAATATGGGAATGGGCATGGGAAATAACATGAACATGGGAAATGGTATGAACGGGGCTGGTGGTATGAATAAAATGAATGGCAACGTGGCCATGGATGTTGATGGGCAGAATAGGATGACTGGCGGGGCTTCCAACCATCTCAACCAATCAGGTAGCTGATCTATCAGTCACATGATCAATTTTCTGTCTCCTCATTGGTTGATTTTTTTGTTCTCATTTTATTTCTTCCTTATAATTTTGTTGCAAATTTCTGTGTGTTGCTTGTTAAAAAAATAACTGTAAAATTGTTTATAATATGAATTATGTGTTTGATGGAATTGTTTTAATGTTGCAAAACTCCCTTCTTCATATGTTTTTACTGCATTTTTATGTACAATGTGTTATTGAAATATGTCTGTACAGTCTTGTCACTTTAACCCAAGCTTTGTGTCTGTTTATGTGGGTAGTACATGTATTCTTTGGATGACCAATATGAGTATTTCAATAATACACATTATATGTTATGAGTAATGATGTTTTTTTTCCACTAAATTTTGCTATAGTAATTTTATATTTCGTCCGTATGTTTACAATTGTGATTTGACCAATGAGAAACATAGAAGCTATTTATAGCTACCAGTCATTAACAAGGTGTATTCTGACTTTGTTTTTCAGTATCATTATCTGGGCCATTATCGTCCAACAATTCATTAAGCCTGGCCGGCCTACAAAGCCTCGGCAATAATAATTTGGCCGCCACATCCCCTGGCTTAACAAACGGAAACTCTGGTCTTGACGCTCTCAGTCAAGCGTATACCGGAATCCAACAATACGCAGGTTTGTCAGGCTTACTCAGCCCCGCGACAGGTAAATGGCTCATTTTTCTCTATCATCGTAAAACACGTTTGACATGTGGCGCCTTCACATGCACGTGATAACGACATGTGTCAGACTGTGTTCAAACACGTTTTGTGTTCCTCAGTATTTATATTCTTTGGATGTGAAACAGCTATGTAAAAAGAGTACTTGTGAAGTGAATAATTAATTATATTGGTGATGGGCAGTTTTTTCGTTTCAAAATTAATTAATTTCCTTCACTAGATTTGAGTGATCTTTTAACCTTGACTGCCCAGCTTCATGTGATTAAAACGTTGCTAGGAGCATATGCAAAATAGTATTCACTTTCATATTTATTTGGATCCAAATTTAGCATAGATGATAGATGACGGTGAATGTCATTGGTTAGCCTGTTTTGCTTGGATTTGATTGGTGACTTGAAGTTTGATTTGAAAAAATATTAACCAATGATTTGAGAGTAAATTATTAACTGCAGTGCTATGCTCTGTGCAATTTTGTTTTGCCTAAAGCCGTCCTCAAACTTTAACCTGATTGAATGTTAGTGTTTATATAATGGTCTTGTGTTTATGTGTTGACATCTTAACTGAATGAAATGCATGTATATAGTAAATGTGAGATATGGGTATGTCATATTAAATGCAATAATGTCATTCTAAACTGTTGTTTGAATGAATTGCGCATCAAATATTCATTACCAATATTAAGGTGATTTAAGAAATCTGTAAAAAAAAATTGAGATTTGATTATAGAAGTTTGTCACCATAGACACAAGATAATTATGCCAAGCATGCTGGTAAAATCACAAATCAATGTAATTTCAAGAGATAACAAAAAGTATGTATTTACGAAACAAATGAGCCATGGGCCTGTGTATGATATAGCTTTCTATAGATTACAATATATTCAAAGCATGACTACCCCCTGTGGGTGTTGTAATGGTGACTACCCCCTGTGGGTGTTGTTATGGTGACTACCCCCTGTGGGTGTTGTAATGGTGACAAGCCCATGTGGGTGGTGTAGCAGTCAGTACCCATTTGTGGGTGTTGTAGTGGTGGAGTCTTCCCCCATAATGAATAAACATCATACACACATATTAGTAGAATAATTTGAAGGCTAAGCGCAAGACAGACACAGCTCCATACAAAAATAGAAGCTGTTACGGCTGTATTACGCTGAGCACTCAAATTATTGTCATCCAACATCCTTACATATAGCATGCCTGTCATCCTGTGTTTGTTCTATGTTAATATCCTTGTTCTATGTTCACATACGTTAAATGCAAACTTGGGAGTATGACAAAAAATACAGGAAATTTTGGGGCGAATTTTGGGGCTTAAATATCTCATTTCTTCAAAGGTTCAAGGATCATACAGAGCCCTTATTCAATAACTTTTTCAGTCTGAATTTGAGACTCTGAGACCCGTAAATGTGATTTCTTAAATGTTACAAAAAATCTTAAATGTTAGTATTTTTAACAAAGGCTGTTCAAATTATTTCAAAACAAGTGAGGAAAACTCCATGTTTAAAGTGGCTTTATGCTTGCAGTTTGTATTGTCTGTCTCTTCATTGAGGAAGGCCTATGATCTTGCTTTTATTAGCTGATTGATGTTTATTTGCATTTGAAATGCTAAGTTTTGAGTTTTGAGTCTTAAACTGGACAAGGGTTCAATGAATACGGGCCCTTTTGTATTTTGGACTGCTTTTATAAATGAGTAAAATATTAAGATTTTATAAATCGCTTTTGTTTAGTATTTGACCAAATTCTTTCATCTTATTTTTCACTTTTGTTTTGCACTAGAACTAATTCAACATTCTGTGTCTGATTGTTGAAGTTTAGCTTTACATGTTACATGTATGTGTTTGTATTCTTAAGGGCGCACAATACGTTTTAATTTTAATGCATTATCATGTTTCACTCATTTGACTTAAATGATCAACAAAAAAGGACGTGATCATGGTGCAGATAAAAAGATATATGTGATATTTTGGCTTTCTTTTAATTGGGGAATTTGTGGCTTTTAAATTAAAAAAATAAAATTGTAAAGGTTGATATTTTTTATCAGCCCATCTTGTGTGCCTTTAAATAAAATACTCTTTGATTGAATCATTTATGTGTAGTGGTATTATGATACATTTTTAATAAAGGGATAGCATAATTAGAGAGATTATAGGTGAAAAAAAACCGTTAATGTTTGAATTAATGAAAGTAATCATTTTTGTGATAAATTGAATGTGGTTTTCGTGATTGAAAGTATATATGACCACACTTTGATGTGTAATATTCCAATAGTCTGTTTCATTACAATATCAAACATCAAAATGATTTAACTTTATCTAGCAGAAGCTGTCATCAATTTCCCTTACATGGTCCCAATCTCCGTTTCAGCATCATTCCCGAGCGCGTTCAGCTCCCAGGCCGCCCAGCAGCTACAGGCCGCAAACTCTGCCGCGGGGAAACAGACGGAAGGTACGACCTATGGTCCCCTTTTCTCACGCTACCAGTCTGAGGGTATGTCGAGTAGTGTATATGGAAGGGTTTATAGTAACGTACTTAGGAGAACATTTTGGTTTTTAATCCTCGAGGCGAGTCTTTTGGCGGCAGTTTGAGCAACTGACATGCAGGCAAGGTTTGAGCTCCGGAATGGCTGTGTACTTTTCTCAACCTCTGATCCTTTTGTGTAGTATGTTATCCTTGAATTTGTATGTTCCATGTTTAATACTGAATATAATGAAACAACAATAGAAGTTGTAAGGGGCTCTAAGAAGTCATACATTAAATTGGAGCCAGCAAGGCGACAATGCTGAAATAGTTTTTCTGTGTTTAAAATTATCACACTCCTGCTAGCCCTGCACTCCATTTTTAATGCTTTCTGGCTTGCTCATATTCTATATTTTATGTAGCGTCAGCTTGTTGAAAATGTTTTTATGCTAAGCACCTGGGAAAGAAATTGGACTTGTTCATCAAAAAGTCTTAACTGTGATGATAGTAAAGTGCATACAGTTATATGGCATAGTAATCATGTTGAACAGATATATATGGCATAGTAACCTAGCCGTACATATATAATTATGGCATAATATCTAAGTCATACGTTTACACGGCATAGTAACCCTGTCGTACAGATATATGGCAAAGTAACCCAGTCTTACAGATATAATTATGGCACAGATCTGACTTCTTAGTATAGCACTCTGTCCATTGAAAATAAAACCATGTTTCATTCTATTACACAGTGTATGAGCCATGTTGTTGTACATTCAGGTCCGGAGGGTGCTAACCTATTCATCTACCACCTCCCCCAGGAGTTCAGTGACCATGACCTTATGCAGACATTCATGCCCTTTGGAAATGTGATATCGGCCAAGGTCTTCATTGACAAACAAACAAACCTTAGTAAATGTTTTGGTACGTATAGTTAAGTTTTTTCTTCATAACTCAAAATAATTAATTTTGCCTCTTACACATTTTTTTTACCATGTGTATTCTATACTTCTGGAAAACAAGGGGACTTACCCCTCAATTAGATGGACTTTCATTGATTATTTATTGCTACAGTGCAGGCATTTTTTTGCATGTTCTTTTTTAAAAAGCATTTCATGTAAAGTATGTATTCTTAACTGAAAAGCGCTGTTATGAGTATATATTTTACAAATGTGCTGTAATAAGTATTTAAGGCATTTTTCACAATCAAACACAATTATTACACACACACAACAGAAACACAAAGTGATATGGCATTTATGGTTTATCGTGACTTTCATTGTTATGATGATTAAGCAGGTATTTTAAGACTGTTTTTGAGGAATATTTCTTAAGCATGTTTACTTTGAGATCTTTGTTTGATGTGACATTTAAATGTTGTTGTTTTATCTAAATGCACTAATTGTGGCACAAAAACTATTCTTAAGAAAGCAGTTTAATAATAGAGATATTGTTGCAAATGTTCAGACTGTTAACAAAGTTAACAATGTTGTTAACATCAATTTTGTTAACTTAAATTTCAAATCTTTAGAGCTCTGAAAGTTGAATGGAAACACTTGTGATCTGCTGTATTCCTAACAGGACTTGAGACAATAATTTCAGCTATTTTCGTTTTATTCAAATATATGAGCACTTCAATAAATTGTACTCTGTAAAAGCTAGACAAAGTCATTAATTATATTGTTAACTTTAACAGATTTCTGAACAAGGGACCCATTGTGTTAAATTTATATAAAACACTATGTTCTTAACAACAGTATCTGTTTTTCTCTCTAGGTTTTGTGAGTTATGATAACGCGGTGTCATCGCAAGCAGCGATACAGGCGATGAATGGATTTCAGATCGGAATGAAACGCTTAAAAGTGCAGCTCAAACGACCAAAAAATGACAGCAAGCCATACTAAAGGGACACATTTGTGAGAAATAGGTGCGTATAAAATGAAATGTGATGTTTTTGATAGTGTCGAGAAGAAAGCTTGAAAGGTAAGTCCTGCAGGTGAGTGAAATGATAATTGCCTGCAGGAAATGAGAAAAGGTGTTTTTGTAAATGAGAAAAAATTTCATACACAGCAGACATGCATTTCTTCCATTGCCCTCTGGTCGGAATTTCAGATCCAAACCAATAACATGTGATTGCTATTTTTACACGGTGAGGTGGTTTAAATTGGGTTGGTAAAATATACAGCATTATGCTCTGTAGAGCCTGATCAAAAAAAATTAATCTTCAAAATATTGAACCACATTCCTGCAGGCTTACACATTGTCTTGCAACATTGTTAATTATTTGGCACCCTGATAATTTACATGACGCCAACAAATGCAGTTGGGATTGGATTCAATATATTCTTTTGTTAAAAAGGTGGGTTATTATCAAAGGGGGTCTTAGTCTGATTAAGCATCATGTCAGTTGTAGTACGATGTAGTTTGGTATGCTTGTGTATACAGCGAGTTGGATCGTTCTGATGTCACCATGGTTTCCAGCACTGAAGATTGGAACCGAAGCATAAAATATCACCAAGAGAACCTTTTAAATGACTTGTTAGGAAATTTCATTTTCAAACTAACAGACTGAAGTTTGGCAAGAGCTTGATACGGATGTATTGCATAAAAAATCGCATCATAATCAAAGCACCATACACAACTAAAACTGGTAGCTAACAGCAAGATGTGTTAATATTGCTAGGCTTGTTTTGTAATGTGTAATACTGACCGTGTTGTGTCTGTCCAATATGTTGTGTGGCAAACTATAATGGCCTCTTCTTAACATACACTTTGAATACAACACAATTGCACACTCTTAGTAACCATCTCTTCTTCGTACGTGAGACTATTTTAACAAACTGTGAAGTAAACAATGGTATCTGGCAATATTATTAAAAAAGGATGTGAACGTCTGCTATGTTGAAAATGGTGCTGTTTGTTCATGGCGTTAGCATGAGTCAAATGGTTTGAATAACCATTGTTTTCGACCTAATTCATTGTAGCTATTTGTTGTCGGTCACGGGACTTGGTTTTTGGAAATGTTTTGCTTTACTCATAATGATAATAATTAATAAAAAAAAGTTTAATTATTTCAAATAATTCAAAAACTGTTTCAAATATCCACATGTTACCAGAGACATTCAATATGCACATATGTAGCAGGGCCAACATAACTCTGGTTTTAATTATTGACTTAAGTTATGCCCCTTTTCAAAATATACAATGGACAAGTGTTTGTTCTGCCCAGCTCTTTTTTTCTAAAGGTTTTTAGTTATCATAATTAAGAGAAAATAAAAACAATGTTTGAAAAATGCTGTCAGTAATGCTTACATAATTGCTAGCATGATTAATGAGTGATATGTCAAGCTATTCCAACTAGCTAACTGAGAAACACGGTTAAGTGTATGCATCTAATTTGTATGATAAGAATGATGCTCTTTTTGTGCAAATTTAAAACATCTGTGTAAGGTCTTTTTATGCATTTAAAATATCCTATACTGAAACATGACTGGATGTGGTGAATAAATAATTTGAGTGTGTTACTTTGTCAACATTAATCATTGTTTGTTTTTTCCTGAGAAAGGGCCGCCAATCCTGCCCAATGTTAATTTACTGTCTTAATTGTTCAATATTTTCAAGGTAACGGCTTCTTATTTAAAAAAAATAACAATGGATGTTGCATCTTGTATTTGCCTCAATGTGAACGGATATAACATACAGTTTAGAATAAGTTGCTGATGAGAGGTCAAACCATTTCAATGAAATTTGTACATAAACATTGAGTTATTGTAGACCATATCATGAAAATAGACCTGTCTTTTGATAACATTTATCAGTGGATAATTAATTGACTGTACCAAGTTTGATTTTCAGCACTTTAAACTCTACTAAGTTTGATTTTCAACTGTACCAAGTTTGATTTTCAGTACTTTCAACTGTACCAAGTTTGATTTTCTGAGTTCCTTGATGTTGATGGCTAGTTGTATTACTTTTAGTTAGCTAGAACCAATAGTGAAAGTGTAATACCATATTTGCACCAAAACTTAATTTAAATTTTACAGTTTGATGTAATTTTAAAATGTCAGTAACTTATTTAACGCTGCTGATGCCTGTTCTTCTAACAAAATTCAAAGTACACAAAAAGAAGTCCCATAATTAACAGGCATCATATAATATGTAGTGCCTGTCTTAAACTAGAGATTTATGTGATTTTCAGATTTTGTTGCTGGGGATATGGGAAATGTTTAATGTTCTGTAATAAAATGAAAGCTAGCACCCTTGTTTTGCCAGACAATATTGTAGAGCTTTGTATTTATGTTGTAGAATTTCTTGTGTCCACAAAACAATCAGAGTTGATAGGCTTGTTAGCAGCCATTTAATGGATTATTTGTAATGAAATATTAAATTCCCAACTGAATGCAAGAACTCATTTAATTCCTTTTATAAGCTTGTCTGTTTCTTATTAAAAAAAATCAAGGTATTGAATTAGCCTTTGTGTCAGCAGCTGCAGCGTTAAAGCGTAAAAACTTCAGCTTAGCTATAACTCGATAACCATTCAAGATATTTCAATGGAACTTGGTACACATGTTGTCGAAGAAATATTTTAACCAGGGCTTCAATAATTGTGGAGTTATGCCCCTTTTTGTCTGGAAAAAGTTGAGTGTTAGCATTCGCTCTGCAACAATCGGTATATTTTTATTATTTTTTCGCAAAGGTTTGGCATGCCATGTACAAATGCAAGACATCAGTGACATATTAAAATGACAGTCCATTGAACATAATAGAAATTTAAATAAAATCTTTAAATATGTTTGAACAAATATTTTCTAGAAATCATGAAATGATCGTTGATCACTTTGATTGTTTTGTTTTTCAACTCATAGATAACCTTGCTTTTCTATGTTCAGACGTTGAATTTCCCCCGCCGTGCTGTGGGCAGTGTGATTGTTTCATCGTTGCCGCCCATCCTCCATGTTTCCGTGCATACGTTCTACGTGTTGCCTAGCGATATCACCACGGTCACATGTGTCAGCTGAAACGCTTCTTTATACATGTTTTTTGTCTGCACAAGTACATTTAAACAGAAAAATCTTATGTAACATCTAACTGCGACACTGGGAAAATATTATGTCGTTGACATGTCATCATTTACGGACAAAGAAAATGAATATTTGTTTGTGAATGTATGGATTATTGATTAAATGGCAAAGCAGCTCATTTTATGGATGTGTAACTGTGTATTATGTGTTAACTTTGCTTTTTGGTTGACTAGTGTTGTGTTATTTCATTCTTTCATGTAAACTTTGTATTATTAAGGTGGAAGGTCGGACTCCTGGTATATGTTAGACTTTTATTCTAGAGTTTGGTTATGTTTTTTTTCTCTCCAAGTTTTCTTGTTTCAGTGTGTTAGTTTTAAGTATGTAGTTTTATGAAAATATGCTGCACAGTTTGTGTAAAGAAATGTGCTATTCGCATTGTTTTATTGTTTTGTTTTCTTAAATTTGAGTTACTTTTCCTATAGTTTAAAAGTGCATAAATATTGCCATGGCAACTATATATAAAGTATCATTTTTGTACAGATGTTGGAGATTTTATTACGGTGTAAATTCTATTGATGTTACAATTGCGTTTTAGTTTTTAATTATTTTAATGAAACCATTTTAAAATATACATGCACACACATGCAGTAGATATTCATGTTAAACTACCAAAATATCATTTTGTTCATAATTTTACACCCAGTACCTCAATCAAGCAACTCTACACAAATTCATTACCAAAGAATTTCCCACATACGTAAACTGCAATAATTTGTTGTTTCATATTATCCGAATAAATATATAAGTTGTCTGAATTCTGCAAAAGAATTAAGTGAGTTTTGTTCCTCATTTCTGGTTACAGCTGTTAATAAACAAAATGCAATATTTGAACATTCTTCTCATATCATAAGCTTTCATTGTCTAAATTATTTGGATCATTTCCAATAGTCTGTGGTTACAGTACCGTCTGTGGCAGCTTGAGGTTTCTGTACACTTTGTGGCAGTCTGTGGTTACAGTACACTCTGTGGCTGTTTGTGGTTACAGTACACTTTGTGGCAGTCTGTGGTTACAGTACAGTATGTGGTCACAGTGCACTCTGTGGCAGTCTGTGGTCACAGTACACTCTGTGGCAGTCTGTGGTTACATTACACTCTGTGGCAGTTTGTGGTTACAATACACTCTGTGGCAGTTAGTGGTCGCAGAACAGTGTGGGATTTGGGCCAACACTTTAACATCACTTATTTTCAGAGCAAAACCTTATTTGATAAAAAAAATCAAAACAGATTGACTCATGGCAAATAAAACTGATTTTTGTTCTGTTTTGTAAGGGGTTTTAAGTGGAGATTATAGACAATGTAATTTAGTTGAGGTGCATATAGTCATGTATTTTTATATTATTATATTATTGAAATGTGCACTGTACAATCATGATTATAATATTATCAAAATAACACCGGAATATTCTGGTGAAGGAATTGTCTGGTTTGAATGATATTTTTGACCGCCTGAGTGTCATGTATATACAAAACAAAATCAAAATTTGAGTTTACTTGTTTGCAAGCTAGGTTTTGTATCATTTTCTATGAAAATGGTATGACAAAATGTTTCTTGCAAAAGATGAATGTAATTGATTGTTGGACAGAATCAAAATACAGATGGTATTATATTGTTGAAATAGATTGTATCATGTCTTATTATGTACTAATGTAATGTAATATTATGTTTGGTGATTGTAATGTGTTGTTAAAGACATTAACTCCAAGAGAATGTTAGCTCTAGTTTGTGTTTAAAATTACATTGGTTAGCGTTTAAACATGTGTTTGGTAATTGTAAACGCAAGCTAAAGTGTTGTGTATCATTCCTGTATTGATTTTAAACAAAAGTGAAATATAACGATGGTGAAAGAATAAAACTGGGGTGAGTGCTTAGGCTGGTTGCTTTCGAGGGCTAAACATAAAACTTCTATGTAGCGACAAGTCAGCAGAGAGCAAAACCTTTTGTTAGTAAGCAGAGAGCACCAACTCTCACATAATGCTGACATTATACCCTCATATAGCGATATGCCTACGCAACTGACTCTGTTTCTTTTTTGGAGAATAAATCTTCTGTACAAATGCAGTACGTTCTTATGAAAACACGATTTAAATTTTTCTTAGTTTTGTAAATATAATCCTACAGGTTTGATATGTCACAAAGAAATACATGCTTTATGATAAAATTAACGTAATAATAGATACAAAGTTTGATCCACTGTTATTTCGGGTAACATTTCCTTTTTTGAACTTAATTTTTATACTTCATTAAAATCGAAAATCAAAATTTGTTTTCCGCATTTTGAGTTTAAGTTTTGGATCAAACTTCTACCATAATTGAAATTTAAAAATTTGATTGTGTTTATTGTTCTATAAATATACTTTTATCATAAGGCTGTATTTCTTTGTATGTCCTTTGTTTCAGAAAATTGTATTGTTTGTAAATATATTGTTTTATAAAGATATATAATTACAATTATATTAGAAAATATCTAAATAGGATTTATTAACTGAACTTAATATTTAAAAGGACATAAATGGTGATCATTTAAAAAAAATAACTTCAGAGATCTATTACATAGTTATTGCACATTACAAATAAATAAAATGAAAATGACATTGTCTACAAAAAAATGGGAATTTCATTTTCCTCTCCTAAAATTTTGAACTTTTAAAACTCAAAAGAATATTAACCAAGATTTGTATCACAGAAAGAAAAAAATCAGTACCCTATTAACACGTACGTTCATTTTCTACAGAAAGTAGTCTGAGATTTGCTAAAATATTAAGCAGAATCTGCAACATGACTGTATATTTGTATTTCATAAGTATGAAGTATTTATTATTATAAATATCGTCATAGTGACTGAAGTCTCAAGGTTGTGTTAGATTTGTAGGTGTATATAATCATATAAAGTAGAATATTACATACACTTAATATTCCTTACATCATAATTAACTAATGGAAACATCACTGTAGATATTTTAAGCATAATAAACACTAATCAGATTGGTGACATAGCTATAAGCTTTGTTCTATAAATCAGAAAAATATTTGTAATTTGCTAATGTAAGAAGTTATTAGACAGTGTATAAGGCCACTGATTTAATAGTTTTTTTGCGTCCTCCGCGGAACTAAAAAAACACTGTCAGCCTGAATATATTTTTAAGCTTCTTCAGCAGTGGTCCTAATTTTGTTTTCATTTTTATTACAGAACTTAAGGATAGTGAAGTAAAAAAACAAACATACCCACCCGCAACTAAAAATGTGGGTGGGGAAACACTAAAATATTATTTTTAGTTACTTTGGCCTAACTTAATTAATTAGTGTACTAGAAAAACACAAATAAATCCTAACTTTAATTAATATGGATCTGAGGTTTCCCATACGTTGCCATAAGTAATATCTTGCCTTAAGTGTTATTTGTTAGATTATGTATTTTTTTTTATTATGATGATGATGACCCCTATCACAATATTATGAAAATGAGCTTGTCCCTTATTCTTTATTTTATTATCAGATAATTCATTTAAAATTGCCATTTTTCATGCAAACTTTTTTCTATAAGTAACATGTGTTCAGAAAATATAATCACAGAGATTCATATAGACTTTTTACGCCACGTTATATGACCTAGAAATTTTAGGGTCATACTAGTATTTTATTTTAGGGTAATTTGTATCTAATGGTTAATATTATGTACATACTCAGTGTAATTATATATATTCTATGAAAGGGTTTAAAGGTTTTTTATTGACACACAAACTTATCACATTAGCTAAGCCATGACAGAAAATTGTGGGTAAAGTTTGTAATTACTTTAAATCACATTAATTGATGTGATGTTATCAAAGTTATTAGATAGGTATATGTAACATTTGTAATCTATTATGCTTGACAAGTATATTGTTTTTGAATAAATTTCATTTTAGCAATAAGCGATCTGAATAACGTACATATCATATTGACTTCTTGTTTGTAAACGATAAGTTGTTACCATGGTAACAGGGAAATCTGAACTCGTATTCAAGTCCTTACAATAAAAATGTTTTAATCTGCAATTGAAGACATGACAGTTCACAACCTGTTGCCATGGTAACTATTTTGTCTCCCCAATTGAAATACGCACTTTTTTTTGTCTCCTACACACTTATTCTCAGGAATTTTTGTCCTTTTTAATGTCACAATAAATTTCAAGTTTCAACGTTTTTTGGAAGTATGTGTAGAAACATGACTTATATTAAGACTGTTTTGTAATTTTGGTGTAAGTCTGATCTTGGATCTGTTAAAAGTACAATTGTAACCAGTAATTGTTTCAAAATGATTACATTGATCAGTGTTATTGCGGTGTGACTATTTATTTCAGTGTAAAACCACCAAGTAATTAATTGTCTCTGTATCTAGGTGTACAATATTTTGTAAAAATATTTATGGAATGTCATTCACTAGTAGTCTCAGTGTAAAACATTACGTTTAGTGTTCGTCAGTAAGTCTTAAGTGTCAATCAGATCTTTCGTTTTACTGTGATCAAAATATTGTTAAGTTAAAATGTTCCCACGCTGTTTGTACACATGTCGATCGAGATTTTGTTCTGTTCCCTACTCATTACAGATTTATTTTCCCCTTTATTTTAGGTTGATGTGATAAGTGTGTTATATCTGTTTGTTATTTTCTGAAGTTTAATAACATTGTTGTGAAATTAACCGGATGGTGTTTGGATCACGTTAAGTATTTTATTATGAAAATAAACACGGATAATGTGCCTCAGATGCAGTATTGTGATTATTCGTATCATGTGACTCTTGTTGTGTATCACGTGACAAAAGTTGTGTACCATGTGACAAAATTTGTGTATCACATGAAAAGATTTGTGTACCATGTGACCCTGGCCATTGAAATAATGTTTTTAAAGGAAATTGAGAGCCTTCAATAAAAGGTCTACATTTCAAAATAAACATCATCGTTTCCATTTAAGAAAAATGTATCAGAATGAAAAATAGATAACATTGTTACTCAGATTGGTCCATATCATAGTTTATATTCATCTATTAAACTGTTGAAAATAATATTAAAAAGAACGAGAACATTTAAATTGTGTTCTAGTCGAAGGCAATAGATTACATGTACAGAAATCAAAACCATTGACAACATTAGATTGCATTTGTTTGTTAAATATTCATTGTTTTAATACAACTCATACCTTAAGCAATATCAAAATACAATATAAGTGATTTCTTTGTTAGATGGAGTAAAAAACATGTGTTGGTTACTATTTTGCTGTTATGATAACCGAGACGATTTTGTTTGCCAGTATTTCGGTTGAGACAGTTTGTATTTTGTTACATGTCGTCGGTAAATATTGTACAGGTACATATGACAATAAAAAGCATTCAATCAATATAGTGTGTTCCTTTCTTTACTTAATGAAGCATTATTGCTCTATGCTCGCATGTCTTGTATTTGGAATTGTTTGTCTTGCAAGAAGGGACACTTGTGAATTTCAATAATACAAGAAATCTGATACAGGTTTCCCAGAATTATTGTGTAACAATTGAAAATTGTAATAATCCATTGGGTAACTGTTAGGTTGACTGTGAATATTCATGAATGCATAGTGGACAATGTGAACTATTTCCCGAATGAGATCAAGGTCATTGCAGTTAGGTACTCAATTTTATTGTTTGTTAAACTGCTAAAGATTATAAAAGCTACCTCTCAAACTTGGCAGGCAGGTTGGATAAACCATATTGATTTTGAGGTCAGTGGCTCAAGGATGTGGTAATCTCTAGCTGAGCTGAAAATCCGTTTCCGATCAATAACTAAAAACAATGGGACCCAGGACCTTAAATTTGGTATTAGCAGGTTGGTCATGACGAGTAGATGAGCTTCAGCAATTTTAAATAATTTGGTTTAATGTCAATGTTGTGATAACCTTGAACTGAAAATCCGTTTCTGTTCAAAGCTGGAGAAGCTGGGGCCCAGGGACCTCGTACTTTGTTGACAGGTTGCTCATGACAAGTACATGTAAATGAGCCTTTGCGATTTCAAGTCAGTTGGTCCAAAGTTGTGGTGATCTTGAGATGAAAATCCAAACAAAAACTGTAGAATCTCGGGCCAGGGACCTCAAACTTGGTAGGCAGGTTGCTCAAAACAAACATGTAAATGAGCCTACGTGTATGCGATTTAAAGTCAGTTGGTTCAAGGTCAAAGTTGTGATATTGAGCTAAAAAATCCGTTTTCGATCAAAAACTGGAGAAAGCTGGGGCCAATGGGACCTCAAACTACGACGATTGGTTAGGCATGACCAGTAGATGAACCCCTGTTGATGCTTGAGGTCAAAGGTCAAGGTCGTTGTGACCATGGGCTTAAGATCTGTTTCTGACCAATAAATGAAAAATGCTGGGGTCCAGGGACCTCAAACTTAGATTGCAGGTTGGTTATTTCCAGAAGATGAATTGAACGATTTGAAGACAGTAGGTCTTGGTGACCTTGAGCTGAAAATCTTTTTCCGATGAAAAACTGAAGAGCGCTGGGTTCCAGGGACCTCAAACTTAGATAGCAGGCTTGTCATGACCAGTAGATGTACTCTATTGTTTTTTAGGGCAGTGGGTCAAAGGCCAAGGTCGTGTTGACCCATAGCTAAATATCACTTTGCGATCTATAACTGAACCTGTGGCCAAGGGACCCCAAACTTGTAAAGGACTGTTTTGAACAATTCTGCAAAAATTGGCCTATTTAGTATTTCAAAGATGCATGTATTTCTATATCCGACAGTTTGAATCCAATGTCACATATATTTGAACTTGATATTTATCCAATAGTAAGTATTAACCAAGTAAATCCTTTTTTGTGTGTGTAAACTGGTCATCGTCCGGTAAAAATTCTGCTGTAACCATTTTTCAACTGGATATGACATTTACCTAGACTTTATTGAGACACTCAACATTTTAAACATTTTATGGAGATTGTCTAGATACGGTTTCCTTAGTTGTTTATAATGTTTGTTAAACATTTCACCAAAACAACTAGTATACATGTACTTCGTGACCAAACCTTCCCTCCATTTAAGGGCTGACGTAGTTTCTATGAAGGTGTAAATTTCTAAGTTTCATGACTCGGACTGGGTAAAATGTCTCCTGTACTGGAGTGTTAAAATGTTGTTTGTTCTTTTGATTTGACAATGTGACCTTATGACCTACTTTATTTTAGGGATAAAAGAATGATCAAGTATTGTTGAAATATGTAATTTACCATTGAGGTTGGTCATAAGCAATTGTACATTGATGGATTTAATTATCAATATGTCAACTACCATATTTGGCTGTATTTTCTTGAAATAGAAAAACATGTATACGTGTAAGAACTTGCTATACGGTATGTTTTATTATGTCGACACAAGCTCTAAGAAAATATTATTCTCAGTAATAGTTTTGTCACAGAGCTGATGACGTCGGCCATAGGTAGGAATTGAAAGCATTGATAATTTGCCCTTGGAAAACAGACTTTTATATACACCAAAACTACAGAAAGATATTGACCAATAGTGAACTGTACTTTTTTTCCAGTTACTGATGATGATACCTTCACGATAGTGAAGTCATATTTGGTTTGCAATTCTAACTAGCACCTCCTCGAGTTCATTCAGAGTCTTCTCCTGGTCCATATTGTCGGACAAGTGGGTTTCCTCCAGGTACTCCGGTAACCCAAAACACGAGACCACGCTTTCGCGAAACATCGTGCCTTATGTTTAAAGTTTAAAATTGACTGTAAAGCGTTGTTTTAATTGGAACCAAACAAACATTGATACATTAAGTACATGCAGTTGGTGGGATTGTTCAAAAGATTGAACAGTGCTCATAAACACATTTATACTTTTCCAAAGCTCCTGTCTGAGTTTCTGTATTTTATTGTGCTTCTCTTTCAGAAGATATATATCGGTCTGTCGCTTGATCTGTAATAATGTTGATACCTTAACTCATTATTAGTACAATTATTGAACAAATATTAGTGTAAGAACTTGCTACACAGTATATAGTATTGGAGTGATAGCTGTTGACACAGGTGCTATCAAAATAGTAACAGTATTGTCATAGAGTAAATTAATTTCATAGAGCTCGTGACGTCGACCGTGGATAGCAACTCTGTACCCCTTTATTACAACAAAGTTATTTTTTGATACAGACTAAATAGAACCAACCTCTTCTTTTAAGTTTCTTTTCAAGAACAGACATCCTATTTTTAGCAAAAAGTACTGTATCATTAGCAAAGTACCATTTTCAAATATTCATCTAAATCTAGACCACTGATATTCAAACTTTTATTTGTTATGGCTAAAAATGAAATATATACCATGGACGGGCCATTTTATTAGTTTAGACCAGAGACCATCCCTCCATTTTGAGTCAAAGACCTTTCCGAAATCAATAAATGCACAAAAAGGTTTTGGTTGTCTACAATGTTAACAATACTCTGACTATATATGTAAGGCAAACATATTATAGATGGTACCATTTCTATTTATAAACATGTTTCATCTCAGTTTTTTTTCTCTGTTTTATTTTTAAACCATTTACATATTTCCAGTCCTCATTGGGATATTTTTACGCGTATTAATGCGTTATACGCTTATGGTTAACAAATGCTTTACGTATTGTTTTCTTTTATAGTCCACTTGTATCTTACATTTGTATTTTGTATTTATTAGGTTTCGTGCATTTTGTATACGTTTCAAACAATGAAAAGTTTGTCGTTCGACTCGAACTATGGTTTCTGTATGTATTTTTCATATAATGTGTTGCCCATTAAAAAAGAGTTTCAGACGTTGATTTAGCTGAATCAGCCAGTTAGGATGCTTACAATTATTGTTAGAGCTTCACCAATGTTGTCCTTATCAAACATTAGCTCGTCATTGACTATGAAAATGTTCAAGTTTGAAACTATGTAAATTAGCAAAATGCTAGTTTAAAACGTGAACACATCTATTAACAGTGTTGTTTTGGGAATCTCTTTTTAATGGCAAGTGATTACATAGGAGAACATTGTTCATGTCATTTTCAAAAGTATCATTTGTATTGATATCAACTCGTTCGTACAATCAACCTCAGTTAGGTCAGTGAATTCACCGGTTAGTGTGCATACTCTGTAGTAAATTGTTCTAATTTTCCATAGACCAGTGCATACATTTCTCTTGAGAATTTATCTTTGTATTATCTGGCGCTTCGTATACAGAACCAAAATAAACGTCCTTCTCAGTATTTAATAACTGTTTAGACAGTTTAAAGTACATTCAATTTATAATTGTACCCATTAATACTGAGGAAATAAAATGCCTAAGTATTTTTGCTTTAAAAAGTCACCACTACGTCTGTTCTACAACAGAATGATTTCATTGTCCTGGTAAGAAGGCAGGCGTCACGGGGCCTGCGAATCCAGTTCTGGTCGGGTCAAGACTCCGAGCTTATTCTTAACCAGGACATCCCTTTTGTTGTCCAACTTCAGGTGACGCAGAACGGGGAAGATTTCACGGCGCTTTTCTTCTATTTCTTCGGGGGGATTGCTCATGTTTGCCGTGGTGTATGCCCATCAGTTTGTAACCGCATCGGCATACATACTCGCGAAAGTTATGAAGGAAAATTAGGCTACGGTGGAGCGCAGCCCGTTTATACGTTGTGCGCACCGGGATGTCCCTGACCGGGGAACCGTTCAAATTTAACACCATTTACTTGTAATTTGCATTTGAAGAAATTGAACAGTTCCGCCTCGGTATTTTCAATAGGACGGCCATTATTGATTTGTATTTCGTCAGCATTTTTTGGTGAATAGGAAATTATCCCGCAAACAAACTTAGGGCACTTCATAACGATAAGTTCATCTTTCAAGGAATTGTTCGTAGTAATCAGATCACGAAGAGATTGGCGAATGATATCATTGTTTATTTCACTTTCAGTTGTTTGCGTTCACATGATACAATTTTAGAAGAACCAGTGCCACTGTTGTTTGAGAGTTCGTTATATTTGTCATTAAGGAAGGACACACTGTCTTTTAGCATTCGGAACTCCTCGGCCATTTTTTTCAAAAACAACCTCGGATGTATGCCGGTACATCAGTTGAAGTAGTTCGTATTTTTTTTTAAAATTATATCGTTAATTAAATTTAGTGTTTGAGAGTTGTGTTAATTTATCTAAGTTTAAATTGATTACCAGTGAAGTGTATTATTGCAAACATGATTAAGATTTTCAAGAGTAAAGACATAAAGTTTAACTGTTAAATAAAATTACTACGCGATCTACTTGCAGCGGACTTAAACGTACCTCTTTTTGAGTATGTAAACCGTCCAAATACATCCGAGGTTGTTTTTGAAAAAAATGGCCGAGGCGCTCCGAATGTGTCTTTTAGCTCATCTGTAGATTTCTCAGAGGCGATAAGCTTGAACTTGCCGGAATTCAGCATACAAACATAAGTTTCAATGTCATCTAAATTGTCAGGTTGATCAGGTTAACCTAGGCCACAAACCAAAACAATCAATTTTGCCACCTGCGGGGAATATGTTGATGCTATTATTCGCCGTGGAAGCTAAAAGGACCCTTCCAGTTTCGAGGTCGAGGTTGAAAAGACTGACTGCTCCCGACAACAGTGACAATTTGAAACCATAACGAGTGAAGAAAATACAATGTAACGCTTGGGAACTAATACAGTGTTTATAAAGAAACTGAATAAACAAACTTTGTGTTATTGAACGTTTTTATCTAAAAGTACAGTGTGTTTGTTTTGGCTCTTTTAAAATGAGGTGAAACGCGGTTGATCAATTTTTCTGTCGAGCTCGCTTGCGGTGACCGGAACATACATGTCACATGTTAAGGTGGCGTGTCGTGCACAAGACCCAGGTACCTCAACGGTCAATGTCAAAGTTAAAGGTCAAAGGGTAAAATGATCCTTGTCCGGAATGTATCTTGACCATGCATTATAGGATTTTCAAAAACACTTGAAGGTTCACCATGATGAGGTGGCGAGTCGAGCACGCTACCTAGGTCTGTACATCAAAGGCAAAAAGCTAAAGGTCAAATGTTGAAATGAACCTTTTCCGGACGGTATCTTTACCATGCATTAAGGTATTTTCAAAAAACTCGCCATGTAGATTAACCATAATGAGGCGTCGTGTTAAGCACAAGCCCCAGGACTGTACCTCACATTTCACGGTCACACTTAAATGTCAACAGCCGGTACTGTTGATAGGAATGGTCTAGACTCACCCTTACAGGATTTGCCAAAATCTCTTGCATGGAGGTTCACCATGTTGAGGCGTCGGTGCACGTAATGTTCTACTCAATGTTATTCGGTGTTGCAATTGCAAAAGGCTCTTTCGACGGGCTCGACAGCATGTCGCCATTTGGCGTCCAGTTTGCGTAGGTCGTTCTTTAACAGTACAATATATGGGGAGTAAGCGAGTCGATTTGAACTCAAAAGGCCTGTAAGGATTATCTCTCTTTGAGCTACAAAATAATGAATAAGAGACCTCACGAAAATATCAAACCGAAAGTAAAAGTAAGATAAAACGCAAAATATTTGCAAATTGCTCTAGCGCGCCCATACTATCGATACTTTATTCCTTGTTCACAGTGGTAAATAAAAAAAGGTCGCTGAAGATAAACTGGCTGTGATAAAATATATACCACTTGTGGAATATAGATTACTGTTTAACAGTAAACTAAATGAACTGAATTTTTACTAAATTTTAAAACAAAAAAATGTCACAGTGCCCCAATAAAAGAAATACACAGAAAACTCTACAGCGACAAAAAAACGCGACTGATCGTAACAGCTTGGTTCCCCCACTCACTTTAGCAAACTGTTCATTTCTGAACGGCCCAAAGGACAATGAACTAGAATGGCTACAAAACCAGGGACGTATCCAGAAGTTGACGTTAGAGGGGGGCTAACTTGGGGGCGTAACCTATTGACTTCCGCCCCTACCTCACATTAAAAAAATGGTTTAAAGTGTTGGCAGGTTTTTTAAAAAGATTTTTCTAGTCCGATATCATGGGTGCATTTTGGGCGTATTTTACTTCTTTCTCCTGTATTGAATTAAAATCTTTTTAGGGAGTGGGGACGCCAGGGGCGACCCCACGGGTTCGCTAGTGCAAAAATATGATCAAAACATACACAACTAACACGAACACCACAAACAGACCGCACACTCATCAAAAATAGCTTTATTGGGTAAAATACGGGATTACAGCCTCGGAACGGTATATACGCAGCATTTCCAAGCAAAAATTTGCATCGAAACAGTGCTTTGACCACGCATATTAAGGAGAGCACTTGACAGAACACAGCAAAAGCAACACACTAATTACCAGGACAGCAAGATGATGAATTTGACTGTAATTGTGAATAAACACAATTTCGTGTTAATTCCGAAATTATTCATAAAATTGAATTTGAAGGGTCTTTATGTCTATATGTTGTTAATAAAATGGCTGAAATAGTAAATTTATTCCATATGTCAAACGTGTGAAATTCGAGTATTGTGGTAACTGTCTACACTAAAAATGCGGGTGTAAAAATGTACTTAAATGTCTGACAATGTTATAGAGATTATACATGGTATGGATATACCCCTTTTCTTGGAATCGAAACTGCTAAGGAGTGGGTGTATTTAGCAATAATTACATTCTGTCTTGATCTTTAAGTAAAGTCTTAGACGTGGCTTGGTCTATATCACGCCTTCAACATGAATGATTCAACGCCATTGACTTAGGGCTGGTCACACGGTGACTCATTTTTTCCATACTTGGTCACTAATCTTTACATGATACCAAAATAGCGTCTTTTTCGGATTCCGATGAATAAATGAAACATTTATGATTTAAAACAGGTTATCGACGTGGTATATACGTTATGTACAGAGTTAGTAGGCGACCCGGTATGGAATATATGGGCGCATGAAACCATATTCGGGTTCGTGCTTTTCTCTCATCCGATTTTTTTTTGTCCCGTATAACCTATAACAGGTCACTTTCTACCTTTAATATTTACCCGAGCTTTGCATTCTTGTTCGATTGGAACGATTCTGACCCAGTAGAAACGTATTCAATATATCTCATATCAGTACCCTTAGGCATGCGTCAGCAAGTTCGTCAGTCTATTCTGCAGCTATTTTTACAGTCCAATTAAAAACATCAAGATTCTACTATAAATCATAGATAAGTTGGATTTAAGTTGGTTATTTGAGGATGCCCTTGCACGCTGCAGTTACGTTGGACTACAACGGCGGTTAAATGCCCCTCTTATTAATATAGTGAAGTTATTTTCGATAAGCCATGTCTGGCGTTGTTATTTCTGTTTGTTCTAAATACAAGAATGTAGTTGATATAAAGCGCGTTCATAATTTTGGTAGTGTTTAAGTTACATTTAAGGTTATTCAGCAATTCATGTTTTATAGAATGTTAAGACAGTTACAGTACTATGAGATGCAGACATCATTCATTGTGTATGTTTTCTAATTAAAGTATCATTGTTGTAAATATTTTACTTTAAATTAGGTAAGGTTGAATTAATTGTATGAGTATGAAGAACTTGACAGCTTGCTTGGTAAAGACATGTTATTTTTCCAGTGCGAGAAGACACTACTAGCAATTGCATGGGCTGTTTGGACTCTCAGAGCATTACGTTCTGCGTAGAGAGAACACTGCAACGACATATCAGTGCTCATCAAGCGTCGATTTTCGTACAGCCGAAGCACAGATAGGTAGCGCACCCGACAGTCGCTGAGGCACGATCTACATGAAGCTGAGCTAAAGATGCTCCGATATGATCCAGGCATTGGTAGCAGCACAGAACGACCAGAGCTTGCTGCAGAGAAGAAGAGTTGGGACGCAAGCTGAGGACGGTACCTGTGACTTTAGCCCTGTCGGGGGCACAACAGAGAGCTACATTCAGCATACATTCGGGCTCGTGTTTATATAGCTGTAAATATTGATTCAACCATCAACCTCTTGTGTGTGTACAATAAGAGGTCATTACACCTTAAGGCCAAACTGTTCAACATCAGAATCATATTGCTATTGACATCTATGATCATCTATAGCTCCATGCATATTATAAACCAGTGAAAAGTAAAAACAAAACTACGAATACATCTAAAGAAATAGCTGTAATATGACTTCGAGACATACAATATAAATCGGGAGGTGCCATATATTAACTAAAACAATAACAAGGATTTCCTGAATCCATTTTTATTACTATTTTACATTCGCGTCAAATACAATATAGTGTACACATACAACATATATATGTTCATTTATGTTACAAATTGTATAATGCATGATTGAAAATTCATTCATTAACATTATTAGATCTTTGATGTTTTGATTTAAAAAATCAGCTATTCGTCAAGCCAGGTCCTACCACTGTCGGTTTTAAGACACCAGCCATCATACTTGCTGATATTTTTATAAGAAAAGATGTGGACTTATAACTGTGCAAGAAACGGAACCTTTCTGAAAGTGCATGTTGTTCACTCATATTATATATCATATCAAGACAACTGTGATGTAGAGGGGGTAACTCCCCTTAACAGGTGGCATTATTTAGAAATAAATTATTTATAAAGAGTTCTCATTAGAATCAGTATGTTCTTGAATGCGCAGTTACTTTTATCGTCAGAAGCGCACGACAGACCTCATGGACCCATACCGTTACACTTAATTTCACGTAAGGAGAGTAACGAAATGGGTCACACATGGGTATTTTACGAAAATATACTTTTACACCTATCAATGTTTTGTCACTCCTGGGGCGTGATATCAACCACGGGGTTTTCACAACCTGAAAATATGTTCTCTAGGAATCTATAGCAAATAAATGCTTTGAAATAAGTTGAACTGAATAGAGAGTTCGAATCATAGCTGATTGAAAGAGTATGAAATTGAATAGATTTATTGAAAAATATTTTTAAGGGTTAAATAAAATGTTTCATTTTTAATATGTCAAGTTGACCGATAGAGCTAAGAACATTTTTTATTTACTTTAATTAATTCTATTCTATAGTATACGCAATGCATAAACCTTTCGCGGCCATATAACTTACATAACAGGTCGCCCATGGACGTGTGAAAATATCAATTTATACTTAATATTTAATTTGAACAGTTTGCTAAAGGTTCATGCGTACTATTCCGCGAAGCTGTAAAATCTGGTGGCTTTGGAGTTAATTATCTTCGTCAGTGTACTTCATGAGTTCACGGTCAATTATCTTCGTCAGTGTACTTCATGAGTTCACGGTCAATTATCTTCGTCAGTGTACTTCATGAGTTCACGGTCAATTATCTTCGTCAGTGTACTTCATGAGTTCACGGTCAATTATCTTCGTCAGTGTACTTCATGAGTTCACGGTTTAGATACTGTTGCTTAAAGGTGCACATTGTAGGTTGATACTTTTTTTTAATTTTAATGCATATTCATGTTCAACTTATTTTATTATATGCTTTCCGGGTGGTTTAAAGAGATTTATCACTGAAATATTGATGTTTCACTGTGTCTAAAAGAACACCAACAGCGAATTATTTTTTTATATAAATATTGGTGCTCACTCGGTGAAATATATTACGATCTTACACTGAAACAAACAATTATCCTCTATGTTTTTAGTGATCAAAACTAAAAAGCACATGATTTATGTACAGAAAAAAATAGCGATATTTTGATAACTGTGGAATTTGTGACCACGTAGCTAAATTTAATATTTTCTAATAATGTGGCCTTGTGAAGTACACTGACACAGCTAATTAGCACCAACGCCGCCTGATTCTACAACATCGCTTTGGCATTGCTTACCCACCCATTGAGCAAAGAAATTTGTCAAAATCCCTGGGATTGGATTTGCTCCCAGTATCAAATACCCTTTAGGAAACAGACGGCCAAGACTATCTCCCGAGTGGCAGTTCAAGTCAACGGGTCTTAAAAAACATCCGTCGAGAATCACTCAATGTCTAAAGTATCCTATGTAAATGTGTCCCTACCCGTCCCAGTTAGGCCAAACATTGATAGGTGCATTTATCCTACATGTATATATTTGCATGCATGGATTCATTTAATAAAATGTGGAAACATGCCACTTCAAATAAACAGTTTTACAATAGTGTACAAAAGGAAGATGATCCGCGCGGCTTTTCGACTTGTCTCTTCTTGACTTTGTCGTGGATTCGTCTTAGCATCTGTAACAAAACACATTTATTCAACGAAACCTAGGAGAAAAATATGTTCTATTTTTAGCTCATCACAATATATGTCCATGAAGCAGGACATAATATATTTGCATTACAAATGCTTAAAATAGCATTCGAAAAATTGACAAGGTGTCTTTGGTAATCCTATACCGTATCGCTCAAAATGGTTTTTCGTAAATCTATATTTAACTTATGAGTCATTGTTATTTATCATTTTCCTGTTTGCATTCTCGTGTGCAATTTCTTTTTGATATTTTTTCAATGTTATAGAAATACACTTGTATCTTGATAAACGTTTTTAGAACACGTAATTATGCATTTTATAATGATGATAGCTGTTGAGAGTTTTACTTGCTTTGTTTTTCCTACATGCAATAATTTGGGCTTAATGAAATACAAGTTTAAAAGAATCACTAAAATAATCTATATGTAAGACCCGCAGTCATACCAGTGTTTCTTGGGGAAATTCTTTAGTCTCTAGTTTAGAATACAGAAGTTCGCCATTCACAAATATCTCGAACGAATCTGAAAAAAAGAACATGTGTTCTGCCTTATATATATATTTATTTCTTGTTACAGCTTGATAATTACTTAAAGTGATATCTTTCAATCAATATGTAGCTATTGCAGAACTTAAATTAAATCTTATTAACATCTAATATGGACATTGAAAAACATATACAATGCTTTAGCAAACGAGCACGAAGGAACACATCTCAACTTAGTTCTTACCCGGGACATCAACCATGGTCTTTGCAAATGTGATTTGTAAGTAGAATTGTAGAAAGTTATAACTTAATGGCATACATATTTACACAAAAACTCTACCAAGCAGGGGGGGGGGGGGTCTAAGACTCACAGACAACTTATTGAGCCAAAATAATTTCGTTTCAGAGTAGGAGGGTGTGCATGCACCATTAACCTTGACCCCAAGTCTGGTACCTCATCTGATTTCTCACAAAGATCCGGATAAATTAGCGAACCGCCATCATTCTAAGACACCAAGTTTGAGATCCATAAACCGACGCCCATGCTCCAGGTCACTCTTACCTTTAACCAAGAAGGATCTGGAGACATCGGCGGACGGCCATCTCTCTAGGGCACAAAACCTTCAACCTATACATCGACGCCCATGTTCCAGGTCACCCTTACTTTTAACCGAGAAGGATCTGGAGACATCGGCGGACGGCCATCTCTCTAGGGCACAAAACCTTCAACCCGTAAACCGACGCCCATGTTCCAGGTCACTCTTACCTTTAACGGAGAAGGATCTGGTGACACCGGCGAAAGGCCGTTTGAGATCCATAAACCGACAACCATGTTCCGATCACACTTACCTATTACGGAGAAGGATCACGGGATATTGACGGACGGCCATATCGCTTGTACACCCAGTACGTGAGCCGACAACTATGCTTAGGTTACCATTAACTTTGACAGAGAAAAATCCAGAGGCATCGGCGAACGGCAATACCTCTAGGACACCAAGTTTGTAATACGTGAACCGACAACTATGCTTAGGGTACCATTACCTTTGACAGAGAAGGATCCAGAGGCATCGGCGAACGGCCATATCTTTAGGACAACGCGTTTGTAATACGAGAACCGACAACTATGCTCAAGTTACCATTACCTTTGACGGAGAAGAGTCCGGAGACATCGGTTTACGGCAATTTCTGAAGGACACCAAGCTTGTAATACGTGAACTAACAAATATGTCCAGGTTACCTTTGCCTTGGACAGAGAAGGATCCGGAGTCGTCGGCGAACGCCAAATTGCCAACATCTGAAGGACATCAAGCTTGTAATACGTGAACTAACAAATAATTATGCACAGGTTACCTTTGCCTTGGACAGAAAAGGAACCGGAGACATCGGCGAACGGCCATCTCTCGAGCACACCCAGCTTGAGGTCCGTGAACCGACGACCATGCTCCGGTCATACGTATCTACAAAAGAAAAGAAATCTGGACGCACTTTTCAAAATTTAGATTTTATTCAGAGAAATAAGAAATGTAAACACCTCGCACAGAAAGGGTTGCATAGAAACAACCTGATCGTTCAGGGTATATCTTTCGGACAACTCCTGAATTCGTTTTAGTTTTGAAATATTAATTCAGAAATAGACGAATGTAATGAAAGAAAATAATCCCTTTACATTAACCCACAGTCATTGGTACTTCAAACTGAAATAGTGTTTTATATATAATTACAACGGAACCACAAACTGAAACTCTGTTGGGTGGCGTTGGATTCTCCTCGTGGCGGTTTGGTCCAGGCCATTTTTTTATTTCGAGAAATGTTATTATACACATGCTATTGACTATATTCCATTAAACGCTATTTCTTAAAATCATGTTCATGGCATTAACAAATGCCTTATTTTTATTCAATTCTTGTGTAACGTTTTCCCTTCATCCATGCGAGTTCGATCCGCCCTGTGACTTATTAACTTAACCCTGGACATTACATATACATGTTTGATCTTTTCTTGGCTTTCCTACTTCTGTCACCTTGTACTTTGGCACTCATTCCTCATGTCATACATAGATTAGCTGTAAACAAGTTTACACGCGTGTTCATGCATTTCCGAACGTAAAACAGAGAATCCCTGATAAACAAGGCACTTTAAAAGTGGGTTAACTTCACCAGTTTCCCATTCCAAATCAGAAAATGGTAATGCTAAGAGTCACATTTATTGTGTCATTTCCCCAACTATTACATGCTATTATGCAAGTTATGTCCTTGTATCGCTCATGTTCGTGAATTTATATTACTAGTAAGGTATTCATAAATGCGATATAAGGAGATTAAACGATCATCATCCTACTGCTTTAATGATAGCTATTGCAGTAGGATCATAGTTGTATTTTTTGCAATGCAGTATCACTGGTTTTTCAGGATAAAAATAAAATTAACCTTAAGTGTGGGGGATTCCGGCTTGGGATTAAGAGTACTAAGGGGCATGTTTAAACCTGGCCGTTCCTGGCCTGGCATGCTGTCTCAGCATTTTGTTTCGGGCCAGGCCAGGCTAGGCCTTATTTTATACATATAGAGAGTACAAGCTCTGAATATAATGGAACACAATGATATAGCTAATGAAACAAGAGAGACCCATATGAGGACATGTGTTCCATTGCACATAAATCTAACAATTTTGATCAATTCAGTACAAAAATACTACTGATATTTACAAAAGAATTGCGCAATCTTACTCAGTTTTCAGAAAGTATTCATGTGACCTAGTTAGCATTGCGTGGAGTATATATTGCGGCTGTGCAAATAATATGACCTACTTGTTGGTTTTAAAAATAAATATATGAATACAAAAACAAAGTAAAACAGTAATAAAACACTTATATCTGCTAGCGCTACTCGACATTAAAATTATAGCTGTGATGCATTTAGGGCGTCTACACTCTACACAGCTGGGATAAACTAACATTTATATCTGCATTAACTACAATGATACATGCATTTCTTTCTATAACAAATAATGGTTATTAAAGTAAATCTTCCATTTGTACTCATTAGTTCAAACGTCTATTTACATTATTTATGCATGAACGTCTCTTTTATCGTGTATTCAAGCTAGTCTATTGGTAGATAGATATTCAAACGCTAGTTTATTTGTTTTGCATCTTTTATCGTGTATTCAAGCTAGTCTATTGGTAGAAAGATATTCAAATGTTAGTTTATTTGTTTTGAATCTTTTATCGTGTATTCAAGCTAGTCTATTGGTAGACAGATATTCAAATTTTAGTTTATTTGTTTTGCATCTTTTATCGTGTATTCAAGCTAGTCTATTGGTAGAAAGATATTCAAATGCTAGTTTATTTGTTTTGCATCTTTTATCGTGTATTCAAGCTAGTCTATTGGTATATAGATATTCAAATGTTAGTTTATTTGTTTTGAATCTTTTATCATGTATTCAAGCTAGTCTATTGGTAGACAGATATTCAAATTTTAGTTTATTTGTTTTGCATCTTTTATCGTGTATTCAAGCTAGTCTATTGGTAGAAAGATATTCAAATGCTAGTTTATTTGTTTTGCATCTTTTATCGTGTATTCAAGCTAGTCTATTGGTAGATAGATATTCAAATGCTAGTTTATTTGTTTTGCATCTTTTATCGTGTATTCAAGCTAGTCTATTGGTATATAGATATTCAAATGTTAGTTTATTTGTTTTACATCTTTTTAAAATTATTTGTATTTTACTGGTGTTGACTGATTCAATCAAACAAAACTAAATCAACTGGCATTTCTTTTCTGATTATGAATAAAATATATTGCCTCGCCTGGTCTCGCTCGACACAAAATGCTGAGTACAGTTAACAAGCCTGGTTTTTGAACATGCCTAACATTCCTTTGTAATATCTTACATTTTGTATTATATACTCTCATGTCAAAGTTTACATGTATTTTATAAAAAAAATGTATAATGAATTAACAAGCTGTACATGCTTACATCAGATTAAACTGTATGTTATGTTACGTTACTTTTAAGGTGGGTAAAGTAGTTTACCAATTCGCGAATGAATGTGTCAACACAACATTAAGATAACAATAATTGTCATTTAAATTGAGAATGGATATGTTTAACCTTATGACGATAGAAAGGTTGCATTATGAAATGAGCTGCTACAACTAAACACCGATATCTTTATGTTTGAACATATTCGTTATACCAATCACACGTGATACACTTTTATATAGTTTTTATTTGATGTTCCGTGTATAGTACGTATGGAATCAAGAACATGCCTCCTTGCTGAAATACATGCAATAATTTCTCCTCGGTCAGTTTACTTTGAACTTCTAAATGTTACACCAAACAATGACATTGATAGTATATAAGCAATTACCTGTATGTGTGATTCATGTAAACAATTATATTTTTCACATCGTTCTTAATATATGGTAAACGTATGTAATTGTATATGAATGTCTCATAAATATGTATTTGATCAAGATGATTTAAATATGTATCTCAACTATTATTGTTTAAACAGTGTTTCTATTAGTTCAGGCTAGTTTGTAGTTAGTTTTAAAATTGATTCACATATTGGCCTTAACCTTGAAACTTATTGCATTTAAAGGTGAAATATACCAAACGTTTTGATAAAAGTATTACATGCATAGAATTTTAGATTGAAACTATTGATTTTATGGTATTTTAGTGCTTGCAAAAATATATTAAATTCCAATTTAATTTGTTGTCAGTTTAATCAATTTGTATTTGTGTGTGTGTTTTTTTTTCTTTCGGTACCATCTTCCTTATGCCATTTTTTGTGGAATTGAATCTTATGAATACCAAATGAACTATTAATAACAACGGTCTAAGAGGATTGGTCGATTTTTTTTAAATAGATAAGATAATAATTATTGCACTAGAAATGTGAACTTTGTTTGAGCATTATGGTTTTCAACTTTAGAATGAGATAAAATTAGTCTCAGACCACTGGGAAATCCCGATTTAAGCACTTAATGTACATTACTTAGAAACGCTTAAGTTTTTTTGCGTAAGTGCAGAACTAATAGTCAGCACCAGGACAACTCATCTTTACACAATTTATCACAAGCGGTATCAAGACCTTTAAACATCCACTTTATGAGTACCTCTTGCGTAATACTCAGCCTGTTCCCGTGGTAAAGGTCCCCTGAAACACTATCACGACAATATGTGTAATATTTACAATGCTCTTCAATTCCTAAGTAACGGACAGGTTAGATCATACTAACTTGGGAAAGGGCCGTAACTGATGTTGGAAAAACTCATGGCCCGATCCCTTTGCATGTCATATTTACATGAACTTAAGCTTTGTTACATTGCACTGTTTCTGTTTCTGTGTTGTTTCTTTATCATGTATTGTGTAAATGTATCATCATGCAATAAAATATTAGTAAATCAAATTATAATACCTACTGAACCCACATCCAGAATGAGTAAATACTGATACAAGGGCTTCAGAGAGAGGGTATTATTTTCAATCTCGTCGGTAGTGGTTGATGTAACTGTTTTGTTTTATTTGTCAAAGACAAAGTTATATAATTAGCGTGCGATATAAGTAAATAACATATCCGCACGCAACTATTTGAACGGCTTAACTCCTCTTACTAGTTCCGACATGACGAAAAATCAAAAACAACAAGGAAACTATTAGTTCTATTATGAACGTCATTTAGTTTAATCTATTTTACAGAGATTGTATAGAAGTTTACTTTAACTTATCGTTGGCACGGTGCTGCGTGTGAGTGCGGTTTTGTGTTGTGGGGAAAATCGGAGAACCTGGGAAAACCAACGTATCCGGCTTGGTGACCACCATCCAAACTGGCATATGCACGTACATGCCTATGTGTCAAAATGTCCCAGACTACCTTATCAACATTGTCTTGTGACTTCTTGATGATATCTTTTTAAATAAGAAAGATGCAATACATTTTAATTAGAAATCTGATAAAATCTTCCTTAGTAGTACTTGCTCAACTCCTAATTACAGCTACACATACTGCAACGGGTAAATGTTTTATGCTGGATATATTGAACCTTAAACTAAATCATGAAAAATGATTATTTTAAACATTTTGTTTTGGTCCTTCAATCGATTTTTGAATTATGGAAGGCCCTTAATAATAAAAGTTATTAATAAAAGCGGCGTAAGAGGATTGACTATCATTAACCGATATAAAATAAGGAAAATGACCTTAGAAATAAAAATTATGTTTTTATCTTGTACATTTTCTACTACAAAAAGTAAAATAACTTATTTCGAAAATAGAAAAACATAAAACTAGACTCCATATCCCTGGAAATCCCGATACTACGCATTAAGGTGAGATCCAGCAACATGAAGCAAAATCCCGTGACAACACATCACATAAATATAACCACATGTTCTCCATGAACAATCATCAATGCCACTCATGGTGACTCATTTTTGTTATTTTATGATGAGAAATTGTTCTTTTTATATATATTTTTTTTTTTTTCTTTTCTTTTTTTCAGGGGGGGGGGGTGCGAAATGCAATTAATGAAACATCTAAAACAATAAGTCGCGTGTATGCCATTTTGTTCCACCAGAGCGTCATTAATATTAGGTAACACATTTTCCTTCTTTCGACAATACTACGATGCATTCACTTCATGTCCCTTTGCATGTTATCGTGTTGTTTGGAATTTCTACTTTGGTGTACCGTGTTAGCGCTTTGTTTTTTGAGAAATTATTTCTTCAAGTTTGGAATCCCAATCTACTAGCACAGATGTATGAGCACTTATTTGGTTTTCCAAACTACTGTCAACCATAAGTCATACTGCTTAAACTAATGATACTTGAGGGACACACTAACACGTTATGGTCATTCGTCTAAAGCAAAAAAACAACAATATGAACAACTTAATCGACTAATTAAAAAAAAACACACTATAAAACCACACGAAATAAGATTCAAAATGAATATATCAGGCTATACATTATGTGAAAAGAAAATGAATAAAAATGATTTTGATATTCAATTAAATGGACAATGCAACAACATTCAGAACAAACGTTTTATAGTCACATGTACATCACAATGACACCGTTCGTACTAGACTCAATGACAATGGTAATACTCAAACAATTGTTGATGACTAGATTAACGCATTACATGTCATCATCATTTCGAATTTTGGACGAATGTTGGTTTTATGATATATAAAGTCCCTGTCCAAAAACGACCACAAAATTTGGAATTTAGCTTAAGCGCCAGTGATCCGTTCAAAATTAAGAAGGACAGTTTTATGGTTAAATCTAAATCTAAAAATTACCTCGCAGTCGGTATGCACTAGGATTTTGCTTAGTAAGGGAACGTAAACATAAACACTTATGTTTTATTTGGAAAAGATACGCTATACAGAAATACCAAAAACTATCCTAAACCATACCAATAGTCTACGTGGACCATGAAGATCCTCTTTGCACCGTCCGAGGCTGCGGTGGAGCCGTCCCGAGACTCTTCCATGCCACCAGCCGTCCGGACGGCCGACTGCCCTCAGCTCATGCAGTTCGCGACGTATAGAATCCGCGCCGGTAAACCCGCCTATTCTTTGCGCCTTGTGCAGTAAAATGAGTCTACTAAAATTAAATAAATTCTAATTTTGAACTTCACCACGATTTATTGCTGTATGTATGTCCGATCTGGTTTTATTTTTACAATATTCCTATGATAGATCTCCAGTTAGAACCAGTTATCTCAATAAACTTGCGAAACTACAGAATGTAATAATACGAGATTTGTTTAATATTGAAGTAATCTTATTCTCCACATGGATGTTTGTTGGAAGTTATTATTGCTGATTACTGTGGTGATCCTGCAGGCACGAATGTTAACGGCTTTCAGGAATCAAACCACCCTAATGTGTTTAATATGTCATCTGGTTCTATTGATCGACTTGGTTGTCAATATTACACCAATATTATATCCAACGGTATAATTTCATAGATTTGCCAGTGTTAGCCATTAACGCGGTAATTTTTATTATCCAGACTAAGTTTAGTTAATAATAATAAAATAAGTCAAAAAGATACAAGCATGAAAGTAGACCTTAGATTTTTGTGACAGTCAGTCATTTAACATAGAGCAGTTGATAGCAAAGTATAATACTGATAGATTTAAACTCATTACTGATTGGACAGATATAAACACTGCGGTTCGAAAACGGCGGATGATTTTTAACCGAATGTAAAAGTATTGAATTCTAATATGATTCCGTTTCACTTCTATGTTCAACTTGCAAGTACACGTCAACTACATAAGGTCGTACCACATTGATCGTATGCTAAGCGTCTTGCTCCACACTAAGACACGAAAGACCAAGCACAAGATCTAAATTTCGAAATTATAATTGTCCAAATGAAAGAGTTGATTTTTCAAATCTGCCGTATATTAATTTTATTAAGTCAGCAGCCAGCCCATTATCATTCATCAGGGGCAATGCAAAATCTAAATAGCATCATCACACTGGTGAACGAGAGTGCAGCCAGCAGTAATTGATTTCAAAATCAGGTAAACCTGTATTTAAACAGAGACTGGGTCAGTATAGAAAATATCATCTGGTAACAGGGTCATTGTAAGCAAGTAAGCATTGACTTGAAATGAGACACGTGACTACGGCACTTATGGCCCATTTACTTGGTTGATGCATACGTTTTACCTTTAATTATAACATACATTCAACAGAAACATAACGATAAATCTAACCAATTCCAGTTTTATGATTGATTCAATCTTGTTATTGCCTTTTAAACACTTGTAAGCCTTTGACTCACTTCATGTATTTTATCACAATTGTTATAATAAAAAACAGTCAAAGATATGTAAGAAAATATAAATTCATGTGTAAAATCAGGTTCTAGAATGTTGTTGACTTGCGCCAAGGGGATGAATTGTTCCCGATACATTTTCACCAATCTCGTACATCAGAGTGATGAAGCTATGCGTTAGATTTAGCATTGTCGAACCTCTGATGAATGAGAATGCCTTTTTTCTATTCGTAGAAAAAATCCTGACAGTGTGACAGGAAGCACATTGACAATGCTCTTTAACTCATCGATAGCGCCAGTACAATGAAGTAGTATTAAGCACGCCTATTCCTGTTGTTATGGTTATGGCTATGAATTATGTGATTTCATAATTTCGGAAAAGAAGTAGTAATTAATCTGTGGTTCACTGGGGAAACTCATAGTTTAGATAACATGAATTGCCATTAGGTGCGGTTGTATTATGTGCGGATTATGTGCAGGGCCATTACACCTGATTATTACTAAGGCTCCATTTGAACACGAATCAAGCTGGTATATCTTCAGACTAATGTAACGATACCTCATTTTGCGAGCTGCACTACCGCATAGCCTATGTTAAAGAGAGAAACGGGTAAACCTATAGTTAAAGAGCGACGAAGTTAAAGCTCCGCCTACAGAAACATGAGCTGAATGACGATTAAGTACTGGCCCATTAGCCGTTTAATTGGCTGAAAATGCAGGTTATATTATATAGGCATTTAAATACACTGCCTACAGTGAAGTTATATCTAAGCCATGTAGTAGTTATTTCCCTTTGTTTGTTATATCGGCATGAACGAATAAATATTGAACGGCTTTATTAGTTTAGCAGAATTTAAAGTTTTATTTAAGGTTATTACTGCATACTAACTACTGTATGCACTTAAGTTAACTGATTTAATTATGGATTGTTAGAAATATATTTTGTGCTATATAAGCTGTTAAAATGTTTTTCCCGATGACACAGTTCTTGAACTTGTGCCGGATTGTTATCAATACACACTTTTGATTAGTATTTTATTTCATTAATGCACGTACACATTTATAAACGCATTTTAATGATAACATATTTTATGCCAAAGACTTTGCGTTCTGTGTGGAGGGAACACCTAGCGGTGGTGTTGCAGTGCTACGAAGCATCGCATGCATCCGTCGCTGCCAACATTGACGGGAGGCATCATATCCTGCAAGCTGAGCCGAAGAGACTTCGATGCGCTCCGGGAATTAGTAGCTGTGTTACAACCAGGAGTTGTCTTCGGGTTGGAGCGCAAGCTCACAGCAGCTGTTTTCTGATACCTGACTCAATGAACCAGGAGTTGCTGGGATGAAACTACAGATAGTTCCAACCAATAGACTCTCGGATTTGTGTGTATACATGTTTAGCTGTAAAACGTGTTTCAACCTCTATGAATTGTGTGACATACTGAAATTCAGGTCACAAACACCTTAGTTCCAACCAATAGACTCTCGGAATTGTGTGTACACAGCTGTAAATATTGCTTCTACCTCTATAAATTCTATGACATACTGAAATTAAGGTCGCCCTATTTCTGAATCATGCCCCTGCCTGTGTCGACCCAATCGGAACACCTCGGACATTATACGACAAATGATACGGGTCTTAAAAATAGTCTATCATGGCGGCGTCCTTACTGAAAATTGTCCTCCGTCAAGGGACATTCGTATGTTAAAGGGAGGAGAAGAGGCATTTTACATGTCGTGAAAGGTCTTTTTATGCCAAAGCGTTATTTTGACACGAATCTAAATCATTTATTTCAGTACATTGCTTATGCTATAGAATAGGTCTACACAGCGTTATGATATTTCAGTTAATCGCCGAGGGGCGAATAACATTTTCGAATATCTGGAAACATTTTTCAATCTCGAAACTTGTCGGAAATGGTCGATTTGTTATTTGGTATCGACCATTTCCCGCATTGTTCGTTTAATACATACACTATATCAATAACAAATATTTCCTGGGTCAATTTTATTACAAGATGATAGCATACATAGTAATATACAAAAATACACGTTTACATAATTATTTGAACAAGCATGTACATAGTTGCTTCACATTTTCTAATGTATGATTGAGAATTAATTCATTAATTCATTATTATTATCTTATTTTTTAAATCAGCTTATCATCAAGCTAGGTCCTACCGCTGTCGGTTTTCAGACACCAGCTTTCATACTCGCTGATTTTTGAGAAGATAATAATAATAATAATTGTTCGCTCTTACTGTTTGTAACGTTCAATCATATTATGTCACGTGTCAACTCCGATATAAGGGGTCGCCGGCCTCACATTAATATGTGGCATTTGTTTCAGAATTTAAACAATCTCTATAAGTTAATTTTGGATTTATTTAAGAATATGTTTGCATAAAGGTACTTTCGTCGTCGGGCACCCACGACCCATTCCGTTGCACTCAATCCGATGAATCTAGAGAAATGTAATTGGTCTCATGTGGGTATCCGACGGTGCACTTATCCCAATGTTTTGATCCCCGATGGGTGATGATCACACCCAAGGAATTTAGACAAAATGCAAATTAAATTGTCTAAATCCCACCCAGGAGCAGCGAAATTTGTCAATGTCCAGAAGGTCGTAGATGCCACCTTCCCCCGTTGGGCCAAACATCGATTGGTGCATTTATTCCACAGGTATATAATTGCATGGATAAATTTGCTAAAGTGTGGCATAGAAATGAAGAGTTTTATAACAGTGTACAAAGAGTGGAAGATCCACGGCGCTGGTCGTCTGGTATTTTGTTTACTTTGTCGTAGATTCGCCCAAACATCTATAACGAAACATTTTGCCTTATTAAAAAGAACCCAAACATCTTGAACAAAACATTAGCCTTTTTAAAAAGAACCCATACACCTCTAGCAAAACATTTGCCATTTTAAAGAGAACCCAAACATCTAAAACAAGACATTTGCCATTTTAAAAAGAACCCAAACATCTATAGCAAAACATTTTGCTTTTTTAAAAAAAACCCAAACATCTATTACAAAACATTTGCCATTTTTAAAAAGAACCCAAACATCTAAAACAAAACATTTGCCATTTTCAAAAGAACCCAAACATCTATTACAAAACATTTTGCTTTTTTAAAAAGAACCCAAACATCTAAAACAAGACATTTGCCATTTTAAAAAGAACCCAAACATCTGTTACAAAACATTTGCCATTTTAAAAAGAATCCAAACATCTATAACAAAACATTTGCCATTTTTTAAAGAACCCAAACATCTATAACAAAACATTTGCCATTTTTTAAAGAACCCAAACATCTATAACAAGACATTTGCCATTTTAAAAAGAACCCAAACATCTATAACAAAACATTTACCATTTTAAAAAGAACCCAAACATCTATAACAAGACATTTGTCATTTCAAAAAGAACCCAAACATCTATAACAAGACATTTGCCATTTTAAAAAGAACCCAAACATCTGTTACAAAACATTTGCCATTTTAAAAAGAACCCACACATCTATAACAAGACATTTGCCATTTTAAAAAGAATCCAAACATCTGTTACAAAACATTTGCCATTTTAAAAAGAACCCAAACATCTATAACAAGACATTTGCCATTTAAAAAAGAACCCAAACATCTATAACAAGACATTTGCCATTTTAAAAAGAACCCAAACATCTATAACAAGACATTTGCCATTTTAAAAAGAACCCAAACATCTCTAACAAGACATTTGCCATTTTAAAAAGAACCCAAACATCTATAACAAGAAATTTGCCATTTTAAAAAGAACCCAACCATCTATAACAAAACATTTGCCATTTTAAAAAGAACCCAAACTTCTATAACAAAACTTTTTGCCTTTTTAAAATGAACCCACTCCTCAAAAAGTCATCAAATACGACATGTTTGCGTTTTACATTTCTTAACATTTTTTTCAAATTGACGGATTCTTTGATATTTCATACAACAATGTATTAGGTTCTAACAATGTGCCTTTAACGAGTTTAAAATACCGCATAACGCACTATTTGATTCGTCTTCTTAACGTTAATTCTTTCATGTAATAATTAGTATAAAACTGATTACTTATAGCCGTTATGGTGAATTCAATATAAAAACTACCAGCATCTTTATGTAGGATGCCGCAGTTATACCTGTGATTCCTGCGGAAATTCCTTAGTCTCTAGTTTAGAATACAGAAGTTCGCCATTCACAAATACCTCGAACGAATCTGAAAATAAATTGCTCTTCATTTTACACAATACTTTATTTATCTATCTATATTTCTCCAGAGCAAAAACAGTTTGACAAAAAAATCTAATATATACCTTCTGCAGAGAATTTTATCTATAAAGATAGATAAATTTACGAGAAGGAAACGCATCCATATTGAAAATGAAAATGAAACTGACGAATGCAACACTGTCAATGCGCTGCAGTTAAGTCAACAACATCGCTTTTTAGTATAACAAAATGGTATTATACACCAGTCAATTGTAACCACGCCCCCCCCCCCCCAAGATCCGGGGGTATACCGGGGATAGCCGGGGAAATGGGCCGTGTTCTTACCTTCCAGGTGGCCCCGCAGTGCCGGGTGAATGCGGTGGTTTTGTCTTCACGCCAAATATAGCAGGAAATCGGCCTTATCTATGGTCCCTTGGGTGCGGGGACATTTTGCGGCGGTTTTACCAGCAGATCGTCCCCGCAGGGCGGAGATTTTGCCCGGGCTTGGCTGGACCGAAAGTCAAAGTCCCCGCTATTCCCTGGACCTGGGGGGGGGCGTGGTTACAAATGACTGGTGCATTATATTACATTAAACAAACAACAAACAAAAACTCTATACAGGACCAGCAAAAAACCCCACTTAAATTCTAACCAACGACGAGTGTTAGAACAACATATAATGGGAATGCTCGGCGGTTGACGGATTACAAGCATGGTGTCTTACACAAAGTGCTGTTTGTCGACGTCTGAGAAACTTTTGTTGCGCTTCCAAGGAAGAGGATGTTCATTTAAAAAGACCCTTACGACTATTTCTTGATCCGTGGCTAACAAAAATAGCATACAGAAATGAGGTTATTTCTACTGTCGCTCTTGGCGAACGGCCATCTCTATAGAATGGCAAATTCAAATCAATTAACCGGCGATCATGCTCAAGCTATGTAAATACACGTTTAACTGAGGTTACGGAGACGTCAGCGACCGGCAATCTATCTGTAGCACACTTTATTGAATTTCCTTGATCTGACGACAATACTTCGGTCACTTCTACCTGTGGACGATAAGACTTCAGAGACGTTGAAAACCTCAATCTCTCTAGGACAACAAACTTGAAAATCGTTAAACAACGACCATGCTCCGAAGTCACGGCCCTTCGATCGAAAAGGACCCGCTGATTACACTTGATCTACGTGTAGGTCCAACCATGCTCCAACCACATATTATGACCTGAGAAGGATATCGGGATGTCGGCGAACGGCCATCGCCTTAGGACACAAAAACGAAATCCATGTCTCCGAAAACACCTTTGACCGAGCATTTCTGTAACACATCGAGCTTCAAGTCCTTGAAAAGGTTAACAATGTTCACCTCACATTTAGTTGCCCGAGACAGACCAGAACTTGTTGGCGAACGGCCATCTATGTAGGAGTTTGGTTTGTGGTCACCAAGCCGGACAAGTGGGTTTCCTCCGGGTTCTCCGGTTTCCCCCACAACACAAGACCACACTCTCGCGTAAAATCGTGCCAACGAGAGTGATTAATATAATGTTGTAATAACTTGTTTCACAATTGTTGTAAAATAAATATGTTTAAACTAAAATCTATGTAGGACACGTTTGCGATCTGTAAACGGACGACCATGACCCACTTACACTCCTTTTTGATAGAGAAGGACCCGGATATAGCACAGAAAGGCCACCTGTCTAGGACATCAAGCTTGTAATCAGTGAACCAAGGATCATGCTAGGTCACATTCACCGTTAACTTAGAAGGATCCCGAGAAGACGGTGAACAAGAACTTCGTGATTCGTGAAATGACTATGCTCTAAAAACTTTGTCCGAGCAGAAACCGGAGACATCGTTGAACAGCCATCTGTCTTTGACACCAAGCCTAAATTCTTATTAAGAGTCAAGCATGCTTCGCCAACACTTACTTATTGAAGACGAGTTGTCGGCGAAAGGCTATCGCTGTAGGACACTTAGCCTGGAATTTGTGGATCGACTACCATGCTCATGTTACCATTACATTAATTTTGAAAGAGAAGCATCCGGAGACATCGGCAATCGGCCATCTCTCGAGCGCACCAAGTTTAAGATATGTGAATAGGCGACCATGTTACGGCTACACTCACCTTTGATAGAGGGAGGATACGAGGATATCGGCAAAGGGCCATATCTTCAGGAAACCAAGCTAAGGGTATGTGAATCGACTACCATGCTCAGGGTACCATACCTTGGACAGAGAAGGATCCGGAGACATCGGCAAAAGGCCATATCTCCATTAAACCAATCTCTAAAGTTGTAGATCGCCTGCCATGCTCAGGGTACCATACCTTGGACAGAGAAGGATCAGGAGATATCGGCGAACGCCCAGATCTCCATGAAACAAATATCTAAAGTTGTAGATCGCCTGTCATGCTTAGGGTACCATACCTTGGACAGAGAATGATCCGGAGACATCGGCGAACGGCCATCTCTCGAGCACACCCAGCTTGAGGTCTGTGAACCGACGACCATGCTCCGGTCATACGTATCTACAAAAATGATTTAATATAGAACCCAATTTTCAAAATCTAGTTTTAATTTTAATATATAAGATGTACTGGCTGTGCATGATGGCGTATACATTGCTCCCCAAAATAACTCTCTCGCAACAACCTTGTTTTCCACGGTATCTCTTGCGGACAATTACCGAATTCATTTTATGTTTGGATTTCCATTCAGAAGTTGACATTGCCATGAAAGAAAATAATCCCTTTACATACAAACTAAAGCTATGTTACTTTAGAGAAATGTACAACAAACATGGGTTCTATCTCTTGGTTTTGTTTCATACTTTTGAACATTGGTACACATTTTCTTATTTTATGTATACACTCATTGTTACAAAACAAGTTTACAAGCGTGTTCATGCATTATAGAATGTAAAACTGAAACAAAAACACATGATTAACAAGGAATTTGAACAAAGAGTTAATTAAATCCGTTTTCCGTTTGAGATCTGAAACTAGTGTATTTTTAATAAGTCATATTTACTATGTTCTTCCCGACAATCTTGCATAAAGTCATGTAGGCTACTACATGTTTTTACATTGGTTTAAGTCGTCTAATTACATGACTAGTACGTTATCGATAAATGAAGACTACGGTGATTGGACAAAATAATTAGATAAAATAAAGTATAATGTGGTTGAAATTGTGATTTGTATCTCATAGCTGTTTCCAATATCATTGGTTTTCTTGATCGTGATTGCAAAAAGTAATTAACCTAAAGGCAATTAACGGATTCCGGCTTAAAAACTCACTGACAGACTAATTGCCTAATTAATGATCTTAAAAATATCAACGTGATTTGCAACTGGACGTGTCTACACATCATTAAGATAACAATTATTCTCATTAAAAGGCAGCCAAGAGTAATTAAATGCTTTTATGAATCTAATCAAATACAAATTAGAGATACACTTCTTGTAATTTACATTTTAGTACATAGATAGTGCTGGAGCTAAAAGAAAAATGCAAAATAAGCAAAATTCATTTATAATGGAAACACCACTCCCAAATATTACCAATATATCTAAAAATATATCATTTTTATCGTCGGAAAACCGTAGTTTATTTATTTACTTCCTTATTGCTTTAAAATGCCTTTCGTATGTGATTGCAGATTTGCGGATTCATGCATCATCTAAATGTGTTTCGTGTACAAGACACTGGATTGTTCCTAAATTGGCAAACAGTATTTCCTATAACAACGAATAGAATTTTCAAAAGGAACTAGTATGAGGCCGATAATATATTACTTTACATAATGAAAATAATAATTTTTTCCTGTCTCAGCTGAGTGGACTCTTTTTAAAACAGCGCATAATGATTTAGCAGGTGAGGCATGTGATTAGTACAGACACATATACCGACGTTATTAATAAATTTACTGGGATAAACGTGGTAGAGAGACCCATTGAATTTTCGAATTGGAAAAATATGCAAAAACTTTGAAATATACATATGTTGTAAGCGATGTGATACAGCAGTAAATAAGGTGCAATGCGTTGTACACAATGATATCAATTTTATGTTAGATTTATGATTGTTTTCTTTAATTTTTCTCGCAGTTGTATCATCTGGTGTCTATTCCCCTCCCAGTTTAATATAAAATGTATATGAAATATTATTGCCTAAACATTTATTTGTGATTATGCTAGTCTGCACATGTCTTTTGTTCTTGTTAAAACAGATGCTCGTATGGGCTTAGTCATTGAATACACTTTTGAAACCTGCCAGTAAAACTACTTTTATATAACTGTAGATTGTATAATTCATGTTAATAATTGTAATATATGCATCTACAACTACTCAGAATAACTAATACTTGCCGGGTAATCATTGGAGCCATAATATTTTGTTATGTGTTGAAAATGCTCCAACGCGTCTTCCGTTATAGTGCCAATGGGTGGAATAAGGATGTAAACAGTAAGTATGATTTCTTATTTTCATTCTTAGAGGTTTATACGAGTAAATTTAAAAAATTGGAGAATGTAGTTCCACATAGGAATGGCCATGAGTTGTTCTAAATGTAAAGGTTCTGAATAAAATTTAATATCTGATCGTCTAGAACTTGCATTACTTGATAGACGTTAGTTCCTTCATTAGAACCATTGTTTTCGACATTTATTCATCCTTTTTGGAATAATGATTCAATATAATTAATTGTGGTAAATCTTATGTGGGAGTAAGAGTGCATCTTTAAACGTTCTTAATGGCGCCGCACTGAAGTTGTAAGTGATTGAAATAATAGACACTTAGGAGGTATGTGGAATATAAGGTTGATATCAGGGTCGGTTATCATAAAACATCCAAAGTCAGTTCCTAACTTAAGACAAGTTTCTCATGTATCATATCATATCATCGCTTGAGTACTTTATTCTCATTCATTTTAATTAAAGTACATACTTTTATGTAAAAACCCCCACAGATTTATACGTTAGTTTTATGTTGGCTATGAACAATTTATGAAATTGACTCAAGTAAAGAAATAACTTAATGATTTATGAATATCGCCCCTGGTGCCTTCTTGCCTATTATCTGCCTGTCTCTAACTGAGCATTAGGCTAAGTGCTATATGTTTACCTGTCGCTCTTATCGTTTAAAGTTTGCGACAGGTATGCCCGATGATATATAGCGATTTTCAAACTCAGTGTTTTCCTTTGACAAAATCGTTCCCTTACAACATAGTTTAAGGAAAGTTGAAATAATTGTTCTATTGTATTCATTTTTCTTACAATCTAAAAACATATCCATATACACTTCTCCATCGGAAATTGTAATAATGCTTTACGTCTTATAAATATACTTGTCTTGATTCGAGTTTGTTTTTATAAAAGCAAGTTTCTCGAACAGTCTGGTTTAAAAAATGAGGCCAGCTGGGGCCGTATTCAATAAGCAATTTAGATTGAACTTAATAAAATTAAGAATTGTAACTAAGCGATTGATTGGCCTTTAGACTTAGCTGACCAATACGCTGAATGGAATCACTTAGGCATGTCTAAGGATAAGATCAATATTGAATACTGGCCCTGTAGGTGTGGTATTCCATTCAGTCGATTGGTCAATTATTTTTACAGTCCAAGCAATACACTCAGATTCTACTCTTTGAGATTGATCTAACTTGTTTTTTGAATACGGCCCCTGATATACAATGCTCTGCTATTCCTGAATAGGGAATAAGATAATATTATGCACACTTATTGATCATGATTGAATTACCGTAAATGATAGCTTTTATAAAAGCTGATTTCGTTGCACTATAAATGTGAAATTTGTTTGGGTATTATGTTTTTCAAAAGGTTTAAAAATGGGAAGTCATTAATTTCAGGCCACAGGGAAATACCGATTTAAGAACGTGCATTACATAGAAACGCCTGTTCACGTGAGAAAAATACTTAAATAAAGCATACAAGTTTTGCTACATGTTTCTAAGTACAAAGTTATTAACAGGTAGTCCACTGGGGAACCTCTCATTAAGATAACATGAGATGTCATTAACTACAGTTGCATTATGTGCGGCCATGTACCACCAGCGGCTCCAGGGCGGGAGGGGGGTGTGCATCCACCCCTTAAACTCGTCCAAGTTTACTTTTCTATTTCAATATAGGAGAAAAAAGTAATAAAACACGCTCAAAATGCACCATTTGGAGTAGAATATGTTAAAAAATTCGCACGGGAGTTACCCCCGAATTCCCCGCCAATATTTTCAACCAAAGAAATTTCCGTTCTGAGGAAAGGGCGCAAGTCAATTGGTTACGCCCCCTAAGAAACGCCCCCTCTTACGTGAAATTCTTGAACCGCCCCTGTGTTCAATGTCATTACAATTAATGGATTGCATTTTGCCACGTAGCAAGCTGGTAAACCTTGATTTTGTTTAGAATCACGACAACAAAACATAATGAAATACGAGAAAACAGGTAAATATATTGTGACGATGATACATTTCACTGTATTTTTGCATGACCACAATTTTGTGTTGATATAAATAAATGTATCGCTCATATTATCTTATGCCAATCCTAAATCATCTCACCTCGTCCCTCCAAAATGACAACTTTTATTCTTGAAGTGTCTGTTTCTTGGAAAATAAAGTAACTTTAAAGTAGTCAATGTGTTCCATCCTCCCATCTTAAATGTTGTTGTACCGGTCGATTGTAAATATATACCCAGATGTTCGTTTAAGTGATCATGTTTCTTTGTGTCCATAACACTTTGTACATTGTTGAAAGTGGGTTTAGTGTTCTAATAAAACTTAATGATACTGTTCTTGTCGCTATTGTATTATTATTTAAACATTTAAATACAACTTATTTTAATGCTGCACTCTCACAGATTGACCGTTTTGACTTTTTTGTTAGAATAAACCAAATTTTGCGTAAATGTCTGGTATCCATTGATATAAGAATAGTAACTATTGAATATATAATACATGCAGATACAAGTGTAATGTAATTATGCTACTTTAATCCTTTAAAGGTATTGATATAATCCTTTTTAAAGGTATTGCTTTTCATGCACATTATTACATTAATATATACTTATGTTGTCAATCTGTATCATTTTTTGTTCCGTTAACCCGTTATTGATATTTTTTTTCAATTCTGAATACCATTTTCTCTGCCATATACACAGAGAGCATATTTTCAAAACCATTTCACCCATTTATGAATTCCAACCGTAATCCTGAAAGGATCGTGACTAGAAACATTGTTTCAACCATTATTTTATTTCTTGTAAAATTCGCATTCCCTTCTTTTCTTTAATAATGCATCCATAACCCGAGTAAATAACAACGCTATTCATTTATTTCACGCCTCCAACATAAATGACGCAATGTCACTGGTCCAGGACCGGTCACGTGGTGACTCCATATTTTTCCATATTGGGTCGACAAATTTACACCGTACCAAAATGGCGTCTATTTTCCGATTATGAATATTCCGATGATTAAATGAAACATTTTAACAGGTTGTTGACGTGATATATATGTTACGTTCGTAGGTGATCCGATATGGGGTCAGTACGGGGCGCAGAAAACCATATTCGGTGCGCAGGAATCCATATTCGGGTTCGAGCTTCGCTCTTACCCGATATGGTTTTCTTTGCCCCGTATATTCGGGCCACCTAGAACACACGCTAGAACGTTGTCATTGACATAATACAAAACGATGACGTCACCCTTTACCCACCACCCTCGATAAGGACATTATACACTCGCGCGAAAGCCCTCGAGTTTAGTTTCAGTAACTCTGGCCGAATCTACAGTAACTATTATATTTCCTGGAAGTTATATAAGGATAGAGGAGCATTGTACATATTACACAAATGTGATAACGTAAAAGGGGCACTTAACAACGGAAATTTATACTGAATACAATGCAATAATTACTTATGAAGTGGATTATTAAAGTTATTAATATCACATTAAGATGAGTTGTCTTGATGCTTAATATTCGAACTGCAACTACGAAGAAACTTAAGTGTTTCTTAGTAATGTACTTCAGTAAGTGCTTCAAGTGGGATTTTCATGGGGGCCTGTGACGAAGTATTTCTCATTCATAAGTTGCGAGTCATAATGCTTAAATAACGTTCACATTTGTAAATCATCAATCAATCCTCTTATATCGCTTTTATCAATATTTCATCATTATCTATCGGTCATCCAACATTCGCACAATGTTGTCCTCTCTCCTAAGCCTCGATAACAAATTAAGTCATATTAAGTCATATTGACCTTAAAACTGCTTGCCTAATAAAATAATTGTGAAATAAGTGCATGTGATAGTTATTGTTTTTGATTAATATGATGTTTCTAACTTTATTTCAATGTTTGATAATTGACGCATTTAAACAATTACTTCTTTAAAATGTCTGTCCATAATGAAACTAATATTTATACAGGTGTAAATTTATCATTACCAAAACTCTGATGAATGAGAATGTCATTTTGGGGGTATTTCAGTTTTGATAAGCGTGTATAATCGATAATAAGAATGTAAACAAAACATAAGTTACCAAACATATCATGCAATATTAAAACATTATCGGTGATGAAATCTCAAATTGTGACTAAGGCGTATCTATGTCCCCCGGGAAGCGTACGTCGGCGTGGAATCATTTTAGGAAATCGGACTGTTCTATACAGATCTTTAGCGTTAACAGTCCAATAACTATTTCACATAGGGCATTTTAGCGAGATCGTGCCGCCTCAAATACATAAAAAAATCGTTTTAGTTGACTCTAACAAAAAACAATATAATTCCGTCCGCAGAGAGCCCGATCTAGAAAAATACTCATCCCATTTTCAGGCTTATACGAAGAGTTAATTCCAGAAATGAACCATCACCCTGCATACAATGAAGATAGAGTTATTCGTTGCGCAATTGCTTTTCATGGAACTTTGTCGGAAATGGTGTAAAAAATGAAGAATACGTGATTTGTTTACGTTTTCGTAAACCGCATGGAATCACTTCAGCAAGTGCGCGTGACGTATGTTCCTACCATTGTATAAGATATGGCCAGTATTGCTTTATTACCCGGGTGTTATTCAGTGTGTGTATACCACGTGGTAAATTACATCATATATGCTATGTCGGAAGGTAACATTTTGCTTAAAATGAAGACTTAATTAAATCAAACATAACTTTTCTTTTACTACACCCTTTTAAATGAAACAAAAGGTAATCTATGCCGCTTAAAGAGCCACACCGTCGGCTTTGTTTTATAACTGGAGTTTGATTGGGTGATTAGGTTCATCAACCACTTAGACAAACTTCCTTAACAATGTCTTGTTAGTGCTCCGTCAGACGGCCGTATCAAACTCTGGTAAAAGAAAGGCGGGGCTCCGTAAACGGTGTGGACCGCGCTATGTTTCATTTCAAATGGTAAAGAAATAGGAAAGTTATCTTTTGTCAAAGTCTTCAATGGAAGCAAAATATTGCCTTCCGACGTAGTATTTATGACGCAATTTATCACGTTGTATACACACACTGTATAAGATATGGCCAGTATTGCTTTATTACCCGGGCGTTATTCAAGAATAGGAGAGCTTTGTAAATATGACTATTGACATCAATCCATTACTTTTTAACCTCATTTTCTCGCCGTGTTAGCGCTCATTTGGAACGCCTCTGCCATTTCCCATCGAAAACAACCTCGGATGTATTTACAATGTCAGAAATATTTATACTGTATCTAACTACGCTGTAAAAAGATCGCGAAGTAACGTCAATCCAGCAGTTAATCTTATAAATGACATTTAACTTAATACACCAAATATGCAATCAGTTTAAATTAAGTAATACAAAAAACAAGTTAAAACACTACAGTTGATTAATACCATTATTTAAAATTTGACGAACTACTTCTACTGATGTACCGGCATACATCCAGGTTGTTTTCGATGAAAAAATGGCCGAGATGGTCCGAATGGTTACCGCTTTGTCGTGTTAACACTTACATTTTGATTGGCCGTCGTATTCAGCGCAAAATCTTGACACGTTGGTTTCATGCATACAGTGTGTGATGTTTGAATATTGGCACCTGTTTGAAAAGGTTGCATTGAAGAAATGCAGTAAACCGTTTCATATTCAAATAAACGTAATTATTGAAACGGACACCTAAAGTCACGTTAAATTAAACTAGTTTAGCAAAAGTTTCGACATTTTATCACTGTTATTTTACTGTCCTTTCATAGAATATTTAAGATATACAGTGATTTTGAATTAAAATAAATGTCTTCTCTGCAAAATACGAAACGCTAGACTATGGCTTTTTTCGAATTGAAATATTTGGCAATCCATTATAATGTGTTTGAAATTAGAAATACAAAGGGTTGTTGATATTTCTCCAGTTGGTTGTAACACTGTCAATTCATCTTAATGAAATTTAAAACTTTCAAGAACTACCACGAAAATCATTCGCGCATGTATATCACGCAACCTTTATTTCCTTGATTTAAAGTGATTCACATAAAACTTTCTGAAAGATGAAATTAATAGAATGTACAATACGATTGATAAGTCAACGAGATTTAAAAGGGCAAACTATACCGAACAGGAAAAGTATATTTCCAAGTATGATAAGGCTTATACAGATTCTGAGAAGACGGAAATTAAAAAGCGCGCTGAACACTTTATATTCATAAGGATTTTGGGTAGTAATTCCTACAGGCAGTTTAGCTATTCCATTGTATTTCTTAAGATTTTAAAGGAGGGGGAGGGGGTGGGGTAGTTACACCTCCGCGATATGACATGGCAGAAATCAGCTTGATATATTAAGGTTGAATTAGATCACATAATGAGCTGGTTCATTATAAAACTTAGCCCTTCATGTTTAGAATTCCTCTCTAATAGCTCATGTATTAATCTATTTGAGCGAAAATGGATTTCTATTCTTATATATGACACGAAGAACTTAAAAACAGTGACAGCGACTTTCAAATAATTGCTAGGTTTTCATCCCCGCACGCCCCCTCTTTTTTAAGTACAGGAACATGAACATAAGCACTAACGCATTAACTTGGTAAACAATGTACAGAGAGACATAAATTTCCCATAGCCATACCAGTAGTCTACGTGGACCTTGAAGAGCCTTTGGGTACCGTCCGACGGGGCGATGGAGCCGTCCCGAGACTCCTCCATCCCACCAGCCGCCCGGGCGGCCGACTGCCCTCAGCTCATTCAGTTCGCGCCCTCAACAATCCGCGCCGATAAACTTGCTTATACACAGCGTCTAATGCCTTGATATGATTATAGTTCTTCGTACTCCAAAATTGAATTCAAATTAATAACTTCACCACAAATAATTGCATTTAGGTCCAATCGGATTTTGATTTTTATAAAGTCCTCTCCGCTTGGAACCAGTAATCGTGATATTCCGTTTCTCTCAATAGCCTTGCGGAACTACAGACACGCAGATGAAACATGTACGCATACGACAGTCGTTTCTTAGTGACACATTCCCCATATGAGGTGTTCGTTGGAAGTTACATTTGCTAATTGCTGTGGTGATACTAATGGCACTAATGGTAACGGCTTTCAGAAACGGAACCGCGCTAATGTATTGAGTATGTCATCTCGGTCAAACAGATCAACCAAGGTGTAATCAATATAACCTCTTGTATGTCAGGTTTTTAAACAACAGTGAAATTGATGATAGCAATATTGATGGCTACCAAATGGGGATGCTTAATAGTGTTGCACACAATCGTCACAAATTGAGAGCAATATTTGATAAACAAATAAAAGATCTCATTTTCGGACTAGGGCACTTGTTCCAAAGTTCGTAGTGATGCACACGATATCTGCAACTTTGAACCGCATTTGGGGTATTTACTGACGTAATGTACCCATACGCTGTATTTTGATTGGATGTCCGTGAGCGAATTTGAATGATCAAAGTAGTACCAGGACTGCTAACAATGTACAAGAACGTGAGAAATAGTTCTCCATACCAGGCATTATGAAACTGACATACAAATGCCAACAAGCCTAGCAAAATGCATGGCATATTCAAGTTTTATCTATAATAATATAATATATAAACTAATCGATTCAACGATATATCTATCTTCTGTACCATGTGCGAATGGCCAATCATGATCTTTTCTGTTTTTGCGTCGACTTTTCAGTTATATCCGAAGATAACTTCCATGCTCAGTATTTTTTTGCTAATCTTGAAAATGACTTATGATGTAATATGAATACAGGCCCAGTGATCTAGCGTAGAAACCATTTATATTCACACGCATTTAGTTCGTATGAGCATGTTTATTTACCAACGGTCAAAGTCAGTTTAACAGCGTAATTAACACCGCGCAACCCTCCTCAAATCGTCCAAGTTTATTTTTTATTCCGATAAAGGAGAAAAAGTAATAAAATACGGCCAAAATGCACCATTCCGGACTAAAAATTGATATTTTTTGTTGGATGAGTAAATCCCCATCCCCCTGCCAAAACTTTAAGCCAAACCAAAAGCTTATGCACCTAAGTGATGCCCCCGCCCTTTAACGTCTAAGCCTGGTTCCACCTTGCTAATACATTTTAGTTATAAGCTATGTCGTTTTACCTTTATTGCCCAGTATATACATGTATGTAGTTTTTTCTTTCAAAATATGTAACTTTTATTTATATTTCGAACGTCTTAATTATGCCTTAAATCAGCCTATCATGGACTTAAGCCGAATATGTCAGAAAACTAGTGATTATAACGATTTACAGCAATGACAATATTTGTAGATACTTTTACTTCTGATAAATGGTGAAAAACGTCGCCGGTATCCCTGTTAAAGAAAGACTTGAAAAACATTTTCTGAAAATAAAACGTAAAAGGTGCGAACATTACTTTTTACAAAACCAAAAACAGCTTTCGTTTTGAGCTTAGAATGATTTGCTCGATTGGATTGATTAATACATACCTCAAAGTCACAGTGATATTTATGATAGTTACTGCACGATATATATCTACGGTAAGCTGAGTGTGGTAGTATTGTCTGCCTCTCACCTAAGGGGTTGCGGATTTGCTCCCCACGAGGGACACCTTTTCATGGTCTCTCCAAATGAACTGTTTTCTTCTTCGGAGATAAAGTCAAGCGTGTTACTCTAATCTGGCAGCTTTTGTCACAATCGACTACAGTATTAATACAAGAGTGCGTAGAACGAAATGTATAAATTCAACACGAGGGTTGTGTAACTGTTTTGTATGACGTTGTCAAGGACAACGTTCAATAACTAGCATTCATATAATGCGTATATTTGAAAGTTTTACACCATATTGAGACAAAAAAAGCCCGGAAACTGATTTGACCCCATCCCCTTCCCTACAATACAACAAATTTGTGTGGAAATAGTTAATCCTAAGTAACGATAACATATTTTCATGAAAAGCCGAATTTTAACGTTGTCAGCATTATGCTCAAGCAAGTTATGTGATTTCTTGTCGATCAGGTAGTTTTCGGTGGTATACACGGGATATCCGGGAAAGTATGCTTTTACCTTCCAGGTGGCCCCGCAGTGCCGGTTGAATGCGGTGGGTTTTGTCTTCGTGCCAAATATAAAGGTGAATGGGCCTTACCTAGGTGTCATGGGGTTCGGGTGTATTTGGGAGGGGATTTTACCATCAGTTCGTCCCCGCAGGGGATGGTACCCGGGCTTTGCTGGTGGGGGGGACGTGGTTACAATTGACTAGTGCGTTATCCTCCCCACTTAAAATCTGCTGTTTAGGTTTGTCTTTGGTTATGTTTGGATATCGCAGGACGTCGCGGATATAAATATGTTTCTTCATACTTTCAAGCAGCGTTTAAACGATTGCAGGTCACAAACTTGACACAATAATGTTACAACTTCATCGCGATGCGACACTTATTAGTGTTTTAAATTAGCCTAGTGTAAGGAATGTTTGGCATGACACTCCCCTGCTGTGCATCTCTTGCTTATTGCACTGATGTCACAGCAGGGGCCAATTTCCTGTCGTTTATTGGCTCAGGGCCATTTAGGGTCCGTTTCTTTAATAAAACCTTCAAAACTGCACAGGTAAGAGGGCACAAGGCAATTAGATTATTATCAATACACAAAGGTTGTGTTTTATACACTGATTGGGGGGAGGGGAAGGGGGTCGCTTTTAGAAGGCTAAATACCTTAGAATATCTAGCAATGGACATACGTTTTAAAAATCAGACGAGCACTCGCGTGCTTTAGATGCTCAAGCCACAAGTTAAGCATTGAAATAGGTGGACACAATACTGTTCAACGTGTAAGTCGAATTTGTTTACACTGTTTCAGGTATTTGAACATCCACGTAATAAACAATGAATTCTATAATTAAGTGAAAATCTACAGAAACAAGCTCAGTAGTCAAAAGTTTAATGACACATGGTAAACGCAAAAGACTTATAACACAAAAACGAAAACATATAAACAAGAAACATGGAAGAACAGCACAAAACTCCACAGACAACACAGTGCATAATTATATACTACATACAAAACTAGGTATGTTTATAAAGGATTGTTAGGTACCGCCTTCGAACGGTCAGTAAAATTTGAATGCATTGCCTTTTTCAGCGAGTGCCAACAATGTGAGGAAATATGAAAAAAAACTTAGAATATCTAGCAATGGACATACGTTTTAAAAATCAGGCGAGCACTCGCGTGCTTTAGATGCTTAAGCCACAAGTTAAACATTGAAATAGGTGCACACAATGTTTTATATTTGTAGTAGTGCTAATGTAAAGTCAACACAAGGGTGAAGGCAAGTACAAAAGGCTATGTCTATTTAACAGTTTAATACACAATCTACAGTTGCATGTTATCCTATCGAGCTATAGTTAATGACTGACGCTGGAGCGTGCCGGGCTCCGCGGGCTCTGGCCAATCACGTGGTCAGTCTATCTATAGTCCGTTCCATAGATATAGAACATCTTCCTCGTTCTGGAATAAAATAAGTTATTGCATTACAAAATGAGATGCTTATACCAATGTGGATTAGTTGTATACATTACATGTAAAAACAATAAATCGTGCTAGTTAACCACTGCTCCTACATTGTTCAAAGCACAGGTAAAGGAAAATGTGCTTATCAGCATTTGATCGCTGATTAGTGGTTAACCCAGTTCTGATCATAGTTGCGCACATTCCTTCTCACAAATCTGCCAGACCGTGTTACATAAGGGGAGCCTGATTCACTGTTTGAATTGCTTGAAGTCGGAATTTGACCTGAGCTGACCGACTGGGGCGCATCTGGGGAAATCGGAGAGCTAGCCGAAATGTTGTAATCTAAAGGCAGGATGTCTGACACAATTTCATTTGTTTTATGTAGAACTTTGCGATTTCGGCGGTAAATTTTTCCATCTCGTGTTTGTACAGTGAATGACCTCGGTCCATTTTGTTGCGCGACTTTTGCAGGAACCCAAATTTTTCCTGTTTGAACTCTAACAGAGTCATTAATGGATATGGGCTTTAATTGCCTTGATGATGAATCGTGATGCTGCTTTTGCTTCGATTTTGTATGAATAGCCGTCTGTTTCACCTTGCTAGCATTCACTATTTGGGGCAATATAGCTTTGTTTGTGATTGGCAAAACTGATTTGGTTCTGCGACTACAAAGTAGTTGAACAGGGGTGTATCCACAATCTAGTGGCGTATTTCTATATTCTAATAAAGCAAGGTATACATTTTGACCACTATCTCTTGCTTTTTTCATAATTTTCTTCGCAATACCTACTCCGCGTTCAGCCAAGCAGTTACCCTGGGGATGAAGAGGTGAAGACGTTTGATGTTTGAAATTCCATGATTTTGCAAAATCAGCGAATTCTGAGCTCGAAAATTGAGGCCCATTATCACTATGTAAAACATCGCAAATTCCATTGCGAGCAAAATGTGCCTGCAGTTTGTGAACAATCGTACTAGATCGTGTATTTGTCAAATGGTCAACTTCAAAAAATCTTGAATAATGATCAATCGTAAGTAGATAGTCTCTGCCGTCCAAATGAAACAAGTCTGTTGACAAAACTTGGTACGGTCTGTCTGGGAATTCTAGAGAGATCATGGGTTCTTTCGTATTTGAATCTCTGTGAGTCAAACATATAGGGCATTGCAACACGTGTTCTGTGATCTGCCTTTGCATGCCAGGCCAAAACAAACAGTCTTTGGCGCGCTGTAAAGTCTTGGTTACACCTAGGTGACCTGTGTGAACCTGTTTAACCATTTCTACTTGCAGGGATTTTGGAATGAGGAGTGTTTGACCTCTGAAAAATAGTTCATCTTCGAATGACAATTCGTCCCGGTGATTCCAGAAATCGGTTACCGCGGACTCGCAGTCTGACCGCGATTCCGGCCAACCTTGTAGTATAGTCCGTTTCAATACTTTCATGTCATGATCGTCTCTAATAGCCTGTCTTATTTTTTCAAGTCGTGAGTCGGTTACAAGAAGCTGTCTTTTAACCGAATGGACGTGTGTGTCCAAACCTTCAATCAGTGTCGGGTAAGTTTCATTTACTGAGTGCCTTGACAAGTAATCAGAAACGGGAATGTCCTTTCCGCGTACGTGTTCTACTGTTACGTCATACTTTTGCAGAGATAGCAGCAATCTCTGAAGCCTGGGAGGGGCTGCCGACAGGGTTTTTTTCATTATTGCAGAAATCGGTCGGTGGTCACTGTGAACTATTACGTGTCTACCATACGTAAACTGATGGAATCGCTTACAACCAAACACGATTGCAAGGAGTTCGCGTTCAATGTTTGCGTACATTTTCTCAGTATTAGTTAAGCTTTTTGAAGCGTATGCTATGGGCCTACCGTCCTGCCATAAGGAGCATCCGAGCCCGTTTTGTGATGCGTCACATTCTAAGACTAAGGGCTTCTTTGGGTCAAAGTAACCTAGAACGGGTGAGCTTGTTATCGTCTCCTTGACCTTTTCGAACGCGCGTGTCTGCGGCTCATCCCAAAAGAACTCGATATCTTTCTGCAAGAGGCTCCGGAGAGGGGATGTGGTTTCGGCGAGTTTTGGCGCGAATTTGGCCAAGTAATTGACCATGCCGAGGAATGTTTCTAACTCTGCGCGGGAGTCCGGCGTTTTGAGTTTCACAATGGCGTCTATTTTGGCATTGTCGGGTTTGAGGCCATGACTAGAAATGACGTGACCAAAGAAAGGGACTTCTGTCGCTCCGATAACGCATTTGTCGGGATTAAATTTAATGCCTATTTCGTGTGCTCTATTGAGCGCTTTTCGCAAATTTTCGTCGTGTTCTGACCGTGAGCGACCATGTATCAAAATGTCGTCTACTATGGCATGAATTCCGGGCAAGTTTTCAAAGATTTCATTGCATTTCTGCTGAAATATGTCGCCTGAAGATGTGATGCCAAATGGGAGCCTTAGGTATCTATATCTGCCGAAAGGCGTACTGAACGTTGTAAGTAGGGAAGACTCGTGATCTAGTTTGACACTCCAATACGCATGCGTAATATCTAGAATACTGAAATGTGTAGCCCCACATAGCTCTGACGTCACGTCGTCTAAAGTCGGCATTGGGTAATGCGGTCTACGGATTGAGTCATTTAGAGCCTTTGGGTCAATGCAAACCCTAAGTTTACCTGTCTTTGGCTTTTCTACCAAAACTATCGAATTTACCCAGTCAGTGGGTTCGGTGACCTTAGTGACAATTCCGTCTTTGACCATGCGGTCGAGTTCGTCCTTAAGTCGTGGTTTAAGAGCTTCGGGCACTTTTCGCGGGGGGTTCACAACGGGGACTGCATTTTCCTTAAGGTGTAATTTCGCAAACCCTGGAATTTCCCCAACTCCATGGAAAAGCTCTTTGTATTTGGACATTACAGAATCCCTAGTCAGTACTTGGGGCTCTTTGGGGGAGTTTTCTACAGAGTAGGTCAGCTTGATCAAATTCAACTCTAGTGATGATCTGAGTCCTAACAATGGAGGGGCACGATTCTCAACAACATAGATTGTAGCCATGATTGTATCAGATTTGTGGCAGCAGGGAAGACTCACTTTTCCAAGAACCTTGAGAAGGTCGCCTGAGTAAGAGGTCAGTTTGCTGTCGGGGGGCTCGAGAGGGTCACTTAATTTTAGGCGTTTGAACGTTTCATGTGAAACTATGTTGCATTCACTGCCTGTATCAATTTTGAAATGTATTGGTACTTTGCTAGGACCAAGAGTGATGGGAACGAAGGCACGGTCTGGCGATTGTGATAAAGAACGTGTGCTTACCATGTCGATGTAGTATTCCGGTGTGTCACATGAATATCCACATGCACCGTCTACAGCACTAGCGTCAATGTCATGTACAGATTTGTGGTAATTCTGGTTACTTCTGCACATATGTCTAAAATGATTTTGTTTTTGGCACTTGTTACACAATTTGCCAAATGCTGGGCACTGAGTTTTGGTAGGTCCGTGCACTCGTCCGCAATTGTCACATGATTTCTCATATCGTTGGTATGAACGTTGTTGTTGGCGCTGCTGTGGTGGTTGGCGCTGCTGTTGGTGGTTGTCTGGCGGTGGCTTACGTCCGTTACGTCTGTGTATGGCGTCCACGGGTGTTGGGGTGACTGGCGGTGTGTCCGTTTGCGTTGACGTCAAATTCATGGTTGCCATTTGAGTCTGGCAGTACTCAAAGCTTTGAGCTATCTGGAGTGCTTTGTCAAGCGTTAGCTTCTCTCCTTCATTGATGAGTTTTTCCCTTATTCTTGAATTGTTCGTGCCGAAAACGATCCTGTCTCTGATCATTTCGTCTTCGTTTGCGTTGAACTTACAGTCACGTGAGCGTAGTCGTAGTCGAGTGACAAATTTGTCGATAGTGTCAGCTCCTTGAACTTCGTTGTAGAATCTGAAGCGCGCGAAAATTGGGTTGAGTTTTGGCTGGACGTGAGCTTGAAATTTCTTGTAAATGGATTTCAGGCTCTTTTTCTCGGCTTCAGTCAGAGTCCACGCTTGATGAACGTCGCGGCCTTTGTCGCCTATCCACAAGAGAAGATATGACACTTTCTCTATCTCTGATTTGGAGCTCAAAGGTCCAGTGAAGATGAGTTCCACGTGTCGCTTGAACCTTTCCCACGCCTCCGGGAGGTTTGTACTGTCCCAATCCATGCACGGAGGTGTAATTCCTGACATATCCATATTTCGCTGTTATGAATTAAGTCCAAATAATGTCAAGATCACTGTCACAGGACTACGTAATTCGTCTATTTTCTGACACCATGTTTTATATTTGTAGTAGTGCTAATGTAAAGTCAACACAAGGGTGAAGGCAAGTACAAAAGGCTATGTCTATTTAACAGTTTAATACACAATCTACAGTTGCATGTTATCCTATCGAGCTATAGTTAATGACTGACGCTGGAGCGTGCCGGGCTCCGCGGGCTCTGGCCAATCACGTGGTCAGTCTATCTATAGTCCGTTCCATAGATATAGAACACACAATACTGTTCAACGTGTAAGTCGAATTTGTTTACACTGTTATTTGTTGTTTACAGGTATTTGAACATCCACGTAATTAACAATGAATTCCATAATTAAGTGAAAAGTTACAGAAACAAGCTCAGTAGTCAAAAGTTTAATTAAGGATTAAAATTCGACATGTTGCATTTTATTGGGGTATGGTATGCAATGGGGATGTTCAAAATGGGTGGAGTCAATGCATTGTCTGTAAGTGCGTTACTCATGACCGATTACGAAATTTCTGGTATATTCTGGTACATTCAAGCTGGAATTTCCATTTTCTATTTATATAGTTGGGTTAAATATATAATGGGTTGATGGATAAAGAGCTGCACATTAGTAAATATCAAGCAACATGGAAGGTATACGCGAAAATCAGTTTGACTCTCACGGTGCAAATGGAAATTTAAAGAGCAAGGCGTTGTCGTATCAGGGGAAGCATATTGCACGCGATACAGTTGTCGATCAAATGAAAAATGAATGGGCACGGTTTGGATCCTTTTACAAGCTGCAAGAGAAGATGGATGCAAGTTTCGTTAGGTTGGCACAAAGTGGATTTTTCTACAACGGGGAAAAGGATTTCATGCAATGTTTCAGTTGTGGAGTTAAAAATAATGAGTGGCCGATGGAACTGACTGTCGATGAAATACATAAACAGTTGCAGCCAAAGTGTCCGTTTATGAATAAATTAGACAAGTCTAACATTCCTATTCATCATAGAGACTGTGATTCTGAAACGGAAACCCAGAAAATTCCAGAAGAATCAGCTAGTGGTGGACCTGACGATTTAGTCACCGGGCCGGATAAACACGGGATTCCCGTTAAAGATTTTGAATCTATAAATATCAAACAAAGTTACGATGCTATAAATATCGCGCAAGCTGGATTTCCAAATACAAGCGAATTGGAGCGTGGAGCAGTCGATTCAATATATTGCGAGAGACGGGAGACAACTCTTATACCCCAAAGTTGTGCGAAATACCCTGACTACGACTCAAAGACTGCTAGATTGGCCACCTTTATAAGTTGGGCGTTCTCCCATATCATTACTTCAAATCTGTTGGCGGATGCTGGTCTGTTCTACACAGGTTAGATGCAACAAAATATAATTGTGCTCAATGCGAAAAAAAACAAAGATATAATGCAATTCTCTATGTGTTTATATTATCAAAATCGTTATATTAACAGCAACGATATCGCGACTTAAATACAATTTATTTTACATTTCAGGGGTTGCCGATTGTGTCCGCTGTTTCTCTTGCGGTGGAGGCATGCGCAATTGGGAGGCTGGTGACGATCCTTGGATTGAGCATGCGCGCTGGTTCCCGAACTGCGAGTTCGTGCAGCAAAAGAAGGGGCAGAGTTTCATCGATTCATGTCGACTTGTTGGAGCATTCGGGGGCTCAGATGAACAAGAATACGTCGTCTACTCTAATTCTCAAGACTTCCCCCAAACGCAAACGCAATCAAATACTGACTGTGATGAAGATCTACTCAAAGAACTTCAAGATATGGGTTTTCCAAGAAGTTCCATTGACAATGCCTTAAATAATTTACGCAGAATAAATTCCGGTAAATATCATAATTATTTAAAGCTTAGTAATAATTATAATTCTCCATAAAACAAGAAATAAAGGGATTCTCAACGAGTTTTATTCGTAATGCCTTATATAATTTATTCAGAATAAATACATGTTAATATCATAAACAAAGCTATAAAAATAATAATTCTTATCATAGGAAGGGTTAAGGTAGGGCAGGTCCAACATATCAAAGCCGTTAATCTCCTGAATCTTACATGTCAAGCTAGTATTTATAAATATTACAATGCAAGCAAGTCCTATTAAGCAATGATTTAACTCTTCGATAAAAAACAACAACTATCTTCTAAATTTCAGGACCAGTTCAGCCCGATGAGGCTGTCGAGTACTTGATTTCCTCTGCTGAAATCTGCTCACATCAACCTCTTTCGGAGTATCACTCGCAGAAGTCCTTAACACCACCCCCTGAGGACGAAGATCACGATGAGCACGAACACTCTACTAAATATAAGACAGAGGTTCTCAAGAGTGAAGTTCTTCTCAAGGAAAGCGAAGTTAACCCGAATGAAGGTAGCTATAAAACCATGGGTTTAAATCTGCTCTAGCTAATGCTAATTTTAATCACTGCTTTATGGCAGAGCTTATTGAAATTACAATAAAAACACATCGTTTACGATTAAATTTAAGATAAAAACACACAATGTTATCTGAATGCACCAGGCACGAATTTCTCGAAACTTATTCCCTATAACAGGATCAAGCTACGCTCACACTTTCTTTTCTATTATTGAGTTATATTTCCTTCTTCTACTTTAATGCTTAAATTAGGAATTAACTTGATGATACTCATTCATAAACAAATTAATGTTTATCCATCAAAATCAAATTTGATTATGTTTTAAGCTAATTGAAATAATTTACTAAAGTGTAATTTTCGAGATATCGGTCCTGGTGTCGTAAAATACTGTATACTCTGCTCATTGTAAAGTGTCTTGCGGACATGGTTATGTTTTAGCACATTAAACATGTTTGTCATTTTCTTACAGTTGCCAAAAAGCTGAAGTATGAAAACGAGCAATTGAAGCAGCAAATGATGTGCAAAGTATGCATGGACAAAGACGCCTGCGTCGTGTTTTTGCCATGTGGCCACTTGGTGGCTTGTGTAGAATGCGCAAGTGTGCTGCGAAAGTGTGCCATATGTCGCAAAGTCATAAAAGGGACGGTTCGAGCTTACATGTCGTAGAAATTTAGATCTTGAAAGGTGGTGCGTCGCCAATATAAAGGTTGTTTGAAATGATGTGCAACAAGAAAGTTATCGAACTAGTCACGAAAACAATGTATATTTATTTATCTATTTTTGGTGTTACTACCGGAAGTATTGGACATATTTACAAGTGGTTACATTTTACATAGTATATACCATATCGACGAAACACTCATACATTAGGGTCACTTGGAATGTTTTTATTTATTTATTATTCATAGTTTTACACATTTAGACATCAGCATCACTTACAGCATTTATTTATTTATTTTGAATATTTTATTTGTGATTTCGATTTTTAAAAAAAATGTATGAATGTTTGTAGTTGTTGACATTTTTGTACAATATTTTGCTTTATATGCATGCGACCATTTTATTAATGCATGTTCTGTTCTGAAAGGTGCCATAACCATATCATTTGTCTTATTTTTATTTACATATTAATATCAGCATTATTTTGATGTGCCGTTTTTATACAAACTATGTTCACGCTTTTCTTTTATCGTTTAGCATATTTTACTTTGTTATTAAACCCATCTACATGCTACCTCGCACTGCTTAGGGTAGCTTTGCTTCTCATGTTCATATAATTTATCAGGAAATATTGCTCAAAACATGTTTTTAATACGTAATTATTGAACGCATTTAATTGTTAATGTTTAATATTTTACCCAGCAATGATTAAATATGAAAGAAAGTGATTTTGTTGTTTTGTTTGTTTAAATGTTGTCTTTTAATGATAGCTTGATGCTTTTAGCTGAATAACAAATCATCATCATATTACGGCTGAGACCAAGTCTATATGACCATTCGTCAAAGTTGAAGTCAGTTATTTCAGTAATTCTTGTTCGTCATCACTCATTATTAAGATAAATAAAAATACTGTACATTAAATAATAATATACGTTAAAGAGAAGCGTCCAGCTATTGCGAGAAACGAGGGTGCACTGCTGCTAACACCTGGAAGACCGGAGCCAAATCTCCGAGAATCCCCTAGGACCAAGTCATGTGACCCTGATATTGAGGTGCGCTGCTTGAGTGGCTGTCTAAACGAAATTAAGAAACTTAATTGCATTATTATTAATAACAAGATTATATATATATACTGAAACCTGGGTAGAATGAGTATCTTTCTGATTAAAGTGACACTCTCTTTCAAAATCAATACATACACATGTATAACAAACATCATTTTTGAGAGATAAACCTTTAAAGGCCTAGTTTAAGCCTTCTATAAGTGACCCCCCCCCCGGACCCTAAATAGCCCTGAGCAAATAAACGAATACACAGGAAATTGGCCCCTACTGTGACAGCAATGCAATTAGCAAGATATGCAGGCCTCATTTTCTCGAAACATCTTAAGCTTAACAGGCTTAAGTAGATTACTTCACTTAGCCAAAATACATACTTAAATTTGATTTCGATGAATGGAAAATTGTTTGTTGTGACTATCATCAACATAATTCTTATTTAAAGTCTAAAATCTCTAAAAAAATATACAACAGAATTGATAGGGAAACAAATATAGTATAATATATAAATTGTTTGAAAAGATGCTTCTTTCAAGGTTAAATACAAACATCAATGTGCATAGTCAAAAATTTCCATCAGTTCAGCAGCAAGGTTTCCAAAAAAGATCTCAGTTGCATAACTACATCGTTTAACCTTCAAGAGACGATCTACCATCAAATTGAAAGTGGAAGCAATGCTTACTGCTGGTTTACGTTTGGCATATGGGACTCTTTTTCAAGATAGGCAAATTGGCATACACTGGGAAATTTCTGAGACCCTTAATAAGCTCGTACAAGGACCTGAAATTTGTGTTAAGAGTGCAAGGACTTAAATCAGAGCCGTTTGACGTTCTGCGTTCTGTTAGACAAGGAGGGGTCCTGTCAACAGTTTTGTATTTGGTTTACGTCGACCAACTTCTCGTTGACCTTGAACGAAGCAATTATGGAAGTATGATTATGTCAGTCAAGGGAGGTAATCCATCGTTTGCGGATGATATCTTACTAGTATCAGTCACTCCCCTTAATCTACAACGCCTAGTATATATTGTCTATACATATTGCCAGAGTTGGAAAATTGAACTTAATGTCAAGAAATCAAACACTGTTGTCTTTACAAAACGACGAACTGCACCACCAATAGGAATACTTTATGGAAACATGTACATTGAACAATCAAGCTACGTAATCCATCTTGGTATAAGGCAGGACTATATTAATATATTACTCGCATTGAAGAAAGATTACAGAAGGCGAAAAACGCATTTTATTCCATGGCTGCGCAGAGAGTTAGTCCCCATGGAATCAACCCACTGATCTCTATAGATCTATATAAGAAAATTGTCAAACCAATAGCATTATATGGTTGTGAGCTTTGGTGTAACATGTCTACGACAAATGCTAACTTAGTCAATAGGTTTCAACACTTTATTGTAAAAAAGATACTGGGGTTAACGAAACTGACTAGATCTGATATGTGTGAAGCGATAGTTGGCTTGCATAAACTTAGTTGAGACATTGAACTTAGAAAGCTTCGGTTTTTGTACAAACTCATAAGCTTAAATGTCCACTGCATTAGCAGGAATCTGTTTATTCGTAGGTATCTTTTATATTTATCACAAGTTGGAACTCCCATGTATGGTTTTGTATCTTATATATGACTTACAGACAACTGTTAACGATGTGATTGTTAATCCATCAAACCTTCCATCCAAATCAAATTGGAAGAGCCACGTTTAGACCTTAGTTGACCAGTTTTAAGACAGCGAGTGGAACTCGCGTGTGCTTTGTGATGACAGTTTTCAATATTTTAGGGTTTTTCACCCAAACGTCCGTCCATGTATAGTACACAAAGTGTGTTTTCACAGCGGATACAGATATATGATGGACACTATTGCAAGACATTGGTGCCGCAGTGTCAAACTCCAGCATAATATTTGCGATCAATATGTTCTTTTCCAATGACAGATGTGCTAGCTAGTACATAGTGTAAATGAATGCGTTGCGACATCGACATTACGCACGTCATTTATAAGTGGCATTCATGTTTTTGGGACGCAATTCCTTGCAGACTTATTGCATCTAGATGGAACTTTCTTTTTACTAAGACTCCTCGGTGCTCCTATCTTACCACTGTTAAATGAAGAGGAAAACCTTGTTTTCCTCAAACGATCATTGAAGTTCATTTACGACTGTGTTCAAGTTTCCCTTTAGGGAAGGTAATGCGTAGGGTACGCAGGACATGTTGCTGACGTTTATAGAAATATATATACATATGTAAATGCATGTACCTGACCGACACGCAAATTCTGTACACATATTGTGTTAACTACATGTATGCTGCATTGTGCATTACCATGTTGACTTATTTAAACATTATGTAACCCTTCCATTTAGAATATGTTTATTGTAATAATTTGTACATAACTTGTATATCAGTAATGGAGGAAATAAAGATAGATAGATAGATAGATAGATAGCTTAATCGTGTTATAAGTGACTTAAGAACTTTCGAGAAATTGGGGCAAGGGGATTATCATGTCAATTATTCCTTAAACTGGGGCTTTAAGTACTTACTTAATAATGCATTTATGGAAAATATAGTATCTTTCTGATTAATTGAATGAAGTGTTTTACAGGAAAAAAACAACACAACTGTAAGTTTATTAAAACAAACCTTAACTGCAATGACATCACTTACTTAAAACAGAGAGGATGATTGTTTGTTTCAGTGTAAGATCGTTATATATTTCACCCAGTGAGCTTTAAATATATATAGTTAACGAGTGGCATAGTCAAATATTCACTTTTAGTGTTCACGAGGTGAAATTTATTGCTATCTTACACTGAAATAATTTTTTTTCGGTTTATTATATGCCTTAAATTGGAATTAAATATCGTTAAATTACGATTTTTTAGAAAAGAAGGCGCCAATATGTATGCGCACAAAACGTCATTTCGGAAATGACGTCTTTGAAATTTAGTCCAAGCCCTGTGTACATTGACGTTTGATATGGAACCAAGAGTGGGCTTAAATTTCAAAACAGTGAAAAATATCAAAGTGATATTTTCACTGTTTGAAATAGTGAAATATCAATTTTATTACACTTATAATTCTCTATAATTCACAAGACAGCATACAATTAAAACATTTATTGCACTACCATGACTTAATTAAAACAAACATTTCATACAGTACCATAAATTTTCATAAGAACCCTCAAATCAAATTTTGAACAAAAGCACCATAAGCGTATGTCCTCGCTCGTCCGTATTTTTATTGATGATCAAAGGACATTTTTATGAGTGCCAGTTTTGGCGCACCCGAACTACACCTTGCAACAATATGCTCATCAAGCGTCGCTTTCCGTACAGCCGAAGCACAGGTAGATAGCGCACCCGTCAGTCGCTGAGGCGTTATCTACATGAAGCTGAGCTATAGATGCTCCGATACGCTACAGGCATTGGTAGCAGCAAAGAAGAAGAGCTGGGACGCAAGATGAGGACGGTACCTGTGACTTGAGCCCTGTCGGGGGCACAACAGAGAGCTATATTAAGCATATGTTCAGGTTCGTGTTTTTATAGCTGTAAATATTGCTTTAACCTCAATGAATTGTGTGAACAATAAAAAGTCATAACACCTTAAGGCCAAACTGTTAAATACCAGAAGCATTATGCACTTGATATCTATCATCGGATCATTTTTAGCTCCATGCATATTATAAACCAGCGAAAAGTAAAACAAAACTACCAATACATCTAAAGAAATAGTTGTAATATGACTTCGAGACATACAATCGGGAGGTGCCATATAATAACTAAAACAATAACAAGGATTTCCTGAATCCATTTTTATTACTATTTCGCTTCACTTACAAAAAATTGTACACCTACAACAAATATATGTACATTTGTGTTACAAATGGTATAATGCAATATTGAAAATTCATTCATTAGCATTATTATATCTTTTTTTTTTTTAATTCAGCTATTCATCAAGCTAGGCCCTACCACTGTCGGTTTTATGACACCAGCTATCATACTTGCTGATTTTTTTTATTAGAAAACATGTGGAATTAAAACTGTGCAAGAAACGGAGCCTTTCTGAAAAAGACCATTGGAAGCTCGGTTATTTCATGTTATTCACCCGTATTATATAACATATCAACACAAATGTGATGAAGAGTGGGTAGGGGGCCAATTTCTGGTCTTCCGGATGCGATCTATTACCCCAGGGATAAAGACGGACTTAAAAATGTCATCAAGGAATCTATAGCAAATAAATGTATTGAATTGAGTTGGATAGAATAGAGTTTGAAACCTAACTGCTTGAAAAAGTATGAAAGTGAATAAATTATTGAAAAATATTTAGGTTAGGGTTAAATAATTTGTAATTTTCATTTAAGTCATAAAGATGTATATAAACATTAATTATTTGGTATTATTAATTATATTTCAGATATAACTATGCAATGCAACAACCTTTCGCAGCTATATGACATTTGCACTCTAGCTGGGAGACGCCTAGCATAACAGGCCGCCCATGGACGTGAGAAAATATTAATTTATACTCATTTTGTTTGATAATGGTTCATGCGTACAATATCGCGAAGCTGTACAATCGGGTGGCATTGGAGTTATCTTTGTCAGTGTACTTCATAAGTTCACGGTTAAGATGCTGTTGCTTAAAGCTGCATACTGTAGGTTGATACTTTTTCATATTTAATGCATAATCATGTTTAATTTATTTCTATTATATGCTTTCCGGTGGTTTAAAGAGATGTATCACTGAAATATTGATGTTTCACTGTTTCTATTAAAGAGAACACCAACAGCGAAATACTTTTTATATGAATATTGATGCTCACTCGGTGAAATATATTACGATCTTACACTGAAACAAACATTTATCCACTATGTTTTTAATGATCAAAACTAAAAAGCACATGGTTTCTGTACAGAAAAAATAGCGATATTTTGATAACTGTGTAATTTGTGACCACGTAGCTAAATTTAATATTTTCTAATAATGTGACCTTGTGAAGTACACTGACACAGCTAATTAGCACCAATGCCGCCTGATTCTTCAACATCGCGTTGGCATTGCTAACCCAACCATTGAGCAAGGAAATTTGTCAAAATCCCTGGGATTACATTTGATCCCGGTATCAAATACCCTTTGGGAAACAGACGGGCAAGACTATCTACCAAGTGGCAGTTCAAGTCGACGGGTCTTAGATAAACCCCATCCGTCGAGAATAACTCAATGTCTAAAGTCCCCTATGTATATGTGTCCCTACGCCTCCCCGTTAGGCCAAACATTGATAGGTGCACTTATTCTACATGTATACATTAATTTTGCATGCATGGACTAATTTAATAAAATGTGGGAAAATTTCATTTCAAATAACGTTTTATAATAGTGTGCAAAAGGAAGATGATCCACGCGGCTTTTCGACTTGTCTTCCCTTGACTTTGTCATGGATTCGTCCTAACATCTGTAAAAAAATACACATTCATTAAACAAAAGAAACCACATGACAAAATATGTTCTATATTTAGCTTATCAAAATATGATTGTGTTCATCAAGCAGAACGAACGTCTTCAATATCATTCAAATATTGATACTGTGCATTTGGTATTCCAACGCCAGAAATACCGCATCGCTAAATAAAGGTTTTTCTGTAAATCTATTTTTAACGGTTGACTCATTGTCTACTGGCATTATTGTGTGTAATTTATTTTAGTTTTTTTTAACACTATAAAAATCCTAAAAACGCTCTTGTATCTTAATGAACGAATATTAAATGAAGTTCATTGTCCAAACTTTTTAAGGAGAATGTAGAATAATAACGTTAACAATAAAACGTACAAATGCTTTTTAAAATGATGATAGCTGTTGTGATTATACTCGCAGGATGCAAGAATTTGGGCTTATAAAAAAGAAAAAGAAAAATGATCTTAATGGAACACAAGTTTAAAAGTTTGTAGTAATGTACTTCCATGCAGAAGTTGTTTCACAGAACGAACAGCAAACTATTCGAATCCTTCACTTTTTCAAAATTAATTCTTACTATTTTTGTATCCCTTTGATTATATATTACTTGTAAACATTGGTTCAATATAATCACTAAAAGAATCCATATGAAGGATGCCGCAGTTATACCTGTTTTTCTTGGGGAAATTCTTTAGTCTCTAGTTTAGAATACAGAAGTTCGCCATTCACAAATATCTCGAACGAATCTGCAACAAAAGATCGTGTTCATGCATTTTATTAAATCTTGTTTACTATCTTTTGCGCGCATGGTTTTCAAATGAAACTATAACAGGCAAACTTAGACATATTTCCAGTTATAGCTTTGAAGCTATTGCAAATCTAAATTAAAAACATAATATAAACATCTAATATGGACAATGCAAAACATATACAATGTTTTAAACAATGTTTTTAAAAACAAGCACGAAGGAACAAATCTCGATTCAGTTTTTACCTGACATCAGCCATGGTCTTTTAAATGTGATTTGTAACTAGAACTGCAGAAATATATATCTTGATGTTATACATATTTACCAAAAAAATCTACCAAGGTGGAGGTCTCAAACTCGTATACCGATTATTGAGCCAGCTTTTGGGGCTCACTCGGTGAGCCAAAATAATTTCGGTTCCGAGTAGGAGTGTGCATGTACCATGATCCTTACCCTCAAAGTCTTGGCCTGCATTTGACAATCATCCACCGATGATCTACTTCCTCAGCTCAAATATCCGGAGAAATCAGCGAACGGCCATCATTCTAGGGCACCAATTAAGTGAGATCCATATACCAATGGCCATGCTCCGGCCACACTTATATTTGACTGAGAAGTCCAGAGACACCGGCATAAGGCCATCTTTCGAGGACATAGAGCCTGCAATCCGTAAACCGACGCCCGTGCTAGGGTCACTCTTATCTCTAACTGAGAATGATCTGGAGACATCGGTGAACTACCATTTGAGGTCCATAAACGACAACTATGCTTTTTAAACGGAGAAGGATCCGGGGATATCGGCGGACGGCCATATCTCTTGTACATCCAATACGTGAGCCGACAACTATGCCCAGGTTACCATTACCTTTGACAGAGATGAACCCAGTGGTATCGGCAAACGGTCAAATCTCTAGGACACCAAGTTTGTAATACAAGAACCGACAGCCTTAGTCAGGTTACCATTACCTTTGACAAAGAAGGACCGGAGACGTCGGCGAACGGCCATTTCTCTAGGACACCAAGTTTGTTATACGAGAACTGACAAATATGTCCAGGTTACCTTTGCCTTGGACAGAGAAGGATCCGGAGTCGTCGGCGAACGACAAATTGCCAATATCTGAAGGACATCAAGCTTGTAATACGTGAACTAACAAATATGCACAGGTTACCTTTGCCTTGGACAGAGAAGGAACCGGAGACATCGGCGAACGGCCATCTCTCGAGCACACCCAGCTTGAGGTCCGTGAACCGACGACCATGCTCCGGTCATACGTATCTACAAAAGAAAAGAAATCTGGACGCACTTTTCAAAATTTAGATTTTATTCAGAGAAATAAGAAATGCAAACACCTCGCACCGAAAGGGTTGCATAGAAACAACCTGATCGTTCAGGGTATATCTTTCGGACAACTCCTGAATTCGTTTTAGTTTTGAAATATCAATTCAGAAATAGACGAATGTAATGAAAGAAAATAATCCCTTTACATAAACCCACATTGGGACTACAAACTGAAATAGTGTTTAATATATAATTACAACGGAACCACAAACTGAAACTGTTTGGTGGCGTTGGATTCTCCCCGTTGGGGTTTGGTCCAGCCCATTTTTGTTTTCGAGAAATGTTATTATACACATGCTATTGACTATAGTCCATTTAACGATTTTTCTTAAAATCATGTTCATGGCAATATTATACCTCACATAATTGTATCCCATCTTTGTATATATAAACTCGATCCGGCCGTACATCACTGTATTTTGATGAAAATCCAGTTTAATGACGTCAGCGGTCCATAAGTGCGGCTTGTTATTTCCACTACGGCGAAAACTTGTCGCAAGTAAACATTATTAGCTTTCTTCAATAAAACACATTTAAATCGCTTTAAAATATTGAATGTAATGAAAAATGTTCGGTATAATATAAGAAATATAACACACCAATTCGGGCCATATGGCATTATCAGGACCGGTCAGTCAGCCCCCGAAGGTGAATGGACCTCGGCTAACGCCTCGGTCCATATGCACTTTCGGTGGCTGACTGGCCGGTCCTTATAATGTCAAATAACCCTAAGTGGTGTGTTATATTTCTTAATTAACAAATGCCTTATTTTTATTCAAAGCTTTTGTAACGTTTTCCCTTATCCGTACGAGTTCGATTCGGCCTTTGACTTATTAACTTAACCTTGGACAATACATAAAGATATTAATAAATGTGCAAACAAAACTGAGTATGATCATTTCTTGGCTTTCCTACTTCTGTCTTCTTGTACTTTGGTACACATTTTCTCATGTCATACATATATGAGCTGTAAACAAGTTTACAATCGCGTTCATGCATTTCAGAACGTAAAACAGATACTCCCTGCTGAACAAGGAACGTTTATAGTGGGTTACCTTCATCAGTTTTCCATTTCAAAAAATGATAAGAGTCATATATTCTGTGTCATTTCCCCCAACTGTTACGTGTTATTATGCAAGTTATGTCTTTATATCGCCCATGTTCGTGAATTTATATTACTAGTACGTTATTTATAAATGCGATAAAAGGAGATAAAACGATCATCAACCTTCTGATGTAATAGACAAAATAGTAGGTATTGCAGTAGGATCTTAATCGTATTTTTTGCAATGCAGTATCGGTTTTTCAGGATTAAGATAAAATTAACCTGAAGTCTGAGGGATTCCGGCTTGGGATTAAGAGTATTAAGCGGCATGATTTAATACTGGCCTGGCCTGCTGTCTCAGCATTTTGCTTCGGGCTAGACCATGCTAGGCCATATTTTATACATATTGAGAGTATAAGCTTTGATATACTGTAACACAATGATATACCTTTTTTATAAGTTAAGCTGTCTGTTTATTATGTTTAATAAAACAAGAGAGACCCATATGAGGAAATGTATTCCATTGCACATAAATCTGTCATTATGGATCAAATCAGTACAAAAATACTGCTAATATTTACAAAAGTATTGCGCAATGATCTCACTCAGTTTTCAGAAAGTATAAATATGGCCTAGTTATCATTGCGTGGAGTATGTATTGCGGTTGGGATATTATGACCTACTTGTTGGTTCTAATAATATATATGAAAAACAAAGCAAAACACTAATAAAACATTTCTATCTGCTAGCGCTACACGACATTATAGCTGTGGTGCATATACACAGTTGGGATAAACTAACATTTATATCTGCATTAACTCGTGACAATTATTGGTACATGCTTTTCTATTTTACCAATTATAAGTTATTAAATTCCATTTGCACTAATTAGTTCAAACGCCTGTTTACATTATGTATGCACGAACTTCTCTTTTATCATGTATTCAAGTCAGTCTATTGGTAGATAGATATTCAATTGCTAGTTTATTTGTTTTGCATCTTTTTAAAATTATTTGTATTTTACTGGTGTTGACTGATTCAATCAAACTAAGCTAAATCAATTGACATTTCTTTTCTGATTATGAATAAAATATTGCCTCGCCTGGTCTCGCCTGACACAAGATGCTGAGTCCAGTTAACAAGCCAGGTTTATGAACATGCCTATCATCCCTGTGTAATATCTTACATTTTGTATTATATACTCTCATGTCAAAATGTATGTATGTTATAAACAAGTGTGTATTTAATAATAAGCTGTACATGCTTACATCAGAATGAACAGTATGTTATGTTATGTTACATATTACGGTGGGTCCAGTAGTTCACCAATTCTGGAATGAATGTGCCAACACATCATTAAGATAACAATAATTAAATTGTCATTTAAATTGTGAATTGATATGTTTAACCTTACGACGATAGATAGGTTGCATTATGAAACGTGCTGATACATCTTAGCACCGATGTCTTCATGTTTGACCATGTTCGTCACACCAATCACACGTGATACACTCTTATATATTTATTATTTGATATTTCGTGTATAGTACATATGGAATCAAGAACATGCCGCCTTGCTGAAATACATGCAACCCATGATTTCTCCTCCGTCAGTATACTTTTAACTTCCAAAAGTTACTCCAAACATTGACATTGATATGTATAGGGTAGATCACGAGTATAATTCCATATCAAACGGCTACTCGTGATCTATCCGACTTAGACAACAGAAAGTGTATTGCTTGTTTCTCAGTCCGATACCATACATTTGTATGAGAAAAATGTCAGGAAGGCACAGGAAACAAACATTTCTGTAGTATTAAGAACGTCCTTGTAACATAAGTAGGTGCACGATTTGCACGAGATTTACCATTTGAAATATCCGACAGAAAAACAGTTGTGTGTGAGATTTATCAAACACATGCATGCCTATGATTGGCCGGCTGGAGGTAGCTGTTGTCTAATATAAGGAACTATCTGTATTAGTGATTCATGTAAACAGTTATATTTTTTCACATCGTTTTTACTATATTTGGTTAACGTATGTAATTGTATATGAATTTCTCATAAATATGTATTTGATCAAGATGACGTTAATATCTATCGCAACTATTATTTTTCAAACTGTGTTTCTTTTCTGTTAAAGCCAGTGTGTACTTATATAGTTTTAAAACTGATTTTCATATTGGCCTTGTCCTTAAATAAAACTTGAAATTTAAAAAAAGAAAGAATTTATTGCATGATTATGTAAAGTATACTTTATAAACCTATACCATGCATCTACAGCGTTTCAGAGTGAAACTATTGATTTCATGGTATTTCATTGGATGCAAATCAATATTGAATTAGAATTATATTGTTTAGTCAGTTCAATTAATTTGTATTTGTATGTGATTTTTGAACTTTCGGTACCATCGTCCTTATGTCATTATTTTGTGGAATTAAATCTTATGGATACTAAATGAAATATTAATAAAAGCGGTATAAGAGGATTGATCGATTATTTTTAAAAGATAAGATAATAATTATTGCACTAGAAATGTGAACATTGTTTGAGCATTATGGTTTTCAACTTGCGAATGAGATAAAATTAGTCTCAGATCACTGGAAAATCCCGATTTAAGCACTTAATGTACATTACTTAGAAACGCTTAAGTTTTTTTGCGTAAGTGCAGAACTAATAGTCAGCACCAGGACAACTCATCTTTACACAATTTATCACAAGCGGTATCAAGACCTTTAAACATCCACTTTATGAGTACTTCTTGCGTAATACTCAGCCTGTTCCCGTGGTAAAGGTCCCCTGAAACACTATCACGACAATATGTGTAATATTTACAATGCTCTTCAATTCCTAAGTAACGGACAGGTTAGATCATACTAACTTAGAAAAGGGCCGTAACTGATGTTGGAAAAACTCATGGCCCGATCCCTTTGCATGTCATTTTTACATGAACTTAAGCTTTGTTACATTGCACTGTTTCTGTTTCTGTGTTGTTTCTTCATCATGTATTTTGTAAATGTATCATCATGCAATAAAATATTAGTAAATCAAATTATAATACCTACGGAACCCACATCCAGAATGAGTAAATACTGATACGAGGGCTACAGAGAGAGGGTATTATTTTCAATATCGTCGGTAGTGGTTGATGTAACTGTTTTGTTTTATTTGTCAAAGACAAATTTATATAATTAGCGTGCGGTATAAGTAAATAACATATTCGCACGCAAGTATTTGAACGGCTTAACTCCTCTTACTAGTTAACTTATCGTTGGCACGGTGCTGCGTGTGAGTGCGGTTTTGTGTTGTGGGGAAAATCGGAGAACCTGGGAAAACCAACGTATCCGGCTTGGTGACCACCATCCAAACTGGCATATGCACGTACATGCCTATGTGTCAAAATGTCCCAGACTACCTTATCAACATTGTCTTGTGACTTCTTGATGATATCTTTTTAAAAGATGCAATACATTTTAATTAGAAATCTGATAAAATCTTTCTTAGTAGTACTTGCTCAACTCCTAATTACAGCTACACATACTGCAACGGGTAAATGTTTTATGCTGGATATATTGAACCTTAAACAAATTCATGAAAAATGATTATTTCAAAGATTTTGTTTTGGTCCTTCAAACGAGTTTTTGAATTATGGAAGGCCCTTAATGCTAAAAGTTATTAATAAAAGCGGCGTAAGAGAATTGACTATCATTAACCGAGATAAAATTATGCAAAATGCCTTTGAAATATGAATATTATGTTTTGTCTTGTACATTTTCTACTACAAAAAGTAAAATAACTTATTTCGAAAATAGAAAAACATAAAACTAGAATCCACATCCCTGGAAATCCCGATACTACGCATTAAGGTGAGATCCAGCAACATGAAGCAAAATCCCGTGACAACACATCACATAAACATAACATGTTCTCCATGAACAATCATCAATGCCACTCATGGTGACTCATTTTTGTTATTTTATGATGAGAAATTGTTCTTTTTATATTTCATTTATTTTTCTATTTCTTTTCTTTTTTTCAGGGGTGGGGGGGGGTGGGGGGGTAGGGGTGCGAAATGCAATTAATGAAACATCTAAAACAATTAGTCGCGTGACTACGCCATTTTGTTCCACCAGAGCGTCATTAATATTAGGTAACACGTTTCCCTTCTTTCGAAAACATAACGACAAATCTAACCAATTCCAGTTTTATGATTGATTTAATCTTGTTATTGCCTTTTAAACACTTGTAAGCCTTTGACTCACTTCATGTATTTTATAATAAAAACAGTCAAAGATATGTAAGAAAATATAAATTCATGTGTAAAATCAGGTTCTAGAATGCTGCGCCAAGGGGATGAAATGTCACCGACACCTTTTCCCCAATCTCGTACACCAGAGTAATGACGCTATGCGTTAGATTTAGCATTGCCGAACCTCTGATGAATGAGAATGCCTTTTTCTATATTCGTAGACAAAAACCTGACAGTGTGACAGGAATCATATTTACAGTGCTCTTCAACTCATTGATAGCGCCAGTGCAATGAAGTAGCATCAATCACGCTAATTCCTGGTTTTATGGTATGTTTCATACATGTATTAAGAGTTATTGATAAATACGGGATAAGGTTGACCAAGAATTATCATAGAAAAAAATATTACACTAGAAATATGAAATAAATTAGGGCATTTGTAGTGTGTTTTTTATTTTCAATTTGTGCGTTGATGCATAAAGTGGTTTCATAATTTCGGAAAAGAAGAAGTAATTAACCTGTGGTTCACTCAGAGCCCTGGAGCCTTAGTAATAATCAGGTGTAATGACCCTGTACATATCCGCACATACTATAACAGCACCTAATGGCAATTCATTCAGTGAATCATTGTGGAAACATGAATTGCCATTAGGTGCAGTTATATTATGTGCGGATGTGTACAGGGTCATTACACCTGATTATTACTAAGGCTCCATTTGAACATGATTTTCAACCTGATATATCTTAAGACTAATGTAACGATACCTCATTTGGCGAGCTGCACTACCGCATAGCCTATGTTAAAAAGAGAAACGGGTTAACCTATAGATAAAGAGCGAGGAAGTTAAAGCTCCGCCTACAGAAACCCGAGCTGAATGACGATTAAGTACTGGCCCATGAGCCGTTTAATCGGTTAAAAATCTAGGTTTAATATATTATATTGGCATTTAAATACACTGCCTACAGTGGAGTTATATCTAAGCCATGTAGTAATTATTTCCCTTTGTTTATTATATCGGCATGAACGAATAAATATTGAACGGCTTTAATAGTTTAGCAGAGTTTCAAGTTTAATTTAAGGTTATAACTGCATACTAACTACTGTATACGCTTAAGTGAACTGATTTAATTATCAGGCATACATGTGATAACGTCCCGGACGTCCGGGATTGTCCCGGAAATCGTATCTCTGTCACGGAGTCACGGAGGGTGCATGTTTGTCCCGGAAAGTCATAAAAAAAAAGAAAAAAAAATAATCTCGGAATCGGAATCGATTATCTTAATTTTACCAATGTAAGTCAGCTATTTTGCCTGTCCGGGACACTGGTCGTAAAACACAGGACATGTTGACACTAATCCGTTAATTGGTACGCGTGTCGTCGAGGTCATCGTCAATCACCCGATAATTGATCTATCGGCCTATTGTTGTGCTTAACGAGTGGGGGAGGGTTCTTGTATACAAATTCATTGTTTTCATATGGATTTGTTTGGTCTTATGAATGATAGCTTTTAATTGATGAATTGATATTTTTCACACATTTTACCAACAAACGAGCATGAAGGTAAGTTCAAAGAAAGTGACAAAATTAGTAAAAAAAAAACAAAATTAAAACACGGAAAACATCCCATATTCCTTTCAAATTTCAAAGTCGATACGTCGTTATACTTTAAACAACTTATGCGTCCATAAGGAATTTTAGTGTTTTGACCTTTTTTCCGAACTATCGTGTGTATTTTTACGCCGAAATAAAACTGACGATATGGGGTTTACAGGTGGTTATATAGAGTGCTTTAATCACGTGACCATGGTAAGTCACGTGATCGCTTTATACAGCCGATTGTTGACACGTCTCTATCAAAATTATATGCATCTCCAAACGGAAAAAAGCTCATCGACTGGAAAATCTTCTTTATCGTCTGAAAAATATTGTGTGTCATAAATTGCAAACGTTTTAAATGTGATGAAAAAATAAATATTTTGTAACGCATGTTCTCAAAAGCGCGGGAAAACAGGTGCCCGTATAGTTGTTAATTTCCTGTTTTGATGAAACCGAAAGTAGACTGCATATCCTCCTGGTTAGCACTTCATTTAAAGCCTGGGAAAATATCTGGTGGTTTTATTTTTTCAAGAAAATGCAGAAAAAAAACAACCATGTCAAGTAAAAAATACGTCTTGGCAGTCAAAATAGGTACATTTTCCCGACGTTAAAAACGACTAAAATAGCCCCAGATATGCTATAGAATGCACCACAGACGTTCCCCATTTAAAAAAATTTCAGGGGGGGGCATGCCCCCGGACCCCCCTAGTGTGCGTTGACATTACGATGGGTGTCCAGGAATCGACCCAAGAAATTATCACATGTATGTATAATCAGGATTGTTAGAAATATATTTTGTGCCTCCCTGTTCTTCGTCCTGCTTTTCCTTTGTGAAGGTCACTCGTGTCTACGTCATTTAAATTTTAAATCGCATAGTACACAGCGAGATCACATCATGGTTAGTATACAGTGTTGTTCATCATGGTGTCTGTTGTGAGAAAGCATCCTGGTTTTTTAGCCACTGGTTTATATAGGAGTTTAAGTATTAATTATGCAATTACCTAGTATAAGTATTTTATTAGCTGTTAAAATGTTTTTTCCAGATGACACAGTTTTCGAACTTGTGGATTGTTATCAAAACACACTTTTGATTATTATTTTATTTCATTAATACACGTACACATTTATAAACGCATTTTAATGATAACATATTTTATTACAAAGACTTTGCGTTCTGTGTGGAGCGAAAACCTAGCGATGGTGTTGCAGTGCTACGAATTATCGCATGCATCCGTCGCTCCCAACATTGACGGGAGGCATCATATCCTGCAAGCTGAGCCGAAGAGACTTCGATACGCTCCGGGAATTGGTAGCTGTGGAACAACCAGAGGTTGTCTTCGGGTTGGAGCCCAAGCTAACAGTAGCTGTGGTCTGAGACCTGATTCAATGGACTAGGAGTTGCTGGGATGAAACTACAGACAGTTCCAACCAATACACTCTCTGAATTGTGTGTAAACATGTTTAGCTGTAAAAAGTGTTTCAACCTCTATGGATTATGTGACATAGTGACATTAAGGGCACAAACACCTTTAGTGTCGCCTAGTTGAACAACAAGAGCATATGATCTGACAGTTTCACGGCATATGTACAGTTACACAATGTTGAAATATATGATCAGCTTTAGTTTCATGCATAATATAATTACAAACATAAAATCAAAAATAACAAACATAAAATAATATGTTAAATATTATAAAAGTGACATAAAATGTCACTCTGGAGTTACATATTAATACCCGGTGTCAGTTTTAAGGGCTACATTACTATTTTTCAGTTACACTGAACATACCACTACCTCATCACAATGGTTATTCTTATTCGACTTAAAATATATCATGGTGAAGTTCAACAAATTGCTCGCTCTATTTCTGAATCATGCCCCTGCCTGTGTCGACCCAATCGGAACACCTCGGACATTATACGACAAATGATACGGGTCTTAAAAATAGTCTATCATGGCGGCGTCCTTATTGAAAACTTGTCCTCCGTCAAGGGACGTATGTTAAAGGGAGGAATGGTGGCATTTTACATGTCGTGAAAGTTCTTTTATGCCAAAGTGTTATTTGGACACGAATCTAAATCATTTATTTTAGTACATTGTTTATGCTATATAATGGGTCTACACAGCGTTATGATATTTCAGTTAATCGCCGGCGGCCGAATAAAATTTTCGAATATCTGGAAGCCTATTTCAATCTCGAAAATTGTCGGAGATGGTCGATTTGTTATTTGGTGTCGACCATTTCCCGCATTGTTCGTTCAATACATACACTATATCAATAACAATAATTTCCTGAGTCAATTTTATTACGAGTTTATAGCATACATAGTAATATACAAAATCAAAAATACAGGTTTACATATTTGAACAAGCATGTACATAGTTGCTTTACATTTTTAAGGTACGATAGAGAATCATTCATTATTATTATCTTATTATTAAAAATCAGCTAATCATCAAGCTAGGTCCTACCAGTGTCGGTTTTCAGACACCAGCTTTCATACTTGCTGATTTTTGAGAAGATAATTATAATAATAATTGTTCGCTCTTACTATTTGTAACGTTCAATCATATTATGTCACGTATCAACTCCGATATTAGGGGGTCGCCGGCCTTACATTAATATGTGGCATGTGTTTCAGAATTTAAACAAGTTTTATTTTGGATTTATTTAAAATGTGTTTGCATAAAGGTACTTTCGTCGTCGGGCACCCACGACCGACCAATTCCGTTGCACTCAATTCGATGAATCTAGAGAAATTAAACTGGTCTCATGTTGGTATCCGACGATGAGTTACCTTTTGCACTTATCCCAATATTTTGATACCCCGATGGGTGATGATCACACCCAAGGAATTTAGACAAAATTCAAAATGAATCGTCTTAATCCCACCCCGGGAGCAGGGAAATTTGTCATTGTCCAGAAGGTCGTAGATGCCCCCTTTCACCCGTTGGCCAAACATTGATTGGTGCATTAATGCCACAAGTATATATTTCCATTAATAAATTAACTAAAGTGTGGCATAGATGACACTTAAAATGAAGAGTTTTATAATAATGTACAAAGAGTGGAAGATCCACGGCGCTGGTCGTCTGGTATTTTGTTGACTTTGTCGTAGATTCGCCCAAACATCTATACCAAAACATTTTGCCTTATTAAATAGAACCCAAACATCTATAACAAAACATTTGTCTTTTTAAAAAGAACCCAAACACCTAAAGCAATACATTTGCCATTTTAAAAAGAACGCAAACATCTATAACAAAACATTTGCCTTTTTAAAAAGAACCCAAACATCTATAACAAAACATTTGCCTTTTTAAAAAGAACCCAAACATCTATAACAAAACATTTGGCATTTTAAAAAGAACCCAAACATCTATTACAAAACATTTGCCTTTTTAAAAAGAACCCAAACATCTTTAACAAAACATTTGCCATTTTAAAAAGAACCCAAACATCTATAACAAAACATTTTGCCTTTTTAAAAAGAACCCACTCCTCAAAATGTCATCAAATACGACATGTTTGCGTTCTACATTTCTTAATATTTTTTTCAAATTGACGGATTCTTTGATATTTCATGCAACAATGCATGAGGTTCTAACAATGTACGTTCAACGAGTTTAAAAGACCGAACAACGCACTATTTGATTCGTCTTCTTAACGTTAATTCTTTCCTGTAATAATTAGTATAAAACTGATTATTAATAGCCGCTAAGGTGAATTCAATATAAAAATTACCAGCATCTTTATGTAGGATGCCGCAGTAATACCTGTGTTTCCTGTGGAAATTCCTTAGTCTCTAGTTTAGAAAACAGAAGTTCGCCATTCACAAAAACCTCGAACGAATCTGAAAAAAATGCTCTTCATTTTACACAATACTTTATTTATCTATCTATATTTCTCCAGAGCAAAAACAGTTTGACAAAAAAATCTAATATATACCTTCTGCAGAGAATTTCATCTATAAAGATAGATAAATTTACGAGAAGGAAACGCATCCATATTGAAAATGAAAATGAAACTGACGGATGCAACACTGTCAATGCCCTGCAGTTTAGTCACCAACATCGCTTCTTAGTATCACGAAATGGTATTATATTACATTTAATAAAACAACAAACAAAAACACTATACAGGACCAGCAAAAAACACTTAAATTCCAACCAACGACGAGTGAAAGAACAATATATACCGTGCTTAACATTACGTTTAGAAACAAGCTTGGGTGAACAGAACAGCGCATGTTTCAACCATGGACTTGAAAGCAGAACTAAGTGTGGCCAGGGAATGCTCGGCGGCGGACGGATTACAAGCTTGGTGTCCTACACAATGTGCTGTTTGTCGACGTCTGAAAAACTTTTACTGCGGTTCCTAGGAAGAGGATGTTCATTAACCAAGACCCTTAGGACTAATTTTGGATCCGTGGCTGACAAAAATAGCATACGGTAAAAAGGTTATTTACACTGTCGCTGTTGGCGAACGGCCATCTCTATAGAATGGCAAATTCAAATCGATTCACCGGCGATCATGCTCAAGTTATGTACGATTAATTGAGAGGGTTACGGAGACGTCAGCGACCGGCAATCTATCTGTAGCACACTTTTTTGAATTTCCGTGATCCGACGACAATACTTCGGTCACGCTTACCTGTGGATGAGAAGACCCCAGCGACGTTGAAATCACCAATCTCTCTAGAACGCAAAACTTGAAAATCGTTAAACAAAGACCATGCTCCAAAGTCATTGCCCTTAGATCGGAAAGGACCCGGTGACACTTGATCTACGTGTAGGTCCAACCACACATTATGACCTGAGAAGGATATTGGATATCGGCGAACGGCCATGCCTTAGGACACCAAACATGAGATCCACGTTTCCGAAAACACTTACCTTTGACCGAACGTTTCGCTAACACACCGAGCTTCAGGTTCTTGAAAAAGTTAACAATGTTCTTGTCACATTTAGTTGTCTGAGAAAGACATAGAGATGTCGGCGAACTGCCATCTCTGTATGACACCACGTTTGCGATCTGTGAACGAAAGGCCGAGGTGCAGTTACAATCACCTTTGATAGAGAAGGCCCCGGAGATATCAGGGAAAGGCCATCTGTCAAGCATACTAAGCAAGTTATCCGGGAACCATTGATCATGCTCGGTCACATTTACATTTTACTGAGAAGGATCCAGAGACGACGGTGAACAAAAACTTGAGATTCGTGAAACGATTACTGTGACGAAAACTTTGACCGAAAAGAACCCGGAGACGTAGCTTAACAGTCATGTGTCTTGGACACCAAGCTTGAGGTCTGTAAAATGGTCAAACACTAATTTACTTGAGTCGTTGGCGAAAGGCAATCGCTCTAGGATACTTAACTTGGAATTTGTGAACTTTTGAATTTGTGAACCGATTACCATGCGCATGTTACCATTATATTTGGCAGAGAAGGACATCGGCGAACAGCCATCTCTCGAACACATCATCCTCAGGTTTGCGAACAGACGACCATGCTCATGTTTATTCGTCTTTGATAGATAATGATATATTGCTGAACGGCCATCTCTCTAAGACATCAAACTGGGATTTTCAGCACCGACGACCATGCTTATGTTTATTCGTCTTTGATAGATAATGATATATTGCTGAACGGTCATCTCTCGAAGACATCAAACTGGGATTTTCTGCACCGACGACCATGCTCCGGTAGTTCTTACCTGTGGCGTAGAAGGATCTGGAAGCGTCGACAAACACCCATCTGTTGAGGATACCAAGCTAGAAATCGCATTCCCCGGCCGCACTTAGTTGCCTGAGGCCAAGCTTAAATTGTCGGCGAACGGCCATCGTTTGATGTCTGTGAACCAGGGACTATGCCATAGCTTTGATAGAAGGATACGGAGGTTTCGGCGAACGGCAATATCTCCAAGACACCAAGTTAACGAGTTTATACCATGCTAAGGTTACCATACCTTGAACCTTGAGAAGGATCCGGAGACATCGGCAAACGGCCATCTCTCGAGCGCACGAAATTTTAGATTACCATGCTCCAGTTCCACTCACCTTTGATAGGGAAGGTCCCAGGGGATATCGGCGAACGGAAATATATCCAGGAAACAAAGCTTGAAGTTTGTGATTCGACTACCATACTCAGGTTACCATACCTTGGACAGAGAAGGATCCGGAGACATCGGCAAAGGGCCATATCTCTATAAAACCAATCTCTAAAGTTGTTGATCGCCTGCCATGCTCAGGGTGCCATACCTTGGACAGAGAATGATCCGGAGACATCGGCGAACGGCCATTTCTCGAGCACACCCAGCTTGAGGTCTGTGAACCGACGACCATGCTCCGGTCATACGTATCTACAAAAATGATTTAATATAGAACCCAGTTTTCAAAATCTAGTTTTAATTTTAATATATAAGATGTACTGGCTGTGCATGATGGTGTATACATTGCTCCCCAAAATAACTCTCTCGCAACAACCTTGTATTCCACGCTCTTGCGGACAATTACCGAATTCATTTTGAGATTGGATTTTCCATTCAGAAGTTGACATTACCATGAAAGAAAATAATCCCTTTACATACAAACTAAAGCTATGTTACTTTAGAGAAATGTACAGAAAAACATTGGGTCTATCTCTTGGTTTTGTTTCATACTTTTGAACATTGGTACACATTTTCTTATTTTATGTATACACTCATTGTTACAAAACAAGTTTACAAGCGTGTTCATGCATTATAGAATGTAAAACTGAAACAAAAACACATGATTAACAAGGAATTTGAACAAAGAGTTAACTAAATCCGTTTTCCGTTTGAGATCTGAAACTAGTGTATTTTTAATAAGTCATATTTACTATGTTCTTCCCGACAATCTTGCATAAAGTCCTGTAGGCTACTACATGTTTTTACATTGGTTTAAGTCGTCTAATTACATGACTAGTACGTTATCGATAAATGAAGACTACGGTGATTGGACGATCATCAACTAGATAAAATAAAGTATAATGCGGTTGAAATTGTGATTTGTATCTCATAGCTGTTTCCAATATCATTGGTTTTCTTGATCGTGATTGCAAAAAGTAATTAACCTAAAGGCAATTAACGGATTCCGGCTTAAAAACTCACTGACAGACTAATTGCCTAATTAATGATCTTAAAAATATCAATGTGTAAACAAATCTTTAAGATAACAATTATTCTCATTAAAAGGCAGCCAAGAGTATTCAAATGCTTTTATGAATCTAATCAAATACAAATTAGAGATACACTTCTTGCGATTTACATTTTAGTACATAAATAGTGCTGGAACTAAAAGAAAAATGCAAAATAAGCAAAATTCATTTATAATGAAAACACCACTCCCAAATATTACCAATATATATGAAAATAGATCATTTTTATCGTCGGAAAACAGTAGTTTATTTATTTACTTCCTTATTGTTATAAAATGCCTTTCGTATGTGATTGCAGATTTGCAGATTCATGCATCATCTAAATGTGTTTCGTGTACAAGACACTGGATTGTTCCTAAATTGGCAAACAGTATTTCCTATAACAACGAATAGAATTGTAAAAAGGAACTAGTATGAGGCCGATAATATATTACTTTACATAATGAAAATAATATTTTTTTCCTGTCTCAGCTGCGTTGACTTTTTTTAAAACAGCGCATAATGGTTTCCCAGTTTATAGTGTGTATATTTAGCAGGTGAGGCATGTGATAAGTACAGATACATATACCGACGTTATTAATAAATTTACTGGGATAAACGTGGTAGAGAGACCTATTAAATTTTCGAATTAGAAAAATATGCAAAAACTGAAATAAACATATGTTGTAAGCGATGTGATACAGCAGTAATTAAGGTGCAATGCGTTGTACACAATGATATCAATTTTATGTTAGAATTATGATCGTTTTCTTTAATTTTTCTTGCAATTGTATCATCTGGTGTCTATTCCCCTCCCAGTTTAATGTTAAATGTATCTGAAATATTATCGCCTGAACATTTATTTGTGATTATGCTAGTCTGCACATGTCTTTTGTTGTTGTTAAAACAGATGCCCGTATGGGCCTAGTCATTGAATACACTTTTGAAACATGCCAGTAAAACTACTTTTATGTAACTGTAGATTGTATAATTCATGTTAATAATTATAATATATGCATCTACAACTATTCAGAATAACTGATAATAATAATTAATTGGCAATATTTTGTTGTATGCAAATGATTACTAGTATTACATTAATATCGAATGGTCGGTGCCATCTTCCGTATGCCAAAGACGCGAGCGACACTCTTATTAAATATCAATGCATACAAATGTATAACAAACATATATTTCTGACTGATAAACCTTTAACTACTCACTTAATAATGCATTTATGGAAAATATTAATTACTGATAACACTACTGCAACCTTGTATCTAATAGCTGAAATGCTACAAGATTTACCGTGATCTACTAGTCTCATAAGGTAGAAATATTGTGTTTTATGCACATTTCTTTCAAATCAAAATAGGTATCCTTCATTAGAACCATTGTTTTCGACATTTATTCATCCTTTTTGGAATAATGGCGCCGCACTGAAGTTGTAAGTGATTGAAATAAGAGACACTTAAAAGATATGTGGAATATAAGGTTGATATCAGGCTCGGTTATTATAAAACATCCAAAGTCAGTTACTATAAACTTAAGACATTTTTTTAAAGTTAAGTTTCTAACGTATCATATCATATCATCGCTTCAGTACTTTATTCTCATTGATTTTAATTAAAGTACATACTTTTATGTTAGAAACCCACACACTTATACGTGAGTTTTATGTTGGCTATGAACAATTTATGAAATTGTCTCAAGTAAAGAAATAACTTAATGATTTATGAATATCGCCCCTGGTGCCTTCTTGCCTATTATCTGCCTGTTTCTAACTGAGCATTAGGCTAAGTGCTATATGTTTACCTGTCGCCCTTATCGTTTAAAGTTTGCGACAGGTATGCCCGATGATATATAGCGATTTTCAAACTCAGTGTTTTCCTTTGACAAAATCTTTCCCTTACAACATAGTTTAAGGAAAGTTGAAATAATTGTTCGATTGTATTCATTTTTCTTACAATCTAAAAACATATCCATATACACTTCTCCATTGGAAATTGTAATAATGCTTTACGCCTTATAACTACTTGTCTTGATTCGAGTTTGTTTTTATAAAAGCCAAGTTTCTCGAACATTCTTGTTAAAAATGAGGCCAGCTGTAGCCGTATTCAATAAGCAATTTAGATTGAACTTAATACAATTAAGTTTTGTAACTAAGCGATTGATTGGCCTTTAGACTTAGCTGACCAATACGCTGAATGGAATCACTAAGGCATGTTTAAGGATAAGGATAAGATCAATATTGAATACTGGCCCTGAAGGTGTGGTATTCCATTCAGTCGATTGGTCAATTATTTTTACAGTCCAAGCAATACACTCAGATTCTACTCTTTGAGATTGATCTAACTTGTTTTTTTGAATACGGCCCTGATATACAATGCTCTGCTACTCCTGAATAGGGAATAAGATAATATTATGCGCACTTATTGATCATGATTGAAATACCGTAAATGATAGTTTTTATAAAAGCTGATTTCGTTGCACTAGAAATGTGAAATTTGTTTGGGTATTATGTTTTTCTAAAGGTTTTAAAATGGGAAGTCATTAGTTTCAGGCCACAGGGAAATACCGATTTAAGAACCTGCATTACATCAAAACGCCTGTTCACGTGAGAAAAGTACTTTAATAAAGCATACAAGTTTTGCTTCATGTTTCTAAGTACAAAGTTATTAACAGGTAGTCCACTGGGGAACCTCTCATTAATATAACATGAGATGTCATTAACTACAGTTGCAGCATGTCCGGTCATGTACCACTAGCGGCTCCATGGCGGGGGGGGGGTGCATCCGCCCCTTAAACTCGTCCAAGTTTACTTTTCTATTTCAATATAGGAGAAAAAAGTAATAAAACACGCTAAAAATGCACCATTTGGACTAGAACATGCTAAAATATTCGTGCGGGAGTTACCCCCGAATTCCCCGCCAATACTTGCAACCAAAGAAATTTCCGTTCTGAGGGAAGGGCGGAAGTCAATTGGTTACGCCCCCTAAGAAACGCCCCTTTCTAACGTGAAATACTTGATCCGCCCCTGTGTACAATGTCATTACAATTGATGGATTGCATTTTGCCACGTAGCAAGCTGGTAAACCTTGATTTTGTTTAGAATCACGACAACAAAACATAATGAAATACGAGAAAACAGGTAAATATATTGTGACAATGATACATACCCAGATGTTCGTTTAAGTGATCATGTTTCTTTGTGTCCATAAGACTTTGTACATTGTTGAAAGTGGGTTTAGTGTTCTAATAAAACTTAATGATACTGTTCTTGTCGCTATTGTATTATTATCTAAACATTTAAATACAACTTATTTTAATGCTGCACTCTCACAGATTGACCGTTTTGACTTTTTTGTTAGAATAAACCAAATTTTGCGTAAATGTCTGGTATCCATTGATATAAGAATAGTAACTATTGAATACATCATACATGCGGATACAAGTGTTATGTGGTAATTATGCTGCTTTAATCCTTTTTAAAGGAATTGATATAATCCTTTTTAAAAATATTGCATTTCGTGCACATTATTACATTAATATATACTTATGTTGTCAATCTATATCATTTTTTGTTTCGTTAACCCGTTATTGATATTTTTTTTTCAATTTTGAATACCATTTTCTCTGCCATATACACAGAGCATATTTTCAAAACCATTTCACCCATTTATGAATTCCAACGTAATCCTGAAAGGATCGTGACTAGAAACATTGTTTCAACCATTTTTTAGACTGTCGGCTGCAAGCCGACAGTCTTTAGAGAGCGGTATTTCGGAAACGCGACTAGTCGCCTGACACGACATATTGAACATGAATATATTAATACACACCACCTGCGTAGCAACAGAACTACTTACGTGAATGTGGGGCGTCAAGTACCTGCTTATGTGTATTTAACGCGTTATTGCCTTTTTTATGACAAATATTGCGTGTTACTCTTAGTATAGTTGTACCGTTACAATTTGTTGAGTTTTATTGAACAATATAATGAAAAATAATGAAAGTATAGCATTTACATACGAAGTCATTTTACCCTACATCCAATAGTAAGCTACACCACATGTTTGCACCCCGTGTGACGTCACACATATCCCAGCATTCAAGACTGACCCGGCAAACCCCGGCAAAGAACTTATTTTATGAATGAAAGCTATTAAGAAATAAATCATACGCGGTTAAAGAGTTCATGTCATGTAATATTTTGTGAAATAGCTTTTATGTTTCAAATGATTTTTTTCAGCAGCAATCGAACTATTGTGTTTGTTTGAGTAAATTATTTGGATTATACCTATCACAGTGTGTCAACGTTATGTCTATTGTTATTTTGGACTATAGGGTGTAGTTTTTAAGTCATACACAATATGGCGGCGATTATGCGGAAATGAAATTGAATGTTACTTCGAACACGTTCTTCTACAAAATAACCCACCTGTATTTAGTGCTATTGCTTTAACATCAATCGAAGCAAAAATGGCATCAATGTATGCGTCTAAAAATGTTAAATTTAGATGGAGACAATCCAGAAATGAGCTCCAAGGAAGTGATCGATTTCGGACACGAAGGTACAGTACATGTACATTAGTCTGAAATAATAGACGTGTTATACGGGATTCTTCCAATCCCTACAGTCTAAACGGTTTTGTGCAAAAAGTGGGGGTGTTTGAAAAATATTGGAATTGTATTAAGTGAAGTATTTTATGGTTAAAATGGATAATAAAGTAAAGATTTATATTCATATTTTACCATGGAAGTGCAAAGCTATTTTGCTAAAAAAAAACAAGCATTTAATGCATTAAAACACATTATTTACCTTTTCATTAAAAGGAAAGTTGACTGACACAGACAACAATTATGCCAAGTGGAACAACTTGACCCAATCGTAATAATTTGGCCACCTCCGACAAGCTTCGAGATAATACATTGTAACAACTCGGCCTTGGCCGAACAATCTGAACACCTCAGCCAGTATCCAACAGGGATTGACTATCTCGAAGCTTACCGAAGATGGCGAGTTGTTACAATTGATGGCCGAAATGTTCCGATTGTTGTAAAATTGTGAACTGCAGCCTTGCAGGTGCCCTTCATGTATATATTGTTATGTTTTGACAGAATGAAATGAAGAAAAAACCATCAAACTCATAATTATTTGCTTGATATTACTTTTTGGTTACGGAATTTTTATAAAATAACATTATCTGGTAATATTTCTTGTTTTTATGATATGTTATAGATGCAATATGCCTTAACCCGGAATCCCGATCGGAATAACTACCCACTTTTCGTACAAAACAATTTGTACGTGAAGGATTTGCTGTATCAAAAATCGTAAAAAAATCTGTCAACGTACAATTTTTTGGACAAGAAGGTACATCTAGCTGATCTACATCTCTTAGTCTAAATATTTGTACGTTGACGGACTCTTTTTACGATTAAAAAAAATGTATATATATATATATATATGGCAAATCCTTCACTACAACATCTTCATGTTACTTTTAATTCAGAGTTGATTATTTACTAAAATTATTTCGCATTTTTAATTGTTGTTTAACCTGAAACGTCTCAACCATCAAAAAAGAACATATATGCTTCAATAGTCTAAAAAAATAGACGTGTTATATGGGATTCTTCCAATCCCTTACGTCTAATCGGGTTGGTGCAAAACAGGGTGGGGGTTGAAAGATATTGAAATCGTAGTTAGATAAGTATTATATGTTTGAAATAGATATTAAAGGTTTATTTTCGTATTTTACTTATTACCATGTAAGTGCAAAGATTTTTTTTCACAAAACAAGCATTTAATGCATTTAAACACAACCATTTTACATCTATGTAAATCTATGCACCGCAGCCTTGCAGGTGATCTTCATGTATAACAGTTTATATCATTATGTTTTGACAGTATGAAATGAAGAAAAACACTCATCAAACTCATAATAATTCGTCAGCTTTTATTTTTTGTGTACATAACTCATATATTAGATATATTTAATTATCTGACCCGGAATCCCAATCGGAATAGCTACCCACTTTTGGTACAAAAAAATTGTATGTGAAGGATATGCCATTTCAAAATTTGTAAAAAGATCAGTTAAGTTACTATTATTTGGACTAGTGCTTCAAGTGTTTGATTTATTGTCTCTATAATGTATAATGCACCTGTCAATTGTAGAGCCAAGCTGGGAGCTGCCTAAAAATCAGTTACCCAGTTAGCTCAGTTTGACAGATCTCCATGCAAGTGTTCACATGGTCGTGGGTTCAAGCACCATACCAGTAGCATCTTTTCTCAAAGGTTTACTTTAGAACCCATCATCCATGAGTAAACAATTATGATTTTTTTATTAAATATTACAGGCCATGTTCTTTTGTAAACTTTCAGATTGAGAAGTGCCTGGATACAAGGCTAGTATTGTTAACATCATCTGATACAATCAACTGGAACAAAGCTGAAATGGCTGCCTGACCTGACTTAAAAATTGGATGGCAGTACATCAGACTAGAAGATTACAAGTATTGAGGTGGACAAAATGAAACCTGAGCCTACAAAAGCTGACAGATTGCACAAGAAACACATAAATGCAGGTATTTACTGAGATATTGTAATTATTTTTTGAAACTTCTCTTCATTTAGGAAGTTCAGTTGAAACAGAGTTGGCAAATAAAATGAACAAAGGTATATACATTTTGAATTCTAATTCAAATGAGAACTTTACTGGCCAGCACAGAATGGTAAAATGCTAGTCTACCAATATAAATGTGCCTGGTTCGAATCGGTAAAGCTGATGAATGTACTGGTTGTGTAGCCAGGATGTGAGTAGGTCTGCACTTGGCTGATAATGCATATCATATGTTTAAGCTGCACTCTCACAGATTGTCTGTTTTACCAACTCTTTTTTTTATTTCTTGGTCTTGTAATGAATTATTTTATGCGAATTTCTGAACACTGGACATAACAGACAACTGGAAAAAGGGGATCGCTGCTTTCTTATATTAATTCAGTCAAAAAAGACAACTGAAAATATTGGAACGCTGTTTTCTTATTTTAATAAGGTCAAAAGATGATGTTCTGTGCCAAAAATCTCATTTTTAGTAAAGCGTTAACTTTTAACCATAAAACCAATAGTTCCAAATGTAAATATAAAAAACATGATCTTATCTTTTGTCAGCAGTCTTATTTCATCAGTTTTCATACTGCTTTTCATTAGCTTATTCCAAGCCAAAAAGTAAACGAAGTTGTCAAAACCTTCAATCTGTGACTGAGAGTGTAGCACTCTTACAGATTGAACGTTTTGACTACTTTATTTATTTTTTGTCTTGGAACGGGCCAATTTATGTGATAATGCATGTTAACCATTCATATTAGATTGCTGACAATAAATTTGTCAGAAAATGTTTATATTTAAGTTCAAAATGTTTTATGCATTTTTCTTAAACCGTTAGTAACGCTTTAAGCCATAAAACCTTTGTTTTCGACCTGAAATATGGAAGTCTGCAATCTAATATTTTGTCAGTAGTCTTATATCACTGGTTTGCAGATATTTTAGCAAAAAAATAGGTCATTCCAAGACAAAAATACAAAAGTTGTAAAAACAGTAAATCTGTGAGAGTGCAGCTTTAAATGACTAAATGTTTTTATTTGGCTTAATTTTCACCTAAAATCTTACAGTTTTGTGGCATCTAAATGGTTTGTTTTTAACAACATTACATGTGCATATGTATATATTTGTTCTGAAATTTGTAATTTAGATTGGAAGATTCATTCTCTGGAAAGTAGAAAAGGGCATGTTATTACATACTGTTATCACTGCCATGACAGAAACCATATTGAGGAGCTGGTCCACCTGTAGGAAGAATTGCACTATTGGTTGGAGCAGCACTATTACCCAGCCATACACCAGCACTTAGTTTGTCATAGGGAGCATTTCTGAGCAGTTATGGAGACCACTAACTATGCAGGTATGTCATAATCAAAATCTTGGTTTATATATTTTTTTTTATAATTTAGCATCTGTTGAGAAGAAATTTATTTCTAGATTGAAGGCACACACTATAATTTGATGCCAAAAAATATATTTCTTATTTTAATGCATTATCATGTCTAACTCATTTGACTTAAATGATCAAAGCAAAAGAAATGCAAATAATTAATCTGCAGATATACAAATGTAAGCTTTTTTAACTGGGGAAATTGTTGCCACTTGTCTATTAATTAAAGAACACATTAATAATTAATAATGTTTAATCTGTACACAAATCATATGCCTTCTTTGTTTAAACCATCAATGTCAGAGTCCAGCATGATAATGCATTAAATTGAAAAAAATGCATTAATTTATATGAACCCTTTAAAACAAAGACATTTCCTAAATCCAATAAAAAATAATTGAATATTGATGCAGAGTTCAGTTAGAATATAACTTTTTTTGCACCAGTGTGTTTTCTGTAGAGATAAAGAGATAGTGTCCAGCAATGAAGACCCAACTCAAGATCTGACCTTGTAAGGCCAATATGAAATAACTGTGTGGGAAAATGGGCAAAACCTGCAGTCAGGAATGCACGGAAATCATCAAAAGAACAGTGTTAAATTAATCTTTAATAACTTGACATTTATTTTGTTTGACATATTTATTCATGGTGCAGTGAAAACATTCTTTTTTTCTCATGGTTATTTAAATTTAGAATTGATAGGAGGGAACATCACTATGTAGTTTCATGTTCATAGTCAGATCAAAACCCATGTACATGCCCAAATGAGCATTCGAAAATATCAAAATGGTACTTGTTGTATGTAATGTAAGTTAATTAACATAATAAACAAAAATATTTAATCAATTTCAATTTATTATGCCCCTTTCAAAGAAGAGGAGTATATTGCTTTGGACATGTTGGCCGCTACGTCCGTCTGTCTGACAGTAGACCAAAGCTTTTCCGGGTGATAACTCTACAATTCCTAGACCTATTGTCAAACTTGACATGAAAGTTTGGTTTAACCAGTAAATTACCCCTTTTGATTTTAGGGGTAATATGGTCAAAGGTCACAGTGACCTTGAACAGGAAGGTGTCAAACCATACTTCTGACTGATAAGTTGACAATGCCTGCACCTATGGCCCTCAAACTCAACATGGAGGCTAAGTCTGACTATTAGAAGATCCTATTGATTTAAGGGGTCATTGGGTCAAATGTCAAGATCACAGTGACCTTGAATGCTAAAAGGTTGTACTAATAATGACTGGACAAAGCCTGCACCCATGGCCCTTGAACAACTTGACTTTGGGGTTGGGCCTGACCAGTAGGTGAGCCCTATTGATTTGTCACAGACCATTGAATGCAAAAAGCTTGCCTGTGTGACAACTCGACAAAGTCTGCACCCATGGCCTTCAAACTTGAAATTTATGTTTGGGGTGACCAGCAGATGACCCCTTTGGATTTGGAGGTCAAGGTCACATCTCCAATATTGGTCATTAAAACTATGTCATTTACTTATTCCCTGCTGCTAAGAGGATACATGTTTATCAACAATTATCAGCCATCATCTGAATATGAATGAAAACTGTACCAATTACCCTCATACTTTGAATAGCATAATCTTAAAACTGCCTCAAAGGCATCTTTTGTCAATGAAAAACCAGCTGTCACTTCGGTCCATGCATATTTCATTCAATTGTCCAGATATTCTTGACAACATGGCGCTAATTAATGCTGCAGGTTTGAAATTTAATATATTAGTTTTTTTTCTTCAGCACCATGCAGATTTATTAACACTTTTATAATAAAAAAAACTAGAAAACAAATTTTAAAGATATTAGTTTTTTTCATGGTATGATGCCACAGCACCATGCAGATTTGTTTTCACTTTTATATCAAAGAAAGTAACTCGAGCACAAATTTTGTAGATATGTGGACTCTGTTGATAGAAGTTCTGGGAGGCATTTTTAGGCTTGAAAGAGCATCATTTTAAAGTTATATTTTTATTATGTCCCTTGAATCTTGGGTATAGCTTGTATTGTATTTGCATTTTAAAGACATTGGCTTCTACAGACCCTAATGAAATGAAGGAATGTAATTGCTTACTGAAACTGTTATAAGCGACATCATAAATTGAAGCAATTTTAACATAATGAATATGCATTTAACTTATTTAAAGCGGTTCAAAATTAGGAAATTTGAATTAAGAATCTGGTAGGTAATTGGATACATGATTAAGTAGGGCCAATATATTTGTGCTTATTATAATCACATTTATCCTTCTTCATCTACCTTAAAGGGTGTTCATCAGTTGTATGAAATCATTTGATCACATTTCATTTGAAAGAACTTTGGGGTAGTGTTTGCCTTCTTCAGTTACGTAACCGACAGTCTTGCAGCGCTTTCAGCGCTTTGATTTTATTTCTTGTAAAATTGGCATTCCCTTCTTTTCTTTAATAATGCATCCATAACCCGAGTAAATAACAACGCTATTGATTTATTTCACGCCTCCAACATGAATGACGCAATGTCACTGGTCCAGGACCGGTAACGTGGTGACTCCATATTTTTCAATATTGGGTCACCAAATTTACATCGTACCAAAATGGCGTCTATTTTACGATTTCGATGAATATTCCGATGATTAAATGAAACATATTAACAGGTTGTTGACGTGATATATATGTTACGTTCGTAACAGGTGATCCGATATGGGATCAGTACGGGGCGCAGAAAAAAATATTCGGTTCGCAGGAATCCATATTCGGGTTCGAGCTTCGCTCTTACCCGATATGGTTTTCTTTGCCCCGTATACTCCATATCGGGCCACCTAGAACACACGCTAGAACGTTGTCATTGACATAATACAAAACGATGACGTCACCCTTTACCCACCACCCTCGATAAGGACATTATACACTCGCGCGAAAGCCCTCGAGTTTAGTTTCAGTAACTCTGGCCGAATCTACAGTAACTATTATATTTCCTGGAAGTTATATAAGGAAAGAGGAGCATTGTCCATATTACACAAATGTGATAACGTAAAAGGGGCACTTAACAACGGAAATTTATACTGAATACAATGCAATAATTACTTATGAAGTGGATGATTAAAGTTATTAATATCACATTAAGATGAGTTGTCTTGATGCTTAATATTCGAACTGCAACTACGAAGAAACTTAAGTGTTTCTTAGTAATGTACTTCAGTAAGTGCTTCAAGTGGGATTTTCATGGGGGCCTGTGACTAAGTATTTCTCATTCATAAGTTGCGAGTCATAATGCTTAAATAACGTTCACATTTGTAAATCATCAATCAATCCTCTTATATCGCTTTTATCAATATTTCATCATTATCTATCGGTCATCCAACATTCGCACAATGTTGTCCTCTCTCCTAAGCCTCGATAACAAATTAAGTCATATTGACCTTAAAACTGCTTGCCTTATAAAATAATTGTGAAATAAGTGCATGTGATAGTTATTGTTTTTGATTAATATGATGTTTCTAACTTTATTTCAATGTTTGATAATTGACGCATTTAAACTATTACTTCTTTAAAATGTCTGTCCATAATGAAACTAATATTTATACAGGTGTAAATTTATCATTACCAAAACTCTGATGAATGAGAATGTCATTTTGGGGGTATTTCAGTTTTGATAAGCGTGTATAATCGATAATAAGAATGTAAACAAAACATAAGTTACCAAACATATCATGCAATATTAAAACATTATCGGTGATGAAATCTCAAATTGTGACTAAGGCGTATCTATGTCCCCCGGGAAGCGTACGTCGGCGTGGAATCATTTTAGGAAATCGGACTGTTCTATACAGATCTTTAGCGTTAACAGTCCAATAACTATTCTACATAGGGCATTTTAGCGAGATCGTGCCGCCTCAAATACATAAAAAAATCGTTTTAGTTGACTCTAACAAAAAACAATATAATTCCGTCCGCAGAGAGCCCGATCTAGAAAAATACTCATCCCATTTTCAGGCTTATACGAAGAGTTAATTCCAGAAATGAACCATCACCGTGCATACAATGAAGATAGAGTTATTCGTTGCGTAATTGCTATTCATGGAACTTTGTCGAAAATGGTGTGAAAAATGAAGAATATTTGATTTGTTTACGTTTTCGTAAACCGCATGGAATCACTTCAGCTAGTGCGCGTGACGTATGTTTCTACCATTGTATAAGATATGGCCAGTATTGCTTTATTACCCGGGTGTTATTCAGTGTGTGTATACCACGTGGTAAATTACATCATATATGCTATGTCAGAAGGTAACATTTTGTTTAAAATGAAGACTTAAATCAAAGATAACTTTTCTTTTACTACACCCTTTTAAATGAAACAAAGGGTAGTCTATACCGCTGAAAGAGCCACACCGTCGGCTTTGTTTTATAACCGGAGTTTGATTGGGTGATTAGGTTCATCAAACACTTAGACAAACTTCCAAAACAATGTCTTGGCAGTGCTCCGTCAGACGGCCGTATCAAACTCTGGTAAAAGAAAGGCGGGGCTCCGTAAACGGTGTGGACTGCGCTTTGTTTCATTTCAAATGGTAAAGAAATAGGAAAGTTATCTTTTGTCAAAGTCTTCAATCGAACCAAATATTGCCTTCCGACGTAGTATTTATGACGCAATTTATCACGTTGTATACACACACTGTATAAGATATGGCCAGTATTGCTTTATTACCCGGGCGTTATTCAAGAATAGGAGAGCTTTGTAAATATGACTATTGACATCAATCCATTACTTTCTGACCTCATTTTCTCGCCGTGTTAGCGGTCATTTGGAACGGCGCTGCCATTTATCATCGAAAACAGACTCGGATGTATTTACAATGTCAGAAATATTTATACTGTATCTAACTACGCTGTAAAAAGATCGCGAAGTAACGTCAATCCAGCAGTTAATCTTATAAATGACATATAACATAATACACCTAATATGCAATCAGTTTAAATTTAGTAATACAAAAAACAAGTTAAAACACTACAGTTGATTAATACCATTATGTAAAATTTGACTACTTCTACTGATGTACCGGCATACATCCAGGTTGTTTTCGATGATAAAATGGCCGAGATGGTCCGAATGGTTACCGCTTTTTCGTGTTAACGCTTACATTTTGATTGGCCGTCGTATTCAGCGCAAAATCTTGACAAGTTGGTTTCATGCATACAGTGCTTGATGTTTGAATATTGGCACCTGTTTGAAAAGGTTGCATTGCAGATATGCAGTAAACCGTTTCATATTCAAATAAAAGTAATTATTGAAACGGACACCCAAAGTCACGTTAAATTAAACTATTTTAGCAAAAGTTTCGACATTTTAACATTGTTATTTTACTGTCGTTTCATAGAATAATTAAGATATACAGTGATTTTAAATTAAAATAAATGTCTTCTCTGCAAAATACGAAACGTTAGACTATGGCTTTTTTCGAATTGAAATATTTGGCAATCCATTATAATGTGTTTGAAATTACAAATACAAAGGGTTGTTGATATTTCTCCAGTTGGTTGTTACACTGTCAATTCATTTTAATGAAATTTAAAACTTTCAAGAACTACCACTAAAATCATTCGCGCATGTATATCACGCAACTTTTATTTCCTTGATTTAAAGTGATTCACATAAAACTTTCTGAAAGATGAAATTAAAACAATGTACAATACGATTGATAAGTCAAAATGATTTAAAAGCGCAAACTATACCGAACAGGAAAAGTATATTTCCAAGTATGGTAAGGCTTATACAGATTCTGAGAAGACGGAAATTAAAAAGCGCGCTGAACACTTTATATTCATAAGGATTTGGGTAGTAATTCCTACACTCAGGCTACAGGCAGTTTAGCTATTCCATTGTATTTCTTAAGATTTTAAAGGAGGGGGAGGGGGTGGGGTAGTTACACCTCCGCGATATGACATGGCAGAAATCAGCTTGATATATTAAGGTTGAATTAGATCACAGAATGAGGTGGTTTATTATAAAACTTAGCCCTTCATGTTTAGAATTCCTCTCTAATAGCTCATGTATTAATCTTTTTGAGCGAAAATGGATTTCTATTCTTATGCATGACACGAAGAACGTAAAAACAGTGACGGCGACTTTAAAATAATTGCTAGGTTTTCATCCCCGCACGCCCCCTCTTTTTAAGTACAGGAACATGAACATAAGCACTAACGCATTAACTTGGTAAACAATGTACAGAGAGACATAAATTTCCCATAGCCATACCAGTAGTCTACGTGGACCTTGAAGAGCCTTTGGGTACCGTCCGACGGGGCGATGGGGCCGTCCCGAGACTCTTCCATCCCACCAGCCGCCCGGGCGGCCGACTGCCCTCAGCTCATTCAGATTGCGCCCTCAACAATCCGCGCCGATAAACCTGCTTATACACAGCGTCTAATGTCTTGATATGATTATAGTTCTACGAACTCCAAAATCGAATTCAAATTAATAACTTCACCACAAATACTTGCATTCATTGTTTTTGATTTTTTACAAAGTCCTCTCCGCTTGGAACCAGTAATCGTGATATTCCGTTTCTCTCAATAGCCTTGCGGAACTACAGACACGCAGATGAAACATGTACGCATACGACAGTCGTTACTTAGTGACACATTCCCCATATGAGGTGTTCGTTGGAAGTTACATTTGCTAATTGCTGTGGTGATACTAATGGCACTAATGGTAACGGCTTTCAGAAACGGCCGGAACCGCGCTAATGTGTTTCGTATGTCATCTCGGTCAGACAGATCAACCAATGTGTAATCAATATAACCCCTTGTATGTTAGGTTTGTAAACAACAGTTAAATTTATGATAGCAATATTGATGGCTACCAAATGGGGATGCTTAGTAGTGTTGCACACAATCGTCACAAATTGAGAGCAATATTAATACAATTTTGATAAACACATAAAAGGTCTGATTTTTTGGACTAGGGCACTTGTGCCATAGTTCGTAGTGATGCTCACGATACCTGCAACTTCGAGCTGCATCTGGGGATTCACTGACGTAATGTTTCCCTACGCGGTATTATGATTGGATGTCCGTTAGCGAATTTGAAAAATCAAAGTAGTACCAGGACTGCTAACAATGTACAAGAACGGTGAGAAATAGTAACATAGTGTTTACACAGTTCAGACTCAAGATTCAAAATTATAAATCTTATTTCAAGTTACTGTACCTTTCCTTCTAGTAAAACAGTGACGGTGAACTCTGCTGAATAATAATACTTTTTGAATGTTTTAGTGCCATTTGCTAATATGTTTGTAAAATGAATGAAAAAAAGGTTATATTTTTTATTTTTCATCAAAATACATTTCTGAGTCTGGGTAAATGACGCTTAAAGAGCCTGCTACCCCGTTCATATAATTTGTTCAACAATCAACCATGAGTTAGACAGGACACAGACGCATGCATTCAGGAGTCAGATGATTGACTAAACTGCCACGGCCGGTATTCATAAAACATCTTGAGTAATTTCCTAACCTAAGTCAATTTCTTAAAATTTTCATAGTCAAATGAAAAGAAATGTATAATTAAGTGTATACAACATTAATTTTTGTGTTTATTTTTTAATAAGGACAATAGAAATAATGTATTTTGGAAATACTTTATTTTTTATTTCATATGACAAAAGAGATAATAAAATTATGAAAGTGACTTATGTTAGGACTTCATGAATAACACCCCTAGGCCAGTACTAATAAAACATCTTGAGTTATTTTATAATAGGTGGAATCCCACGGGTTTTACGTATTTTCTATTTATACAGTTTAATTGTATATAATAGGACGATAAATGAAGAGTTGCACAGCAGTAAATATTAAGCAACATGGAAGGTATACGCGAAAATCAGTTTGACTCTCACGGTGCGAATGGAAATTTAAAGAGCAATGTGTTGTTATATCAGGGGAATGAAACTAGACACGAGACGTTTGACGATCAAATGAAAAATGAATGGGCACGGTTTCAATCCTTTAACAAATTTCAAGGGGAAATGGATGCAAGTTTCGTTAGGTTGGCACAAAGTGGATTTTTCTACAACGGGGAAAAGGATTTGATGCAATGTTTTAGTTGTGGAGTTAAAAATAATGAATGGCCGATGGAATTGCCTGTCGATGAAATACATAAACAGTTGCAGCCAAATTGTCCGTTTATGAATAAATTAGACAAGTCCAATATTCCTATTCATCCTGGAGACTGTGATTCTGAAACGGAAACCCAGAAAGTTCCAGAAGAATCAGCTAGTGGTGGACCTGACGATTTAGTTACCGGGCCAGAAAAACACGGGATTCCCGTTAAAGATTTTGAATCTATAAATAACAAACAAAGTTACGATGCTTTAAATAACGCCCAAACTGGATTTCCAAATACAAGCGAAATGGAGCGTGAAACAGTCGATTCTATATATTGCGAGAGACGGGAGACAACTCCTATACCTCAAAGTTGCGCGAAATACCCTGACTACGTCTCAAACACTGATAGAATGGCCACCTTTATAAGTTGGGCGTTCTCCCATATCATTACTTCAAATCTGTTGGCGGATGCTGGCTTGTTTTACACAGGTGAGTTGCAACAAAATATAATTGAGCTAGAAGCGAACAAACAAATATATAATGCGTTTCTTTTTGTATTTAATTTCATCAAAAACGTTATATAAACAGCAACATGTCGAAGATTAAATACAAATTATTTATATTTCAGGGGTTGCCGATTGTGTCCGCTGTTTCTCCTGCGGTGGAGGCATGCGCAACTGGGAGGCTGGTGACGATCCTTGGATTGAGCATGCGCGTTGGTTCCCGAACTGCGAGTACGTGCAGCAAAAGAAGGGGCAGAGTTTCATCGATTCATGTCGACTTGTTGGAGCATTCGGGGGCTCAGATGACGTCTACTCTAATTTACAAGACTTCTTCCAAACGCAATCAAATACTGACTGTGATGAAGATTTACTCAAAGAACTTCAAGATATGGGGTTTTCAAGAAGTTCCATTGACAATGCCTTATATAATTTACGCAGAATAAATTCCGGTAAATATCTTCATTATACAAAGCTTAGTAAAAGTAATAATTATTCACAAGACAACAAATAAGGGAATTTTCAACAAGTTTTATTCATAATGCCATATACTATTTATTCAGAATAAATACATGTAAATATCATAAACAAAGCTATAAAAATCATTTCTCTTATCATAGGCAGGGTAAGGGTAAGGCAAGTCTCCCTTAGCAAAGGCGGTTAATCTCCTGAATATTACATGTCAAGCTAGTATGTATAAATATTATAATGCAAGCAGTTCCAATTAAGTAATAATTTAACTGTTCGAGCATGAAATTGAAAAAAAACTTCTAAATTTCAGGACCAGTTCAGCCCGATGAGGCTCTCGAATACCTGCTTTCCTCTGCTCAAAGTCCTCTATCACAGCAACCACTTCCGGAGTATCACTCGCAGAAGTCCTTAACACCACCTTCTGAGGACGATGATCACGACGAGCACGGACACTCTTGTAAATATAAGACAGAGGTTCTCAAGAGTGAAGTTCTTCTCGAGGAAAGCGAAATTAACCCGAATGAAGGTAATTATTAAACCAAGGGTTTAAATCTGCTCTTGCTAATGCTAATTTTAATCACTGCTTTATGGTAGAGCTTATTGAAATTACAATAAAAACACATCCTTTTACGATTAAATTTAAGATAAAAACACACACTGTTATCTGAATGCACCAGGCACGAATTTCTCGAAACTTATTCCCTATAACAGGATCAAGCTACGCTCACACTTTCTTTTCTATTATCCAGTTATATTTTTCGTTCTTCTACTTTAATACTTAAATAAGGAATTAACTTGATGATACTCATTCATAAACAAATTAATGTTTATCCATCAAAATCAAATTTGATTATGTTTTAAGCTAATTGAAATAATTTACTAAAGTGTAATTTTCGAGATATCGGTCCTGGTGTCGTAAAATACTGTATACTCTGCTCATTGTAAAGTGTCTTGCGGACATGGTTATGTTTTAGCACATTAAACATGTTTGTCATTTTCTTACAGTTGCCAAAAGGCTGAAGTATGAAAACGAGCAGTTGAAGCAGCAAATGATGTGCAAAGTATGCATGGACAAAGACGCCTGTGTCGTGTTTTTACCATGTGGCCACTTGGTAGCTTGTGTAGAATGCGCAAGTGTGCTGCGAAAGTGTGCCATATGTCGCAAAGTCATAAAAGGGACGGTTCGAGCTTACATGTCGTAGAAATTTAGATCTTGAAAGGCGGTGCGTCGCCAATATAAAGGTTGTTTGAAAGGATGTGCAACAAGAAAGTTATCGAACTAGTCACGAAAACAATGTATATTTATTTATCTATTTTTGGTGTTACTACCGGAAGTATTGGACATATTTACAAGTGGTTACATTTTACATAGTATATACCATATCGACGAAACACTTATACATTAGGGTCACTTGGAATGTTTTTATTTATTTATTATTCATAGTTTTACACATTTTATTTATTTTGAATGTTTTATTTGTGATTTCGCTTTTTTTAAAAAATGTATGAATGTTTGTAGTTGTTGACATTTTTGTACAATATTTTGCTTTATATGCATGCGGCCATTTTGTTAATGCATGTTCTGTTCTGAAAAGTGCCATAACCATATCATTTGTCTTATTTTTATTTACTTATTAATATCAGTATTACTTTTGATGTGCCGTTTTTATACGCACTATGTTCACGCTTTTCTTTTATCATTTAGCATATACCCATCTACCTCGGACTGCTTAGGGTAGCTTTGCTCCCTAGGTTCATGTTATTCATAAGAATTTTTTGCTCAAATCTTTACGATCAATTTTAGATTATGAATTCCAACGAAATGCCTATAAAAACGTTGTTTATGAGTAATTATTGAAAGCATTGAATTTGTTGATGTTTACCATTTTACATAAATATGAAAAAAAGTGATTTTGTGGTTTTGTTTGTTTAAATGTTATATTTTAATGATAGCTTGATGCTGCTTGAGTGGCTGTCTAAACGAAATTAATAAACTTTATTCTTATATTAATAATATAAGGATTTTTATATACAATGTATTTATAAAAACCGCGGTAGAATAACTGTCTACCTGATTGAAGTGGCATTCTTATTCAAAATCAATACATACACATGTATAACAAACATCAATTTTGACTGATAAACCTTTAACTAAATAATGCATTTATAGAAAATATTAATTACTGATAACAAGATTGTAACCGTGTATTTAAAAGCAGAAAGCGCAAACATATTAAATGATTGGTGAATGCTAAAAGATTTACTGTGGTCAACTTTAGTCTCACGGTAAGGTCAAAATACTGAAATAACGTGTTTTATGCTCATTCCTTAAAAAATTAAACTCGGTATCCTTCATAAGAACCATTGTTTTCGACATTTATTCATTCTTTTTGGAATATTAAAACAATATTATTAATTGTGGTAAATCTTATTTGGGACTTATAGTGCATCTTTAAACTTCCATAACCAGATGGCCTAGTTATGGACTGTAAGACGTATCGGGTCGATTACAAATGCAACAAAAATGCATTATCGCTTTATAGAGACGCATATGACAGAAGAAAAATAAATCAGTGTTGAATAGAGAAGTTTTGGTTGCGAATATGTTCTTTGAATGTGATCAACGATTCATCTCACTTGAGGCGTTAAGTTAAAGCGACTATAAACGCTATAAAGTGTGTTTGTTACGTGAAGAGAAAACATGGACAAATTAGTTCCCTCAAGGACAATAGGATGAAGGATGTTTAGATCTTACCAGTTTAAAAGTAGGGGCTTTTGTTCGTAAGCCAAACTTAAAAAACAACAACAGCAAATTACGAGAGACCTTTATGTGAATTACTGTGAACCTGCTGCTCTCTCTCTCTCTCTCTCTCTCTCTCTCTCTCTCTCTCTCTATATATATATATATATATATATATATATATATATATAAGCTATTCGTTACCACAGAGATATTATTCACATTGAACAAGCATGGAACAAGAATGGAACAGATTCGCATTGTTTAAAATGTTCCCAAAATATCCTGAGTATGCAAACACAAGTAGAAGACAGGACACATTTAACACATGGACGTTTTCGCATAATGTTCCATCAAAATACCTCGTCGAGAGCGGTCTTTTTCATACAGGTAATAAAACTCTTTTTTATATTTAACTAATCGAATTACTATATACAATGTAATTGCTTTGTGTTATATTAAGACAGCATTTGTGGGTATTCTTCTACTAGCCCAGTCCAAATCGAATTGAAGCTTTATTTGTATTGCACATTTAAAGCTGGACTCTCACAGATATACAATTTTTACAACTTTTTTTGTCTTGGAAAGAGCAATTTATTTGCATAAATTTCTGCAAACCAATGATTTAAGATTGCTGACAAAAAATCAGATCGTAGATATTCATATTTCCTTCCGGTAATTAATGTTTTATGGGTTAAACCGTTACTAACGGTTAAAGAAAAATGCATAAAACATCATTTTTTTAACTTAAATACAAAAGTCTGCGATCTTATTGTTTGTCAGCAGTCTTATGTAACTGGTTTTCATGGGTTTTCGCAAAAAATGGCTCGTTCCAAGACAAAAAAAGTAAAAAAAGTTGTCAAAACGTTCAATCTGTTTAACTAGTACAGCTCAAAAATTTAAATCCCCTGTAAGTAGTTTAGTGGAAAACTACAAGTAATAAAAACAACGTTACTAGCTTTTTTATATTTTATATTTTTCAATATTTGTATGACATAAATGTTACATTCAAATGTAGATTTTGTTGACAACATGTTTTTTGTTGCTTTCAATTGTTTATTCAACTGGTCCCTCGTTTACAAAACCACTTTGTTCTTTATATAAGACCAACTGTTAATTTAGCAGGTACACTGAGTGCCAAAAACTTCCGCACACGTTAAAAATTCAAATGGAAAGATGTACATAATTATAGAAATTTTTCGCGTCATTCGTATATTCGTGACTAAGTGCAGTTTTACTCCCATACAAGTTGTAAATGAAATTCATATGAATATTATAAATGCAGGTGTAAATTATAGTACAGTACTTAATGTCGGGAAGCCGAGTACGTTCGTCATTACGATTGAGTGTATTGAGATACAATTGGAATCTAGTGGTAGGACAGTTCTGTAGTGCTGGAGACAAACGGGTCGAGGTTTCTGTGTTTTTCCCCAAAGAAGGTTTTTGTCTTAGTTTTGCCACGGCGATTCGAACATTTCCATAAGCTCATTGTTGTGTTTTTTTTTTTATCTAGCCTGACTTTCCCAATGTTGCACGTTCATGCTGATTTTTACATATTTTTCACCTGCTTCATGTCGTCACATTATAAGCGTAATTCGCAAATAGCAACAGTGTATGTTGTTTGCTATAGTTTAAGAAAGATATTTAGGACAATACTTTATTGCGATTCTTCTGCGCAGATGCGTGTAAATCACCTCAATACGTTAAATAGTATCAAACTTATATACAAGTATCTCTACAAAGACATTATAATACTACTTGTTATAAATTGAGCACTTGTACCAGCATGCCAAAAGCGATAAGTTTAAGTCTTAAATGATTTTGGAAATTGCTGAAAACTTGATGATATAAAAGATCTTCCGAGCATACACCCTGAACCATGGCGGAACTGTTTTCGACGTCAATTGTTTAAATATGACTACAATCTGAATAATTTAGCTCGGGACACCGTATTTATCATTTGATGAAAAAATTCTAAATTTTCTGACGTTCAAACATCTATAGGCATACTTAAATTAAAGATCAAGCACAGGCTGGTTTCCAGTATTGGATATTCGACAGCGGACAATTGATGTACAGTGCAAAGTATGGTAAAAAAATACCAGAAAAACTGAATGTAGAAATAGCTTTATACGTGGATTCTTGAAAAGGGTGTTTGATAGATTAATAAACCAAAAACTGTTTTCTAGTTTGCTTAAAAATGAGGTTCAATGAAAACTTTTACGTGTATTAAAATCAACGCAGATCCTTACTAGTTATACAAATAATACATAAATGTTGGCACAAGGCAGGGGAACGCAACCAGTACGATAAGTTCTAGTTCATACATACATTAGTTGTTTACCTTTCTAAGTACGGAGCTATTCGCGGATATTATGCGTACATTAGCAGATGACATGGCGAATTGTACTGACACGGCGTTTGAACTAGAATTATACTTAATTCTTTTTTCAATTATGTGAAAATTCAGGTATGAATATTCATCAAAAGAAAGCAAAAATAATTGTATTTGAAACATCGAACCACTACGATCATATAAAAAAGTCTAATAATCGAGCCCCTATGAATAATGCATCGGTGAATACAAATATTGGGCTAATAATCACGCCTAGTTATCCTAGACGCAGACAAAAACAGCATATGCCTTGTAACGCAAGAAACGTCCCGAGGTACAGCCAGACGCTGAAATGACGAGTAGGCAGGCAGTTGAGGATAGAGAGCTCATGTACAATGGTGTACGGTGGCATGGGATAACATACGTTTTATTTTTATTTTATTTCATATGAGCAACTTACGTATCTCGTTAAAACGACAAGGTAGTTTATTAAAATGACTTAATTTCTCTTATATCTTGTTTAAACGACTCACGAATCTCGCTAAATCGACATTATAGGCCAATCAGATCGTGGGTAAGAAAATCAGTTATTGCCAAAGCGATGTTTACAATATAGCGAACTCAAATGATATTATTGCGGGAATCTGGTTTGCCAATAAGCCAAAATGTCGTTTTAAATGATAGGTATGTCGTTATAGCGACATATGTGACTTGTTTTAATGAGATACTTAGTCGTTTTAACGAGTAACTATATCGTGGTATATGCAAGTGATGAACATATGGTTTGTTTATATTTTATCAAATTGGCATCAATAAAGTGTATTAATATACTAGTAAGTTCTTTGTTACGACAGGTAAGTTGTTCTTAGCACATATTTACAGTATAAATATCCTTCTTAACCTTATTTTGCAATATAGGGGTTGCAGACTGCGTCCGCTGCTTCTTCTGTGGAGGGGACATGCGTAACTGGGAACAGGGTGACGATCCCTGGATTGAGCACGCGCGCTTGTTCCCTCATTGCCAATACGTCAAACAGTGCAAAGGTCAGGGATTTATCGATACGTGTCTTCTGGCAAATGGGCTTGAAAACTTCGGAAGCTCTGAAATGGCTGCAAATCAATGGTATATAGATCAACAAACACTTATTCCGGAAACAGTATCCGCATCTACAAGTAGCAATGTGCCGAGTCGAAGTAATGATAACAATTTCCTGAATAAAGAAGTTCAACCGATTGAGGAAGCGACCATACAGCCAACAAACCAAACAGGTACATATAATTTTCAACTGAGTAAATTATTATATTGGAATCGATGCCAGTACAAGTGGAATCATAAAGTTTTCCGTATAATCGATGATTTTAGTATTTTATTATCGTATTTCAGACTCCTATCTAGCCAGTAGAGATGAAGAGTATCCACTAACTCACCAAAGCAGTGGAACCAACCATGAGGCCGAACTGGAAGACCTTTCAGGTCTATCCCGACAACCAGAGGAACGCAGCTCGAACATTATAAATATAGCACACAGCTCGAACATCACAGACAGAGAAACCATAGGTAGAAATCAAAACTCGAACATCGCAGAAGTAGAACAAAGCTCAAATACCACAGGTAGAGAACCAAACTCGAATACCACCAGCCTAGAACAAAACTTGAAAACAACAGGCAGCGCGGATATAAACCAGATACCAGGAGTAGCATCGAACACCACTTTTGAAAATGATTTAGCCGAAGGTATCTTGAAATAAGTATAGATTGTTCGCAAGACTATCTTGAACTTCTTTCAGATGATTTTATCATGTTCCTATTTTGAACAGTAACTAAAAGAAAGCCTTTGTATTTGTTTCATTTATTTATTTTACTTGACACCATACATTTAACTGACGTCGTCATTGAATATGTTAGGTGTTTGAAAGTTACGCTATTTAATTTCAGTAAATCAGAGGTTATCTGACGAAAACGAGTTATTGAAACAACAAATAACGTGCAAGGTTTGCATGGACAACGAAATCTGCATGGTCTTCCTTCCGTGTGGTCACATGGTCTGCTGTTTTAAATGTGCGGACCAGCTCCGGACTTGCGCAGTCTGTCGTTGTGTTATCAAAGGAACTGTTAGGGCGTTAATGTATTAGTGCTGCCTAGCTAGAGTAATTGGTTATTTTAATTGGTTAGTATTCGGACCATACAATGCATACAACAGACTTGTGATAAATGATATCACGATTTACAAATGCTAATGTGGGTCGAGTGCTTAGATGAAGTGAAATGAAGTGTGTTAAGCTATTCATTGTTAGGCATTAAGTGTAATTTAGGAGGAGTTTGAACGCATCACATAACGAATATTTATTTGATGTTATATAGACGAGGACTATATTCTGTACATTTCAATGCCTGTTTTATTTGTATCCGAAACACTGTTCTTGTGGTTTACCATGTATGTTTGTGTCCTGTTTGTGACCAATATGTCAACAATACTCATTGGTCATACTGACCGGTCAGTCCGGCATCGGCTTTTTCGCCAATTATTCAACATGGTTATGCGTTGTTCATATGTCTAGCCAGATCCTGCAAGTGAAGCAACCCTTAATAGAAGTAGCGACACTTCTAGATCGTCCGTCCTTATATCGATTTTGATATTTCAAACAATAACAGGTGATGAACTGTGAAGAATGTGTGCTTTTTCATATAACATTAACTTTGTTAACAATCTCACTATGACTTGCGTTTATATTCACATCTCACACCTTAACAAGCTCAGGACCTATAAACTGTTTAAACAAGAATATGTGTTAGAAAACTATGTTAAGACACAATTACCTACTAAACATAGATCCGCCTTAGCTAAGTTTAGACTAGAATCTGGCAGATTTGAAAATGTTCCAGAAAATTCACGCCTATGTCCGTTTTGTAAAACTATAGTTAAGAATGAAATACATGTTTTGTTTTATTGAAATAGTTATCAGTGTATAAGAGATAGTTTAAATGCAAAAGTTTGTGAAGTTGATCGCAACTATGTTAATCTATGCGAACAAAACAAATTCATATTTGTACTGTCAAATGAAGATATGCTAAAAGTCAGCACCAAAATCTGTTTTATGATTTTAAAAGCTGTTGTATAGATGACTTGTTTGCTTGCTTTTTATATTAAATAATGTGTATACAATATTTTAATAACTTTAGCATCCCTTCAGTCACTGTCAACACAATTAATATAAATGCTTATTAGGTTCTTTCTTATAACTCTTTAGTCTTATATTTTTTTATTGTTTAAATTTTATCCAGTATATATGTGCAATATTGTGTGTTGAACATATATCGATCCTGAATTTTGTATATATATATCGAATGTTTAGTGCTATAGTCTCCTATAACTCATGAAATGAGTGCCAATACTTAATGGCTTGTAATGGCTATATCTATGTTGGTATAAGGTGTATTGATGAGACTCTAATAAACTATTGAAACCTTATATTAGTGGTTATATAAAAACGAAACAGTGGCAAATGTTACCTTAGGCACCTGGTAACCTAGGTAGACAGATAGTTTTATACAATATAAGTATCATTTAAAACCAAAAGGTGAAGTACACTTTGATGATTGAAATAGTACATATAAGAGATATTTTGTTGAAGAGTTGACATGTGAATATCATTAGTTAATCATTATTAAATCAAATAACTAATTTAAGCAAATATATAAAAAGTGTAATATGGAATTGGAGAGCGTTTATATGTTTTCCTCCGTTCTTTAATTGTCATGTCCGAACGGTAATTAGTAGGCAGAGCTCTGACCGAACAATAAGTAACGAACGGATTAATGACAATGCAACCCATTTAAACACACGCTTCTTACTGAACGCTGTTGGTGACACTATAGTACAGCACAGATACTAAAGCTACTACCATTGTAATTGAAAATATACAACTCGCGGTTTGCGCTCGTGAACATACTTTCAATGAACTCAGTTAGTTGGTGCAGGTTCTATTACAAAATCCCTGAATAAGACCAACTATATATTTTTACGAACGAAAATATAATATTTTAATGTTATAATATTACAATGCAATAGTTGTACTGCATAAAGACTAGACAATGGGCCGATCGCTCAGAACTTTGTTAAAGTTAACATTGAGATAAACGACATTGTTGTTACCATTTCAGGGTGAACTATTTCAATAAATTTAAACAAGTACATCTGAAAGGTTTGTCTTAAACATTGTTAAGATACTGCAGGTCATTTCGATAAAAGTAAAGATTTGAAAGTTAACAAAGACGATTTTAAAAACGTTCTCATTTTTAAGTTTTAACAACCAATCAGTTGTATTCGTCTGTAATATGTTTTGTATGGAAGCAAATATTCGAGCATTCAGCTCTCATCGAAAAAAGGAGAAAAAATACATTTCTTGTGGTACAGTTTCATGTACGATCCACGTACTCTGTCAAGTATTTAGTGATAAAAGAGTACTTAAAACTTACGCCATTTAACGAATATGCAATTTATGTATGGCTATGGATATTTATGGATGTTTCAAGACGTTGGTGATATATTTCTTAATATATTAAATCAGAGACTTATTGAAAGTTTGATTGATCACATTATTTTCTTGTGGAAATAAGGTACCGTTTGTAAATTTCGATGTTCAGATCATACATAATGGGTTAAAAACGGCAGACATAATAATACCCATGCGCGCGCGCGCGCGTGTGTGTGTGTGTGTGTGTGTGTGTGTGTGTGCGTGTGCGTTTGTGCGTGCGTGTGTGTTGTCAGAATCTTGTTAAATGAAAATGTTTCTGTTTAAGAATGCGAATATCATTTATTTTAATATGTAAAACATATGGTAAAGAACGAACTCCTAACAAACAGAATTAGTATTCTCAAAGCACAGATTTAAATGCATTGTTTACCTTCGTAATCAAACCATCCTGAAACATTACGGTATGTATCGGTTAGTGATAGTTAAAGGGAAACAATCATGTGCGTTTTATATGATATGCTTGTATCAATGCATTCCCGTGAAATAACTTCGCATGTACTTGTTGTATTTTGTATGCTACATGTATATTATATTGGGCGTGGGTGTTTTTTTATTTCTTTTAAACAATTGACTTAACTTTAGTTAGTTGATGAATTAAAACAGTAATGTACCTATCAGGCATAGATGTTGCATGGCGTTTTTGAATTCCCTTAAACAAAAAAGACCTACCTGTAAGATGATGTTTTATTGGAATTTAGGAGCGGATCCATGATTTGACGTCAGAGTGGCCCAAGTTAAGGGGCGTTAGCTTTTTCCCTCCGAACCGTAGTATTTATTTGGCTTAAAGTTGTGGCAGAGTAAATATAGAAGTTAATAATTTAATATAATATTAAAAGAACTAAGCACAAACTTGAAAGAGTTAATTCATTTGGCGTTTTCTGCCACTTTTAGTAATAGGAAGACAAAAAACAAACAAACAAACTTTAAACTATTTAAATATCACGAGTCCGTTAACCCCCCAAAATAATTTCAAACAAGTCATTAGCCAAGACTTTATAATCACTTAAACATCGGAAATTCCCTCAAATTGAATATACGCTAGGGAAAACCCAGAATGCTAGCTAGCGCATAGATAACAAAGCACATGGGTTTATTTATACATTCACAAACAGAGCAAATAATTACATCGCGGTTGAGTAAAGCATCTTAAAGGCCTAGTTTAAGGAATGTTTTGAATGATAATCCCCTGCTGTGCATCTCCTGCTTATTGCACTGGTGTCACAGTAGGGGACAATTTCCTGTGTATTGGTTCATTGGCTCAGGGCCATTTAGGGTCTATTTATATAATAAACTTACAAAACTGCACAGTAGGATACTCAGATCAGATCTCTGTTAAGAGGGACCAAAGCAAGTAGATTAAGATCAATAAACAGAGGTTGTGTACAACAGTCAGTTTGGGGTGGGGATGGGGTCACTTATAGAAAGCTTAAACTAGTCCTTTAAGCTATTTTTATTGCCTGATTTCCTAATAACAAATGTGTGCCGCGTGACATCACACCATCTACATAAAATAAACATTTTTGAACACAATGTTGAAAAAATGTGCTTTAAAGAGACTAAACACTAGTTAATGCAATTGCTAGAAAAAAGATAATGGTAAAAAATACAAAAAACTGATAACGTTGTGTACAACGCTAAAATCTTACTTGCTAATGTATCACATCGCTTACGACACATGCATCCTTCGCAATCTTTGCGATTTTTTTCCAATTCGAAGTTTACTGCTGGTTTGTCTACCACGTAAATACCATTAAGTTAAAAATAGCGTCGGTATATTTATCTGTACTCATAACACAGATATGATTTAAACTGGGAAACCATTATGCGCTATTAAATGGGGAGACAGCAACATGATTGTTGCGATTATTCTTTTAATCATGTGAAATGATGTATTATCGGCCTCCTACTAACTCACATTTACAATTCTTGGCTTGTTTTGAGGAAATGCTGTATTTGCCGAATTTGGACCATCTGGTGTATAGCCCCTTTAAATGGGGAAGATGTGATGGAAGTGGAAGAAGGGGAAAAGAAAAAAAAAACTTGTCAGAAAAGGCAATAGTTGAATGGAAAATATAGGAGGCGGGTTAAGGCCCCGAAAGCACGGTCGACCGGTGTTACATTAAATTTTGACCACGTTGAACGTTCACAACAGGCGTCATTTTCCAATAGATGACGGTGAAACGGTGAAATCTGACACCTACCGTTTATTGAACAGTGTTTGTATACCACGCGATAAGTTGCGTCCTAAATGCTACGTCGGAAGGCAATATTTTTCTTCGAATGAAGACTTTAAACAAAGATAAATTCACTATTTCTTCACCATTTAAAATGAAACATGGCACAGTGTACACCGCTTACGGAGCCCCGCTTTCGGTCTTTTTCCAGAGTTTGATTGAGAGTTTAGTTTCTTAAAACACTTCGACAAACCTTTTCACAATACGGCCGTCTGACGGAGCACTGTCAAACATTATTATGAAAACAGGATTGTCGAAGTGTTTGAGGAAACTAATCACCTGATCAAACTCCAGTAATAAAACGACGGCGAGGCCCTTTCAGCGGCATAGACTGCACTTTGTTTTATTTAAAATGGTGTAGTAAAACAAAAGTTATCTTTGATTTAAGTCGTTATTTTAAGCAAAATGTTGCCCTCCGACGTAGCACACATGACGTAATTTATCACGTGGTACACACACATAGTTGAAATCAAAGCGAAAAGTTGACCCTAGTGGTATTCAATATCAGTCATACTCCATTGCATTTATTTATTGTATTTTTCGGTAATTTATGCGACGCAATCCGATTGGCTACATCAATCTTAGAGCCATTTAAAATAACTGAAGTCGGGTCATTTTCAAACATCGAATACTGCCCCCAAAAGCCGCATGCAATGTTCTTTTTACCATGTGGTACAAATGTCAGTCATTTGCCATTTTTTGGATTGTCTTAAGTAAAACGTGCGACACAAACTGAAAATACTTTATTTTGCTGAGTCTAGGGCAATGTTTGTACTGATCTCTGCTGATACCAAAATAAATTAGAAAACTGTGGGTAGCTTTTCTGAAAGACCTTCAAATATAGTAGAAGTGCTTTCTATTGATTATTTTGCTGTAGCTGAATAGACAAAATATATACTTTCAATTATTACTCTTTGCGAAACTAAATCATCAGTATCACATAAGATCTCAAACATTGTTTCCGTGTATAGTATTCTTTTTGCAAAGGGTTAGATTTAATAATAAGAGTAACAAATCTCGAACACGCATAAAATAGTGTCTCACAAAAAAAGTAAACATGATGTTCTATGTATTAGTATACCGAAGCGCGACTAATCGGTGACTCGATGCTATCAGATAATTAAAACCCATATCGCACTAGGGCCGCGTTTCAACGGCGTCCAGGAAAACTCCAGATGACCGACCTGCGCGCAGTGGAATCGAAACATCACTCCAGCAACACAGTGGCCTCGCTAGTGAACGCCGTGTGTTCGCATAGAACGCCGAGCGACAGCGCGCATTTAGAGCATGCCCGAAACAAACGCCGTCGCTCCGCGTTCTGATAAGAGCGCAGAGGGATCGTCGTGAGGTCGCCTTAGCAGCGCAGTTAGGTCTCCATAGGACCTCTGAGGGTTCGTTGTGCGAACGCAATGAGTATCGGTGACGCTTGCTAGGGAATCGCACGGTGTTCTCTAAGATTACACTGCGTCCTTCCGTCCACAGTGCTTACAAGGAATGTTACTTTTCTCACTGTGCTCTAACACCGATTGCACGGAGCCGCCACGGCGATCATTGCGCTCACAATGCGTTTCTACCGCGTAACTCAAGATAATATTATAAAGGAGTGATATATGCAAATAAATATTTTTATGCCAACATGGCTGAGGTGCAATAGCAAACGGGGCTTTTGCTTGCCTATGTACAGATCCCGGATGATGCAGATGATGTGGATCGCATTATGTATTCTGTTCTGTTTTGGCGGCATGGTCACAACTGTTCGAGAGCAAATGGAACAGTGGAGAACTGATGGAAATATCGTTCTCATAGGTAGTGCAAAACGACACACCGTCAGCGCAGTGTGAGCGCCGTGTTCGCGCAGACAATCGCCAACTAGAACTCCGTATGAACGCGGTAGAACGCCATGGAGCTCCATAGGAACGCCAAGGTCGCCGTGAGAACGCTGATGCGAAGAGACCTATTATCATTATAATTTTTTCCATGCGATATCACGGCGCTTAGGAAAAATTACCATTGCCGTCCAATCGCAGTGCAATCGCGGCTATGCGTGACAGGGGCTTAAATAACAAACAGATTCCACCAAACATGGAGTTATTACGACAAACTAGGTAAATACCGATATGTAGACATTTAAAGATTTTCTGACATTGTTAATCTGCAGCAATTCATAGAAAGTTTATGCTAGATAGTTGGTACGAGTTCATTCCCCATCAAACCACTATGTTATACACACATTTGATGTAGAATGTTATCGGACTAATATTGAAATACGGCGGGAAGTGTTTAAGGCGGGATTGTTCTCGTGCTCGGTGTTTTAAGCTCCGTATATATGGAGCTTACGAGGCGTGGACCGCCCCTCGAGGTTTTATTGGCAGCGTGTTAGTTTGTTGCAATTGTAATTGTTTTTTTTATTCATTCAAGGCTGTGAAAGATGCTCAGGCTCTTTATGCTAACATATATTTGAAAAAAACAACAACAGTTTTTAATTATCTTTATTCTATCAATGTCGTCCAGGTGCTTGCTGACTTAGTCCGAATGAGTTAGCAAGCACCTGGACGACATTGATTGAATTTACGTTGAAAGAAAAACAACAACACTATTTTGTCGTTCTTTAACGACAAACGGATTACAGACACATAAATTGTTATTGGTAGGTTTATTAGTTTGTCATACTATTCCAAATTATCGGTGAATTACGATGGCACATGTTGAAATAAGTGCATTTTACTCTGGACAAATCGGCGATTAGAAATCAGTCAGATGTGTTCCGACTTAGCCATTTTGGAAGTATTTGAGGTGTAGATGTTTTACATTTACAGAGCGATGGTCTTTTTTTATGGTTATTGTTATAGAGGGGTCCTCCCCATGAAAAGAGCCATTTTTGTCAAGATTGTCCATCTTTTGACAATGTTATGGCGTTTATAGCAATTAGATGTGTATTTTCAGCAGGCTTTCATGTCTACCTTTCTATAATATACTTTGTCAAAGATGGGAAATTGTCAGATGTTGGATGTAATGTTATATTATGATGTTTAAACGATATCTGGATATTTTTGAGAGATTTGGAAATAAAAATGGTGGGTTGTAGAGGGGGCGGGGGTAGCAGAGGGGGGTGGGGGTCAAAACAACGCACCGGACACCTGTGAGCAAGTTTTAATAGAACAATGTTTTATCAAGTATCAAATGTTATACATAACATAATTATTATTTACTATGAATAAGTAATATAAAAATATTAGGTTCAGGATTACCTTTTCTTCTCTTTCATTCTGAAAAAGCTACTCAGCGTCGTTTGAATTTTAGAGCGTTTAGCACTCGTGGGCGCATCCATGTTTGTTTACTAGGAATTAGCGGAAAGAATAATAAAGTATTGAAAGCGGGACTGGTTTAAAATACGGCAATATTTTCTGCAAGGGCTAGCGAGATAGGTATTACATAAGAGATGTTAGCATTATCATGATAGAATATAAAACTACAATAAATCCTAACCGCTTGTATATTTTCGTAAAAATTTATACTTGACATTTTTGTAAGGTTGCGGAATTTTAGGGGGGGGGCGCCGGATGCGCCCCCCCCCCCTGGATCCGCTTGTGTTAAGATTGGTTACAATCCAAACATATCCGATAGTTTTATTCATATTTGAATATACACGTAGTATCGTTTTAGTATCGGAATAATACCGTACCGGTGTCGGAAGTGACAAGATTTATCTCCATATTGGATTCCAAAGGGACCGGATGTGACAGGCGCCGGCTCAACATGTCTGGAGACGTTATGCACCAGTCATTTGTAACCACGGCCCTCCAGGTCCGGTGAATAGCGGGGACTTTGACTTTCGGTCCAGCCAACTCCGGCTAAAATCCCCACCCTGCGGGAACGAATAGATGGTAAAATCCCCGACAAATGCCCTCGCACCCCAGGGATCCTAGGTAAGGCCCATTCTCCGCTATATTTAAAGCGAAGACTAAACCACCGCATTCACCCGGTACTGAGGGGCCATCTGAAAGGTAAAACCACGGCCCATTTCCCCGGCTATCCCCGGTATACCCCCGGACCTGCGGGGGCCGTGGTAACAATTGACTGGTGCATTATCAAGACGACAAACCAGGAACACATAGATTCAATTTATTTATCCATCAAATGTGAAAAATGCTGCCAATAATACACCTTATTCCTAGTTTTGTGTAGGTTGTTTGTTTGGGCGTTGAAAAGAATTTTGTTAAGTGAATAATTATATTACTCACGAAACAGAGTGAGTAATTGCAATTTATTTTTCTTAAATGTCAGTTGATACAATCTACTGACCTTTTTAGGTCATTAAAAGGAAGGGTCGGTATGAACTCATCTTATGATGATATAGTATACATAAACGCTATACAGGGAATTCAGAAAATAATTCCTTCTTACTAATCTTTGTATATATAATGAGGGTATTCAGTGCAGTATTTCTACCACTTAGACTGCCACTTCAAAAATTGATTACGGGAATTCGCTTTATGTACATCTCGGAAATTTATTCATAATTATATTCATTAAACCACATACATAATCAGTTCTTCAAATGACTACCCTATACCAGGTAAACGTCTTTTTATCTGTATTCAATTTCTCGATATTGAAGAATTGAATGCTATCCTTATATGCATTCCAAATCGTATAGGTAAACATACCTGGCTTGATGTTGATGATCTAAATAAAGAATGTATTTCCTTCTTTAATACCAAAGCTGTTGAGACATCCCTATTGAAAGATGATTATGTCGACGTGTATCATTACTCATATGCGGATGTGTATATTTAAATATTTAAATTAGGATTTAAATTTACAAATGAATAAACATTATTTACTATTTGAAATTGATTTACCCTCTTTCAAATGTCTTGTAAATAACATAGATTATTTATTAATGATTTTTGATGTAGCATAATGAGTAGGTGCTGTGTTTGTTCGTTGCATTGATATTATTAAGAACTTTTACCACAATATTAACTATTTATAACTATTTAAAGCTCTGTCTTATCACTGTATGAAGTAACGGGTTGTTTAACAAATATTTAAAATTAGAATATAAAATGGGATCCCGGATTTCGTTATTTACGTTTAAACCCGTTAAATCACTTACATATCTTGCCTAGATTTTGAAACTAGTGAAAACAAATGATACAAAATGCATTAAAAATATTTATGTTATCATTACGATTACTCAAATTAGCATGTATATGCAATTTCAACATTTATATCTCATAAGTGTTGGAGTGGTCGAACTCTTAACATAAACTTTCCGAGTGTTTAAAATTAGACCATTGGAAATACGTTGTTCTGGCAGTATAAATAAGTAGAAATAGTGATTCACGGCTTACTCTACGTTAAAGCATGATATATATCAACACACATGAGCAAAATGTATTTTATGAATAGCGTTTTCATAATTTTCGGTATTATTTTGTTTGGATTCGGACAACATTCAAATATGCAGAGAACTCACACACTATCAATTATGTTTCAAAAGATTGGTAAATGAAACATTTCTCGACAAAGATGATGGGATATGTCATTGCCAATGGACAACGAAAATAAATGTTTTTGATTCAGAAATTAACATCCTGTAGCGATTGTCAACAATTTTCTAAAAAGTCGATCAAGCAATTTCAGCGGCTAAGCGGCCTAGCGGCGTGAAGTTAGCGGCAAAACGGCCTAGCGGCCCAGCGGCCGAGAGACCAAAAATTGGTTTCTA